>NW_024412414.1:3944958-3976180 GCF_014898765.1 Herpailurus yagouaroundi | reverse complement strand
AGGAACGGGCGGCCGGCGTCGGGGCGCGGGGCACAGAGCCCCGGACGGCCCGGGCAGGTCGGGCTGGGCGGGGTGGGGGCCGACACCCAAATGCCAACCCCGGCGCCTCGCCTCACCTCAGGGCCGCGCGGAGGAGCCCGGGACGCCGCTCCGACCGCCGACGTGAGCCCGGGCCATGCCTCTGGGACGCGCGGGGGCAGGGGAACTCGCGCGAGGGGCGCGAGGGGCGCGAGAGTCTCGTGCCCCTTCCCGGTCGTGGGGCCCCTTGGATCCCCTAACTGGCGCTGGATTCTGTTCGAGCCGTCGAAGCGCCGCGTTCATTCCCTAGGGGACGGCGGGACTCCGGGAGTGAATAATACGAAGAGCGTTTGGGGGGCAGTGCGCCACTTTTCCGTGTCGGGGTCAGCTGCGCCGAGGTAGAGCCGTGCGCCTTATTTATTCTCCAAGGGCTCTGGGCGAGCGACTTGGGCATGGGGCACCTCCGTCCCATCCTGGGGCAGTTCAAGCTCTCAAGAGATGTTGGCTAAAAAGCATACTACAGCCTGGGCCGAGCGCACAGGAGCTCGCGCCGCGCTCTCCACTCCTTTCCTCCGAGCAATGTAGGGTGAGGGGAGTCCCCCAGAGGGCTGGAAGACAGTGTCCGCATGTCGCCGCGGAAACTGTTTTCACCTTCTTGTATCCCTCATTTATTCTCTGGGGATGGGTAAAGGGAAACTGCCTGCCACGGTTACCCCAGGGCAATGGCCATAGGGTCTCCATGCTTCGTCCCTTTGTGCCCACCATCCCCACGGGTGGTGCCCACAGATGCCCTGTTCTAGCTTGGCTTGGTCTTCAGATGAGGAACTTAGACCAGGCAGCTCACTACTAAGGCTCTTAGCTAATCTTTTTGCAAAATAGACATGGACCCCAAGGAGAAAATTGGGTTTTAAAAAGCCAAATGATACAGCCCTGTTTCTTCTTCCTGATATGGGTCTGGAGCACTCGCTCCCTCTCCCAGAAACCCCAACCTCATCCCCCATGAACTGGGGTGGAGGGGGAAAGCGCTGAGCAAAATGGCCCCTGAGCTTTGGTGACAACCCCAAAATCCATGGACTTTGGAGTCGACCTTCATTTTTCTGTGACACACAAAGTGGGTTTTTGGCAAGAGAGGAGGTGGTTGGTGAGAGGGGGTGTTGGGTGCTGGATATTGTTCAGATTTTTCTCTCTCTTTGGGAACTTTGGGGAAAATGTATACATAAGGGAGTCTGAAAAGCCTGCCCAACTCCCAAATTCCAGAACAAAGGAGATCAGTGGGAACTACAGGCAACTTGCACCCTCTGTCTGTCTCTCTTTCTCTCTCTCTCTCTCTCTCTCTCTCTCTCTGGAGCACTCTCTCAGGGAAGGGTTGACCCAGCCTCTGCTCTGGTTCTGGTTGGAGGGGTCTCAGACCCTCCCCCCAGGCAAAGGAGGAAGAGGAGACATTGCCCTTAGAGGTGCAAGTCCTTGGAGGAGTGGGAGGGACTTTCCCCCAGAGCATCCAGGGCAAAATGGCTGAGCCTCTCTTGAGTCTCAGAAATAAATTGTCAGGCAAGCAGCAAACAAAGAAAGCGCTCTCTCTCTCTCCAGCCAAGGGCTGGCTCAGTGGCCAGGGCTTGGAGGACAAACAGTGAGTCCCAGGCAGGGGCACACAGCCGGGCTTGTCTGGCAGAGCATCTGGAGAGTGGGGCGATTCCTAAGAACCACAACAGGAGAGAGGCAGCTGCTGTGGAGAGAAAGCAGGGACCATCTCTCTTGTGTGCAGCCCTTCCAGAGCCTGGAGATTTGGTGAGAAGTGGCCCACCCAAGAGCTGAGAGGGGCATCTGGAGGCCCAGGAGGAAGCACCTCAGAGGGTAAAGACGGAGGAAAGAGCAAGTCCATCAGAGCTAAAAGAAGCACAATTGCTCTGTCTCCCAGATTTCACATGCCTAGAGATCAGGAACTCCAAACGTTGTAATTTGTTTACGCCTGGTCCAGCTTCATAGCAGGCACTCGGCAAGTGTCTTAGAATAAAGCCTGCATGGATGGAAGGCAATGATGGGCCCGGCGTGGACCGACCTGTGATATCTGTCTGTGTCATGGAGCCAGGGAGGCTATGAAACATGGACTCTGAGACCAGAACCAGCCCTGAGTTGGCCTTAAGCTAGGGTGCTGCCATTATCTGGCCAGGTGACCTTGGGTAAGTTCTCATCCCCACTGGAAGCAAAGAATGGAGTACTGAAAGCTTCCAGCGTGCCCGGCTCATAAGGCCTCTAATAACCTTGTGCAGCAGGTAGTATTCTAATCCCCACTGCAGAGGTAAGGAAACTGCAGTACAGAGAAGGGAACTGACTTGCCCAAGGTCACCCAGCTAGGAAGAGGCAGGGCAGGGATTTGAACCCTGCTCCTCTGATTTCCTGGCCAACAGTTTGCTCCACGGCTGGGTCTCTGGGCCTCAGTTATCACCTCTATAGAGTGAGGTGGAAGGGTAATGGTGAGGATTTAATGATTGACGGTGAGGCCTCTGGGTCTGCTGTCTGAGCAGTGGCTGCTTCTCTACCTTCCCAGCATATGCTAAGAGCTTAAATAAAACACAAATGTCAGGTGGCTTCTGGCCATCACATAAAGACACTGTTCCTAGGCTTGGCTGTGAGCTCGGCCGCTGAGAAAGAGATGTCCCAAGCCACCTGGAATTCAGAGACGTCTTTTTCCCTCCTCCCTTAGCCTGCATATGCATGACAGGCCCAGTGCCAACCAGTGAGCCTTGCCCGCCACCTCTAGCCCCCTGCATCCCAAGTCCATCCCCTTCGTCCATGGGAGCAGATGGGATGCCCGAGCCCTTCCCTGTCACCTGGCCCCAGGTGTACCCAGCTTCCACCCCAGCAGCCTTGTCCCTCAGCTGCACCTACAATGCCAAACCCAATTAGAGCCCCTCAATCGCCTTGTTCCCCGAAAGGAAACGGAGATGTGAGTGTCAGCTGGCCTGTTTATCCCGCATCGGAACTGCCCCTTCAATTTCCCTGTGCAGAGTCCCCTGAGCTTCTCTGTGCCCAGAGAACAGTGGACAGAGCACAGTCCCTGCCGTGATGAAAACAACCTTGAATTGACTCCAATTGCAAAGAGCAGCAGGGCCCCTCTGAGCGAGGAGAACAGGAGAACGCCAGCCGGGCCGCTGCTCCATCGCATTCCTTGGCACCAGCTCCTCAAATGGGCCCAGCACTGTGCTTCTTTCTGTCACCTTTTTGCCCCATTCTCTGAAGGTTGCTGGGAGGTGGAGGGAGAGAGTGTGGAGGGGGGCAGAGAGGGGCAAACGGCTGGGAGGACAGAGATAGACCCCAAAATAGGGCTTCTCAGGCAATGTGCCTCTGTGAGCTTTGTGAACATCCAGCATCTCTGCTCGGAGCTCACCTGCAGACCTCAGAGCCAGGGGGAAGGGGAGTGAGAGTTAGTGGGAAGCCTAGCTAATAGCGGGGATAAGGGCTGCCTGGCAGAGACGATAGGCGCGAACACAAGCTGTGATATTTCAGCACAGACTTGGATTCAGTCACGAACAGAAAACAAAGCAAAACAACGCACTAAATGTTGTTCCAATGGTAATGTCATCAATAACAATAATAAGTAACAGTTATTGCAAGTCGATGATCTGCCAGGGAACGTGCTGTGTGCTTTACTTACACGATTGCATTTAATTTTCACAAAACCCTGTGGGGTACACGGAATTGTCCCTTTGCAGATGAGGAAACTGAGAAGAAGAGAGCTGAGGGCCCTTGCTGTGGGATTGCTAGGCTAGTAGGTGACCCTGGAGCCCAAGCTCTGCCGTACTGTGCTGACATTCCTGCCACGGAAGAGCCACCCCCCCCCCCATCCTCCCCCCAGGGTGGTTCGCTTGGCAAGGACCACACTCCCCATTTAAGGAGCTGCACAGTTAGAAAGCACTTCCCTGCTTTGTTTTCCAAGGATTGAGCTTTGAGCTTTGCTGCAGCTGGGGGAGTGGGGGTGGGGGTCGGTGGTGTTCTTTAGGGGAAGCCGAGGCATGGAGAGAGGAGTTTGTGCCCAAGGTCCCTGAGCTGCTAAGGTGCAGAACTGGGATTCGCACTCAAGTGCCCTGCTTCTTAAATACTTCTTTTTTTTTTTTTTTTTACATTTATTTATCATTGAGAGACAGAGCATGAACAGGGGAGGGGCAGAGAGAGAGGGAGACACAGAATCGGAAGCAGGCTCCAGGCTCTGAGCTGTCAGCACAGAGCCTGACACAGGGCTCGAACTCACAGACCGCAAGATCGTGACCTGAGCCGAAGTCGGACGCAAGTGCCCTACTTCTTACAGCAGATTTCTGACCTAGAGTTCAAATTCATTTAAAGCTGTTTTGAGTGTTGTGCACCCAGCCACCTTTTGCTAACTCTTAGGTATCTCCCAGTTTGTCAGCACCCTCTCACTGCTCTGGAAGCCATTGAGAGTGGCCGACGAAGTCATCAGCTCCGTTTACCGTGATCTGACATGACACGAAAGCGGCATCCAATTTGATGCGAGCTGCCTGCATCGAATGGCCTTCTATTTTTACATTTGTCACAAATTGGAAATTACAAGGAGGCCAGGTCTTGCAGAGGGATTGGCTGTGGCTCCCTGAAAGCCCAGGGTGTGCAGCCAGGTGGAACGGGCCACATTAGGGTACCTGGGACCCTCTTGGATGGGGCCGCATGGGATCCTGGCATGTAGAACAGGCCGGAGAATGCAGGAGTTAGTGGCCGCCTCGGACGGTAACCTGCAGCACTCTGCCCACCTGTCAGCTGCATGGTGTCTGCAGGATCAGCATTGCATGCCAGCTCCCAAGACGACTGAGCCCTGGCCAGAGGGACATTCAAGGTCAAAGACGCCCCGAAAGACACTGACAGCAGGTTGTTTTCATGGCCTTATTGTTTGGTAAGGAGGTTGTGTACATGGAGAGGGCAGCAGCCACGGGAGGTGAACATTTGGTGTCGGTATTGCAGTTTGCTGGAACTGACTGCTGATCGTACGCTGGGTCATCAGAAGAGTACTTTGCAGTTGCAGAAAAATGTTCTTGAAGCTGTTCTGCCTTTTGATCCTGTATGAAGTATTCCAGAGGAAGAAAATATGGTCCTTGATATCCCGGAGAAGAATCCTCTGTCGAACAAAAAGAGACATTTTTTTAAAGCTTGTTTTCTCGTAAAGCCCAAGTCAGAATGACCTTGACTCCAATGAGGTCTCTTTGTACACATGTGAGTACACACACGCTTAATAGGTAGAATTTGATAGTCCGAGTGCTTTTTCCGCTGAAGTTTGCAACAGCCCTAGGAGATCCATGTGAAGATATTATTATTATTACCATTATTGTCTCTGTCCTTTGGATGGGGAAACTGAGGCTCAGCAAGCCCTGAACACACTGATCCCTGACCTCTGGATTCCCAGCTGGTGGTATTCACCTCTACTAAACCCAAGTTCAAATTCACCAGGTTGCCCCTTGAGAAGAAGTCCAGGCAAGCCCAATCTGCAACAGACAGAACACCAAGCAGAGGGGACTGATTGCAGGATAGTGTGGGAAGGCATCACCATGCAGTTTGGGAGAACAGGGCTCTGGCAGCGTTTAAGCCTTAGTTCCAGTTCTGAGCTCTGGCCAGAAGCTAACATGTGCTCAGTTATGCCCAGAGTTTGTGAAGTCTGACGTATGCCCATTTGGCTAGGGGGCCCCCCGGGGTGGCCCGATTTGGGGGGGGGGGTGGTGCTGGGGAAGAGGGAATGATTGATTACTCTCAGACACCCGCATGAACATAAGCATGCTTCTCTAGATGGATTTGGGTGGAAACAAATAAACCAGGAGCCCCATGAAGTTGTCTAGAAGGATCTCAGGGCCTTGGTAACCAGGAAGCGTGTGGGGAAGTATTCATAGGTGCGCCTTGGGTTGTCTGGGACCTACTGGAGGAGCAGACTGGGTGGTTCTGAGTCGTTCCCAGCCAAGAGGGTAGGAAAGGGGAGGGAGTCCATCACTCATTCTGGCCATTACCTTATACCCTGGAGATTATGAAAAATCACAAGTTCTGGGAGCTTCCTTCTGGGGTTGGGGAGGGGGCAGGGACACCTGACAGTTTGACTCGTCCTCTTGCTGGTGGCCAGCCAGTCCCCAACCACTGAGTATGGAGTGCCCCCTGGGCACCAGTCCTGGGCCATCTGAGGTTTGTGAGAAGGATGCTAGGGATGGGGGGGGGGGGGTAGGTGCTACTGTCCCCATCAGTCAGAGGAGGACCTGGAAGCTGAAGGAGGTGGAGTCACTTACCCTGCTTTGCACAGCAGAGTTTCAACCCAAGCCTTGCTGATGCCGACCCCCATGTACCTTTTCCTGTTGCCCACTGCCTCTGGAAAGCACCTGAGTGGAGGTCATAGTAGAAGAGACAGGGGCTCTGACTCACTGAGGCAGAGTGTAAGCTATATTAAACAAGCAACCAAAGCCAAAGGCTTCTGTGCCCTTGATTCTGAGGTCCAGCTCCCCTGCTGCGTGAACCCCTTTGCCCCTTTGCTCCCATGTCAGATGTTTTCGGAGCTTGGGATCGAGGTCTCACCCATGATTTTTGTTTTTTAAAGTCGTTTTGGGAACAGGGAAGAAGTTATCATACTGAAGAGTATTATGTGAAGATGGAGTTGCAATGTATACATTTTTAACAGGTTGGTAGCAAATGATCAGATACCGACAAGCCCTGATTTTGAACTCTGACTGTGATCCAGGCACTGAGCTGAGCAATTGACAAGCAGTGTTCTAGGATCCTCAGTAAGGAAACTGAGGCCCAGGGAGCTCACGTGGTTGCCCAGGCTCGCTTTGCTGACACGCTGCAGAGTTGCGACTCAGATCTGGGTCTGCTGGATCGCTGAGGCTTGGGCTTGCAGTCCGGGCAGGCCTCAAGCCTGCAGGGGACAAAGGGTAGGGTCCTTCCCCTCTCTGGACTTTGCTTTCTCAGCCCATAAAGCCAAGAGGTTTGGACTGGACTGGACCATGGGCTGCTCCCCAAGCCCGGCGCCAGCTCTCCAGGCAGGGGAAGGGTGGCTGCACACCCCGCTTCCTCCTCCATTTCCCCCATAATAGCCTCCTGAGACTAATGACTGGGGAAGATAAGAGCCCTTTCTCCAAATGGCAGTGAATGCCACTAATGACAGAGCAGATGCAGCACTGTTAATTATGCCGCGGGTATTAAATGAAAATGCCAACCCCGGAGGAGTTTAATAGTGCCGCTGGGCTGGCAGTGGCCATGCCTAAAAGCGGTGCCATGGACCTGGGCCAAGGCAGAACGGCCCCCTCCCCAACTGTGGGGCCAGACAGGAGCCACAAAGCTTGTCTACACGGGTCCCCCTCCCCAGCGTGGGGTCCACAGTGGCTCCTTGGAGCCGGGGATGTCGGTGGCTGCTCTGGGACATTTTTGCAGAGGCCTCTGGGGGCCTGGATGAGTTGCCTTCAGGGGCAGATGTGGGCAGACAACTGGGCCAGATAAAATTTTGAGCGCCTTCTGTATGCCAGGTCCTAGTTGGGTTGTGGAGACAAATCAGGTATTGTTTCTGGCCTTTGACGAGCTACTCACAGTCAAAGTGTATGTTCCCTGTAAATAGAAATGCCATGTCTTCGGGAGTCTCTGGGGCCCAGCATAGTGGGACATGTAGTACGTACTTACCTCTTGCTTTCTGTTGTCTACAAGGCTTCTTCAGTGAGAGCCAGAGGCCACACGTGTGGGGGCCAGAGCACGATCAGCTGTGTGCTGAATGAGGCCCAACAGGCAGGCGGACTGGCTCTCTTCTCTAGGCACACCAACCTAGCCTTCCTGGACAGCTGGACTTGCCACCTGCGGGGTGACCATGGACAACATTTTTGCCCTCTGAACTTCAGTTTACACATCTGTAAAATGGGGAGAGTCGGGGCTATGATAGCTGCAGGCAAACTTGTGTCTTTTAAGCATCCCCAGCTCTGAACCCACAGGGTCACAGAGATTGCATAAGCATCCTAAAAGTGACATTTTGGTGGGCAGTTCAGCAGAAGGAGAGACTTCGGTCACCAAAGGTAGCTTCTGGTTCTTTCCTGTGGACTCAAGATGTCATTCAGACCTCTGTCTGATCTCCAGTAGCTCCAGACCCCTGCCTCCTGCTTCCCGGACCTGGAAAGTTGTTTCTTAGGTTTTTCTAGGCCAGAGAAAGTCACAAAACCCACCCATTTCCGACACCCTTGCATTACAGATGGGTAAACTGAGGCCCAGAGAGGAGGACCCCTAGGGCCGCAGGTGCTAGGACCCAGAACTTCTAACCCCTAACCCAGTGCTCTTTCCCCTTCCCCAAGCCAGCCCAGCTCCACTGTTGAGAAATTATTAAATAGAGTTGGTGGAAGGACTCTGGTTGCCGTGACAACGGAGCCTGTGTCCTCGGGAGATAATGGCGTTGCACAGGCAGAGTGATGTGTGTTGAATGCTGATTCGGGACCTGCTAGAGTGAGTGAGCAAGAGTGCAGAGGGGACGGTGTCTGGGGTTTGAGCTCCCCAAGAAGGAGGCTTGGGCTGAGTAGGTGGGGATAGCTGTGGGGACACTCGCCTTGCCTAGTTCCATCGCTCCCACAACCTCGCACAGAGGGGTAATTACCTCCCCTTCGTGGAGGCACGAAGTAGGGCCAGGAGAGGTGAAGTGACTCTTCACCCAATCACACAGCCAGGGGAGAGGTGGAGCTGGGATTTAAATCTCAGGCTGGTGCCGGAAGTCTAGGCCCCAGAGAGTGCCTGGAGAGGGCACCCAGAGGGGGCGGACAGGTTGGTGGGACAGGGAACCAGAATGGACCCCACTCTGAACCCTGCCCTCTGGGCACCTCAACCCCTCTGAAGACTGCTGAAGAGAGTGCTCACAGAGATCCTGATGGGCCAGGGGTGACAATCCCAGCCCAAGAGGAATGGGTAAACAGTATGGCAAGGTGGCTACCCCTATCAGCTTTGGAGCCAAAGTCAAACCCCGCCCTGCCGCTTCCTAGCTGCGTGACCCTGGACAAGTCACCGTACCTCTCTGAGTCCCCGTGTCCTCATCTGCAAAAACGGAGACAAAATAACGGACTGAGCTCATAGGATTGTTCTCAGACCAAATAAGGTAAGGGAGTTAGAGCATCAAACCCTGCTTGTGAGCGTAGCTCAATCAACAGTAGCTATAATTATTGACCAAAGAGGAGAGGCCAGGAGAAGAGCCCGCTCCCAGCCATGTATCAGCTTGTAATTTGGAAGAGTGGAACTGGCTAAAATGAGTGTGAAAGTGATAAATAACAGAGCTCTTCGTTCCAGGCTAGTGGGTATCAGTAGAACAAATGAACAGCCCCCATCACCAAAAATATACATAAATATTTTGCATTTGGAAAGCATGATTGATGTACCTCACTGCAGTGCGCTGTCCCTAAAAGCCCATGTGCAAACCACGATGGGGGAAATTGCCTTTTCTCTCTGCCAGCTATCTAAATGACCCCATGCTGTAAACCCTTTTGGAAAGTGAATACTCTCACCCACGCTCGTCATTTCTCCCTCTCACACAGCTGGTGCAAAATATTGACTCCCCTAATAGGGGATTGGAGAGCATGGGGTTAACACCCTGAGAAACCCCAAAGTGCATCATTTGCATGCTGGCAAAGATGTGATGGAGCTGGCAGACAACCCCACTCCTTTTGGGAAGCAGAAAGAGGGTGCTGGATTCAGGCATTTAGCTGTTTTAAAAGCAGTGGTGAGAGCTGGGATCCTGATTACTTGGACGCAAGCAACCATTTTGTTTGTTTCCGCAAACCTGTCTGAGGAGATCCACCCCCCCCCCCCCCCCCCCCCCGGGGATAGCAAGCAACCTGCTTCTGGATACCCAGAGAGGGAGGGTCATTTGTTCGCTGCTGATCCTGGGGCTGGGTGACAGGGTGTGAAGCAATGAGCCCGAAGACCTTGGATTCCCACTCCTCCAACTTGGCCAGGCAGGAGAGGGGTCAGGGAGACTCATTCAGTGGACAAATGAAGACAGCTGACATTTAACCAGGATTGGAACGAACGTGCTAATTGCAGGAAAGGTACACATGTCCACTTCAGGAGTTGTGTTTAATGAACAATTTGCTCTGAGAATTTGATTTGATCAGCACTTCCCAGTGGTTTGCACCGCTCTCTTCTATTGATTGCCTATAGGTTAAGATAACGGTGGCATTCTGCCCAGGACTTTTTCCCACAGCTATCAAAAACAAAACAAAACAAATAATACTAGCCCTAATCAAGTGATTTATTATATCTTCCAGGTAGCAAGCATTTACTCTGTACCAGGTTCTGTGTTAACCACTTTACATATTAGCTCATTTAATCCTCATAGTAGCTAAAAGTAGATACCATCGCCTCTGTCTGAGAGAGGTTGGGTGACTAACTTGGGTCACACAGCATCTGAGCTGAGACTCAAAACCCAGATTTTCTTGCCCTCAGGGCCAGTGTCCTTAACCACTACCCTGTTCTGCCTGCCCCTATCACAGCTGACAGATCAGTCTCTGAAGCCCTTTGACCTGTTCAGTAGAAGTTATTCATGACTTCCTTCATTGTCCATGGACTTCGGAAAACTCGCTCAATAAAAATCCCGTTTTCCCAAGTGGGTAGGTTTTTCTTGCTGCATGTGATTTTTCACTTTACAAAGAAAGGGAGATCTGTACTGTAAAGATTCCTTTAGAAACCTAAGTGCATGAATCAAGAACAGATGCATTGGCCAAAGTGAGCATTCATGTGAGTCTTTTAAAAATAAAATCAGCTTTCTCTTGTGGGAAATATTTGAGACCCAGGAATCTGACCCTTAATCAACTCTGAAAATACACACCCTCCTCATTCTCGCAAAACATTCTAAAGCAGAGTCTCTCAACATTTTTTTTTTTTTAAATCCAACTGAGCTTGTATTAAGAGAACAATAGGATTTGTTGTTTCCCAAATATAAAATTACAATACTGAATGTGCCTTTTTGATGCTCCCATCCCAGTGAATTTTGCGTATCTCCGCTAGGGAAGGGGAAGGAGTAACTTTGTCCTTCTACCGCTTAGGAGAAGAGCTTTCTGGAGTGACTAGATTGCACCATGTATGTTAGGATTGCAAACTCAAGGTCCAGTGAAGGCTGGGCAGGTCAAAGAAATGAGTAAAGAGGTCAGGGATGAGATAATTATCATGGTGGGACTTACAGTAAACTGGGAAACACATCACTGCTCCCTCCCCCCAGTCCCTGCAAACTGAAGTTTTAAAATTCTGATACTGCTGAACCAAACACTTACAGGGGACCCGTTCGGCCCCGCAAGCCATTAGTTTGAGATCCCTGCTGGTTCTTATTGTGACTTTGTATGATCTTGATCCAGACAGTCTATCTTTGGGGCTTCAGTGTGTTCATCTCTAGAATGGAAGCAAGAGAGCCTGCAGAGTGGAAACAGCGCCCCAGGTGTGGATGCTCGATAACGAACTGTGGAAATGCCCAGAAGTGCCATTCTGTGAAGCGGAGTCAGCTCTCCATCTAGGCTGCGCGTCTGCGTGTGACTTATTACAGATTATCACTTAGTTCAGCCAGTCCCTGCAGTACTGTGTTTTCTTTTTTCCCAAATCTGAGTTTTTTAAGGGCGTTTATCCTAATGCCCTTCAGAGTCCTTCAAGCACATCATGCACAGGAGAGAATGCTTATTTAACCCCCTGGTTTTCTCACAAGTGTGTCTTAAAAGGCAAGGAGTGATGTAAAAGAACGCCAGGTGGTCAGCATGTGACTCTTATTTCCTGATCTGAATTAATCTTTTCTGACCGGTTGAGCTGGGGCGGGGGGGGGAGGTCTTTTCAGAAGAAGCCCCCGGAGTGCAATGCCGCAGAATTCCACCTCACCAAGCAAGGAGCCAAGAATGGTAGGAGGAAAACCGCAGCCGGGAACAGCCGGGAACAGGACTGTGAGGGCCCCGAGGCTGAGAACCTTGACCTGTTCCGCTGTGGGCTCCCCTTGTGCCTGGCACAGGGTACTTCCCAGTAGGTGCCTTGAGCCCTCCTGAGGACACTGACTGATGGTCACCGACAGTGAATCCAGTGAAACCAAATGGAGGAAGCCAGTCAGGCAGGTCCGGAAGCCTGCGTTCCAGTCAGAGCTCCTTAACCACTGGAGACCGCGGGCTCTGCCAACCAGCTCTTCCTGCTGAAATATAGGCCCCCTCTTTCCTTGGGTTCTCTGGAGGCTACAGTGAGATCACAGAGTAGAGCCTAGTGCAGCGTCCGGTTCAGGAACAGCACCCTGACTCCCCTCCCTCTGCTGTCCTTACTTTTTTTTCCTCCCGTCTTCCTCCTGTGGCCCTGTTCCCACCACTCTGTACTGGCCTCTCGCTCCGGTTTTCTTCACTCTCCTTCCCCCCCCTCCTTCCTGCCCTCCTCTCTGCATCCCTCCCCACTCCTAAACACCCAAGGAGGGCTGGACCCTGGACCCCAGGCACCTGCAGGGGCAGCGGGCGGCCTCCCCTCCAGGGCCAGCCGAGGAGGCTATGTCCAGGCTCTCCTTGCAGGAAGCACTCAAGAGCCCACTCCTGGGGTGTATTCGTCTCCTCCAGGTCATGTGACCTCATGGTGGCACCCTGAACCGGCTGCAGTGGAAGCATTTACGCCATGGAAATCAACCTTCTGTTTGCCCTCCTGAGGGCCCGTTGGCGATCTCTGGCACACTGCTGCTTTGGAGACCAGTGTCACCTTCTCCTACGCAGACATTTCTTGAGGACTTAATAATAACAACGTCCCCTGTCACAGAGAGGGACATGGGATAGAGGGGGACAGAGGGTGGAACTCAGTGTAACACGTTTGCATCTATCACTGAAGTGCTATGGGGGAAACGGCAAGTGGAAGACCTGGGTTCCATTCGTACAGAGGTGACAATGTCGCTGGGGGGATGAGACTGGATAGAAGTCAAGGTATGTGTAGCGACAGGGCCTTCGCCTTCACCCCCACCGTGAACCCAGCTCAGATGCTACCCTCCGTCCCCCTTCTACTGCCCCCCTCCCCAGGTGTCAGACTCTGGCCAAGTCATCAGACCAAATCCCCCCACCTTAAAAGGCTCTGGTGACCCCCAAGTTTCCCCGGGTATCCAAGGTGGGGAAGGGCAGTTAGAAGCAGAGGCTCCGGAATCAAACTGCTGCCTCCTGGATCTGGGACCACAGGCAAGGCGCTTTCCTGCTTTGAGCCTCAGTTTCCACATCTGTGCAGTGAGAGGTCAACATGATCATCTGTGAAATGCACTGAACATATTAAGCACTCGATAAACGTTCAGTTTGGTCACTGCTCTTACTACAGGACATGGTGCACCCCCTTTTCCTACATTTGAAACCCCTTATTGCTGCTTTTCCCCTGTCTAGCCACACACCCTGAATAACCCCAGCTTCTAGCCAGCCATACCAGGCTCCTCACTGTCCCTAAAATACATTATGCGTCTTCACCCTGTTCTATCTGCCTAGAATAGATCAGCAGCCAGGCTTGGGGTAAGGCAAGGATTCCGGTCCTGCTTTTCTAGCTGTGATTATAAAGAGAACGTCCCCACTTCTGTCCCCATCTGTCAGGGGGACAGAGTGCCATCCTCTCCCAGTTGCCTGCTGAGGGGGCCATCCCTCCTCTGGGCTGAGGAAGAACTTATCACAGGGATGCTGGTTACCTGTGGCCCATCCCCCAGTCGTCCCAAGAGCTCAGTGGCGGTCAGGGCCAGACTCCAGCTGGTATCTTTGTCCCCCTGCACCCAGTGTGGGACCTGCTCCCCAGAGGCACACAGTCCATGTGGACAGGATTGGATTGAATACTGCCTTGACAAGAGGAGGTGCTCCGTCGGGCTTTGCAGACATTTAGGGGCCAGGGCACATGTTAGCAAGCCACTGATTGAGCTAGATAAGCAGGGTGAGAGGAGAATAAGGATGCAGATCAGAAGTGTCATTGGAAGGCGCTGTCTGCCTCCTCTCCTTGCACTCGGAGGAGAACCAAGGCACAGAGAGCGGAAGGGACTGCTAGAGATCACACAGCTAGTAATGTGTGGAGTGGATTCCCACAGGGGCCTGCGACTCCAAAGTCTCCAGCTAGCCACGCTCTCTCCTTGCCCTGCAGACGTGGCCCCGAGGGCCAGCTCCTTGCTGCTGCACACAGGGCACATGTGTGCAGCTGGGGGAGAGCTGGGGACCCCCAGAGGGGATCACAGCCCCTTGGGGCTGGCTGCCCCCCCAAAGGACTCTAGTTAGACCCCTGGGGCCTGGCAAGAGCTGCTCAGCCTGGATCCCATGTGGTTGCTTGTTGGCCCCTGGGATACCGGCGGGTTTGCCCAATACGACCGTGGGGACGTTAGCCTCTTACGGAGCCAGACCTCAGCAGCCTCTTGGGTTTCTTAAAAAGAGCGAGAGGCCTTGTCCTTGTGGGGGTTTTCCCTGGAGGGAGTTGCTTGCTGGAGATGGGCCACTCTTACACACCCCAAAGGTGGCATATGGGGGTTCCACAAGCATCCCACTAGAGACAGCAGAATAGAGTGTTTAAGAGCGTGGACACAGGAGCCCAGCTTCCTGGGTTCAATAGTTAATACATATAAATCATTTACAGCAGGCCTTGGGCATGTTACTAAGGGCCTAACTCACTTCCTTCCCCCACTCTGAGCTCTTTTTCTTTCTATCTTTGTTAATGAAAAGTTGTTTTTGTTGTTTTTGCTGCGTGCAACCCCAAAGAAAGAGAGCCTTAACTCCTGGAGTTTATTCCACTGTTAAATGGGTCTGTTAAGCCTCTAGCAGTTATAAAGCTGATTTTTTTTTCTCACTCTGGTTGTTGGGGCAGGGGAGGGGTGTGTTCTCTGGCCTTCTCCTATATTCTGGTTTGGAGGGCACTCCGGAGAACTGGACCTGCAGGCTCTCAGAGGCTGCAAACAGAGGGGAAGGGCTTGAGCCTGGGTTTTCTCATCTGCATGGGGCTGTGAGTCTGGGGAAACTCATCTATGTGAGTCACATCTCTTCTCCTCAGAATCCAGCAGGCAGGCATGAATAGTAGTAAGGCTACATATAAAGGCTTCAGAGAATTTCACACAAGCCCCTGTCTGGGAGGCACCTGCTAGGTGAGCTGACACCACCAGACTGTGAGTCAGCGGGCCTGGGTTAAATCCTGTGTGACCTTGAACAGGTCATTTGACCTCTCTGAGCCTCGGTACCATCATCTGCAAAATGGGAGCTAGTAATCATTGTAGCTTCAATGTATTTAGCACTTGCTGGGCCTGGCACAGCACTAGAAAATTCTAATCCAGTCCTCACGCTTTGTGAAGTGGTTACTGTTGGCCCCATTTCCTGAAGAGGAAACAAACACTTGGAGAAAATAAGTAACGTACTTGAAAATCACAACAGGATGCTGTGAGGCGTAGGCATTCAATAGATGCTCTTGAGAAATGCACCCGGGTCTGTAAATGACCTCTCGGGTATGTTGAGGCAAGTCAGGAGTGTGCACCAGCACAGATCTGCTTTCTTTCATCTCTTAAGTATGAATGTGTAATGAGCTGGGGGGTCTGAAAGAATCATACCGTTTGTGTCCCGTGTGACCTTGGGCCGGCCACCAGCCTTCTCTGGGCCTTGTTCTTCATCTGTAGACTGCTGGGGTAGACCAGGTGTACCAGTGTGGCAGAGAATAAGTCTCAAACAGGAAGGAAGCTGCATAGGCCCTAAACCCCGCTGGCTGAGGGTCCAAGGAAAAGGGCTAGCCGTCTAGACCTGAGGTCGTCTATTTTGCCTGCAGCTCTCACCCTGGCAAAGATTCACTTGTTGCCCACCCCCACCCGACTCAGGGGAGGCCTCGTAGGCCCTCTCCAGCTGCCCCCTCTCCATCCGAGCACCTTCTTCGGGGAACCTTCCCTGGCCTTCAGGGCAGTCGGTGTCAAAGGCTGCCCACGACACCGGCATCCATCTGCACGCGTCCAACCTCCTTCTGACCTTCCGCACATGATGATCAGCTATTAATTGGTCCTCGTATTTGTGCCACATTTTTCAATTACAAAGCACTTCCCCGGCCATTCATCTCTTTGAATAGCGATCCGAGCTGCTATTTACTGAGCACTTCCTGTGCACCAGGCCCTCTGTTTTCACCAGCCTCTCTCCACGCATCATCTTGATTCAGAGTTTCACAACAATCCTGTGAGGTACAGGAGTCCACATTTACAGATGAGGAAACTGGTACTCCAGCACGCTTACGTATCTGGCCCCTGGTCATACAGGGATTTGAACCAAGCTCTGTGGAAGAATCAGGGTCATCCCTAACCTAGAGCTTCCAAAGCTGCCCTGGGCACCTGAATGACTGGGTCCTTGTTAAAACGCAGCTTCTGATCCTGTGGGTCTGGAGTGGGGCCCAAGGTTCGTTCGTTCGTTCTTTCTTTCTTTCTTTCTTTCTTTCTTTCTTTCTTTCTTTTTAATATTTATTTATTTTTGAGAAAGAGAGAGAGAGTGTATGTGAGCAGGAGAGGGACAGAGAGCGAGGGAGACACAATCCAAAGCAGGCTCCAGGCTCTGAGCTGTCAGCACAGAGACCAATGTGGAGCTCAAACTCATGATCTAAACCATGAGATCATGACCTGAGCCCAAGTTGGACGCAGAACCGATTGAGCCATCCAGGCGCCCCAAAAGAGAATCACACTGGATAACGATGCCCCGGGTCAGTGAACAATCTGAGACTGCTTTACAGTAGCCCCAGGCTGGCAAGCCTCAGTTTCCCTGTCTGTCAGATGGATGAAATAGCTTTTGGCTTATGGAGATGGAATGATATAACTGGGGGACTGGATGATATAACACCTGTGAAATGCCTGGCACACAATAGGTGCTCAATAAATGCTGGCTCTTCTCCCTTGATAGGAGCTGGCATGGGTCTGGATACACAACAGATGCTCAATAAATCTATTGAGCCCAGCATTTTCCCCCAAAGCAGAGAATAAACTGCATATGTTTCCCTTTGGAATGAAGCCAAACCCAATATTAATTTTTTTCTTGAACCGCAGAGTTCCAAAAAGAAATAAAAGCAAGTAGAGTGATTGCAGTATGAAGCAAGCCTCTGTAATTTCTGTAATTACAGAATGGGAGCAAGACAAAGCAGGAGTATGCACAGCGTCATGGGAGGGAGCGGGGGCCCCTACTCCCAGGCCTGCTACTCCCCCCCCTTGCCTTCCTGGCTCTTCATGGTGCCCCACTCGCTCTGAGTGGGTTCTGGGCCCACCCCCGGACCTGGACAATGGCAGCCCTGAGACACTGGCCTTGACCTTTTGGCCTCTGCCCAAGTCTCCACCCCATGCAGCCACCAGTCCCTCTGATGCAGTGGGACAGAGGGAGGATTGTCCAAGGCGGCTGCCACACACTCCCCTCCCCCCAGCCTGCCATCTGTGCAGGGGGCTGCTGACAGCCAGTCTGCTAGCAAGGCCTGTAAGCCCCACTTCCAAAAGAGAAACCTGGTCAACTCCCCACCACCTCTGCCCTAGCTGCCACCATTCAAGTCACTGTCCTCTCTCCCTGGACTCTCAGCCTCTTAATGGCCCCCCCCCCCCCCCCGGCTTCACCCACTGCCCCTCTGCAGCCTCTTCTGGGCAGAGTGAGACTTTTAAATGTAAGTCAGTTTTCCCCCACCACTTAAACCCTCTACTCTCTTCCATCCCGTTTAGAAGAAAATGTGAACTCCTTGCTGTGGTCTCTGAGACCTTGTGTGATCTGGCCCTTGCCTGCCTCTGACTAGTTCTGTTCCCTCCTGTACTGGACTGCAGCCAGCCCAGCCTCCATGCTGACTCTCAAACATGCCAAGCTTATTCCTGCCTCAGGGCCTTTGCACTTGCTGTTCCCCCTGTTTG
This sequence comes from Herpailurus yagouaroundi, assembly GCF_014898765.1. Taxonomy (NCBI): domain Eukaryota; kingdom Metazoa; phylum Chordata; class Mammalia; order Carnivora; family Felidae; genus Herpailurus; species Herpailurus yagouaroundi. Next base: position 3,958,341 of record NW_024412414.1, on the reverse strand, counting down.
AAATAATGTATCCTAGAGAGTCATATTTCTGGCTTCTAATGCGAACTGAAAAAAATTTTTGTTCAGGCCAAATAAAACAAGCCCAAGGGCCAACTTTGACCCATTTTGCCAGTTCTGATCTAGAGCTTCCAGACTACATATTTTTTTTTCTTATAAAGCATTTCCTCACTCAGGGGTTGGCAGAGGTATTCTTTCTGCTTGGTTTGGCCCTGTTTTTAACGATGGCTTTGGGACTTGGTCTCAACGTGCACATCAAGGAAGGAACATTTTCATGGGAACATTTTCACCACTTTGCTGCCTTGAGTCTCTTTCTTTAACTCCTTCCCAGAGCCTCCCTGTGTGAGTCTTCTTCTCTAATACTAATCTAATCATATTATCACCCCGTTGCATCCCTGCAACTGGCCCCTAAGTTCCTTAGCCTGGCTTTCAAGGTCCTTCACAAACTGACCTTCCTATCTTCAAACCTCCCTACTTCTGTTTTTCCACCTGGGATGCCCTTCCCTCTTTCTGACCCTGATGAACACCTATTCAGCCTTCAAAACCCAGTTCCAATGTCCCCTCATCTGGGATGCCTTCTCTGGTTGAATTAAATCATTCTTTCTAGGCCTACGGTGTCTTGTTCATACACTCTTGCTGCACGTATCATAAGGTATTATGATTGGCTGTAGACAGAGATATTTCTTCTTCTAGGCTGTGACCTTGTCAAGGTCAAGGACCTGGTCTTGTTAATGTTTGCAACCCAAGTGTCCGGCCCAGCTCCGTGTACACATTAGACCCTAGTAAACATTTACAACATGGAATCTTTCTGCTGGTCCCTGTTAGTTCACGGATTCAAACTCCGGTTCAAAATGCAAAGTGCTAGAAATGATTGTCCCATCCCTGTTTCAGCACCCAGCATATGCTGAGTAAGTACTTACTGAAGAAAGGAAGGAGTGAATGAGTAGGTGAGCGAAAGTGGAAAATGGGTCACTTGCGGTCACACCTTAACAGTGCCCTGTAGAATGTTAACTTCGGTGGAATTCAGCTAACATGGGAAAGTATTAAGGAGGAACATGTGGCCAGATTCTTGGTCTGCGGAATATCGTCACCTGATGGGGAAGATCCAGAAGGCTCTGGAAGTGGGCCTTGGAAAAATGTCCCAAATCGCGAGGTGGTGAGAGGCATTCCTATTACCCATTGCGTCGGCAGGTGGAGGAGGGCTGCAGAATGGCACTGTACAGGCTGGTGAAGACATGCCTGGTCTCACGGCGGTGGGTCCACGGAGCCATCTCCACACTGAGCAGCCCCTGGCGGCAAAGCGCAGGAACCTGTTTCGGGAAAGGGGAAATAGCAACTGGCTAGAAGGTTGGCTCCTGCTTCAGAGAGCATTACGTTTCTAGAAAGACAGCCAGATTCCTCTGCTGTGAACTTGAACATGCCTGTGCTTTCCATGTGCCGTTTTTCGGAGAAAGGGAGCGACAGGTTAACCAGCTGGTGTCAGGAATGAAAATTGGCAAGAAGCTATTCTTGGGGGGTATTAGCGAGGCCGCTTCTGAATGTGCTGTCTGTAAGCATCGGGCCCTAGGCTTTTTAATGAACAGGGGCCCTTTGATCATTTTCCTGCCATCTACTAGATGCTTTGGACTGTCTTTTTCTTGCCAGACTTGACTTATTACAGAACAGTTCTTTATTTTATTAACTGACCACACAAACGTACCACTCCCAGCTTCGACTGGCCCAAGGTGATCAGCTAGACCACTCCTAAGTTGGTATACAAGAGAACCCAAAGCATGGAGATTTGACATTTTCATTAGCTAGTTTCCCCCCTGGAGGCTAAAAGGACTATTTCCATCAGTCTGAAAATGCTGAAAGTCTGTGAAGGACCAGATGATACGCCCTCAATAAATGTTAGCTGCTCTTAGTAGTGGTATTGCCATCGTCACTACCACGATGGCCTTCTGGGAAGCTGTGACACCTAGATTTGGAACCACAATCCGCACACATACAGAAATAATCACAGTGATGATGAGGGCTGAGATTTCCTAAGCACTCACTCTGAGCTAGGTATTCCTTCCCCTGCTCTACATGCATGATCTCATGTAACCCTTCACCGCCCCATTTTACAGATGAGGATCAAAAAGGGGGTGGAACTTGCCCAGCGTTAGTAAATGTGAAGGGGAGCTGAGGTCTCTGATGTAGCCCCGGGGCCGTCTGTCCCACTGCCTTGCAAGCCAGAGGGCCTTCTCCATGGGGATCCCCAAAGAAGCACCAGTTACATCAGTTCGTGGCCTTATATTGTTACCTTCACATTTTGCACGTCTTCTAAAAGGAAGGCTGTACACGCGGAGACGTGGCTCTTCAGAGGGCAGTTACAGGCATCTAGCTAAATCTTTCTCATATTCTGAAGATAGCATGTATGCCTCTCTCATGCTGAGCTCTTCAAGTAGCCATGGACTCTGATCTCTCTGGCCTTTGCACGAGGTGATGCTAAATGTACTCATGGAGAGGGTGGTGGAATAAACCGCCCGGTGAACCAGAACTCTGCTTCCTCCTGACCTTCCACCTTTCCTGTGTGTCAATGTTGAATGATTTCTTCAAAGGACATACACACCGTGTTTCCCCCTTAAACACACCCTGCCATCTCCCCTGCTTCCTGGGAGTAGGCCAGAGGGGCACCTGTCTGCCTGCCTGCCTGCCTGTCACTCTGTCTGTCTCTCTCCCTGAGTGGTGTGGGGCAATCTGAGGCCCCAGTGCACAGCACCGTAAATTTTAGTTTGGTTTGACTCTCTGTGGATAATCAACAAATGTATCCAGAGTGGAGGCCAGAAGTTGTCGTTCCCGTAGGCTACAGAGAACTTGGTCAAGTGGTAAGGGAGCAGAGATTCAAGACTAGCAGGAATCCTCTGAGTCAATGGGAGCAAACAGGAAATTTATGTTACCGCTATGGGGATGCTTTCTTTGTAACCTCTAAACACAGGTATGTAACCCAGCCTTAAGAAAGCCTGGAATGGCAGACACAAATGCTTCCAAGATTCTCTCTCCCATCTTTTTTTTTTTTTTTAGTTTATTTCTTTATTTTTAGAGCGAGAATGGGTGGGGGAGGGGCAGAGAGAGAGAGAGAGAGAATCCCCAGCAGGTCTGCGCTGTCAGTACAGAGCCTGACATAGGACTCGAGCCCACGAATTGTGAGATCATGACCTGAGCCCAAGTCAAGAGTCAGACACTTAACCGACTGAGCCACGCAGGTACTCCTCTCTCTCCGTCTTTGGACCTCTGATTTCCTTCCTTCTCAGCAGATAGATGGGAGAGGCTGGTCTTCTTTCTCAGTCTCATGCCAAATTCCCAGGCAAGGAGCTTTGATTGACTAGCCAGAGTCAGGTGATCAGCCCTGGTCCAAGGTGATTGGATCCTTTTGGACAAACATGGTGGCTGGAGCCCACAAGGGTAGGTCATGGGGACAGTAAAGGGCATCACTGCTTTGATAGTGAATGGCTAACTGCCCCCCCCCACAAAAGGGGTTCCATTTTAGCCTCCCCTTTTCCTGATGCTGCTCTCTCTCTTGCATATCCCAAGACTTCCTGGTAGACTACAGAATGAGCTACCATCCCTGACAATGGGAGGTCACCCTACCTGAGTCTGGAGTTCCTTCTGATGGCGCCAGGCCCAAGTCAGGAGCTAGATGGGCATCTGAGACAAGGCTGTGGGTCATCCTTGAGAACAAGAAACAGGGTTGGCAGTAAAGTTTCGATGGCCTGAAGGTGGTCTGGTTTTCTGTGAACTCTAGGAAGAGACGATGGTGTTTGGTAATGAAGACTGCGCGTGAGGGGCCGTCAGGTGGGTGCACAGCCCCCAGGGTCCCCCCAGCGGGGCAACACTGAGGGAGGAGGCTGCACATTGCTTTGGCTCCCCTCCTACATCTCAGACCTCAGACCAGTGCTTCACACATTCCTGTGAGCCCTGGGGATTCCATACATTTATTCTGCATGATTTTATTAATTTAAAAATGTCTTATAGAAACTTAGAAATGTAATTTTTTTGCAGAAATGTAGAAATAATTCTAAAAATCCAGAAAAGCACACACACACACACAAAAAAAAGGAAATAAAAATGACTCTTATAAACTAATCACTGTGAATACCTTAGGATATATCCCTTGGGTCTTGGAGGGTTTTTTTTAATGAACACATTTGGGGGTGGGGAGTGGGCAAAATTAGGATCATACTAAATGAACTATTTTGAGGTCTGCTTTTTTCACTCCATAAAACAAGGTACCGTCTCACGTGTTCTTAAGGTGGTCTTTTACAACATTTCTGCATGTTTGGTTGGAGGATGGAGAAAAATCTCGGCTGAGTTCGCTGGCTCCCATTTGGGCCCTGAGGAGCTGCGTCCTCTCTGTCGCCTTCTCTTTTCCTTCTCATAAAATGATGGAGTGACATCCTTGCCTTGCCTTCAAGGCAAGGTCCTGAGAGGGCAGCAGGCCCCTTCCAGCATGTTCCCAGTGCCCCGTGGCCAGCACCACACTGCATGGACTCACGTGGTCACCCGGCAGGGGCGCTCAGAGAGAGGCTTCCCGCCCCCCTGCCGCTCTCCCTCCAGGGCTGCCCATTAGGTACTGCCTGCCAGCTCACCAAGGTCCCTCCTCATGTCTGCTTTTCAGGATCCCACCCAGGGGCTGCAGAGGGCACTGCTCTGGAGCTGACGCACCACTGAAAATCATCAGGTAACATCTGTAACCAAAATCATTACAACCATTTGTGGAGTTCTCTCTGTAAACCAGTCAGGTGAAAAGTACTCTTACAGCTATTAAAGCTTAGTTTTGCCACCCTTCTACGGGTTAGATAAGATTACTCCCATTATATAGATGAAGAAACTGAGGCTAGAGCAATAAAAAACAGTGCTTAGGGTCACTCAGCTTGTAAAAGGCAGACTGGAGATTTGAATCCAGGACGGGACCGAGCCCAACATCATACACCGTCCTCTACCCCACGCTGCCTCTGGAACTGAAGAGGTAAGGAGAGTGCAGGGTGTAGGTGAGATATATCTTGGGTCAGAGAGGTCATGTAAACTAGTGGTCCTTCTTCAACTGATGGCTGGGACTGGCTCCCAGCATAAGAACCTCCTTTTGCAGAATTTGTTAAATGTATGGATTCAGGATGCATCTTCTTGAGATTCTGATGTGGGACATCTGGCGTGTGACCTGGGAATCTGCATTGTTACAGAGTTTCACAAAGAACTTGGAAGCGTGGCCAGGCTTGGGGTTGCTGAGAAAATAGTAACAACTTCCCACCATTTGCCAGGCACAGGGTCCTCATTGAATAAGCAAAGAACACTGCCCAATGAGGGACATACTATTATCATAACTCAATTTTTTAATATATTTTTAAATTTATTTTTTAACTTACATCCAAGTTAGTTAGCATATAGTGCAACAATGATTTCAGGAGTATATTCCTTAATGCCCCATACCCATTTAGCCCCTGCCCCTCCCACAACCTCTCCAGTAACCCTCAGTTTGTTCTGTGTATTTAAGAGTCTCTTATGTTTTTGTCCCCCTCCCTGTTTTTGTATTATTTTTGCTTCCCTTCTCTTATGTTCATCTGTTTTGTGTCATAAAGTCCTCATATGAGTGAAGTCATAGGGTATTTGTCTTTCTCTGACTAATTTCACTTAGCATAATACTCTCCAGTTCCATCCACGTAGTTGCAAATGGCAAGATTTCATTCTTTTTGATTGCCGAGTAATACTCCATTGTGTGTGTTCTTTATTTATCCACTTATCTTCTTTATCCATTTATCCGTAGATGGACATTTGGGCTCTTTTCATACTTTGGCTATTGTTGATAGCACTGCTATAAACATTGGGGTGCACAAGGGGTGTACCGCCTTCACTCACCACCTGTAGCTGGGTTACCTCCCTGTTCCAGCCCATGGTTAAGCCCCACCATTACATTGGTCATGGTTACTATGACCTCAGAGAATGAGAAATCTAGTTGTACCCCACGAGGCAAAGATAAGGAACACTTAATATTTCTGTCTGAATATTTGGTCTCCTCAGTTTTCTTCTCTGAGCGAGACCCATAACGAGGGCATGTGACGCAGATGCAGGTTTGACGTTAGCTCAGGAGCTATGAAGACACCACATCCCCACGCACAAGTCTAGAAACAAAGGGTACTGCCCTTCCTCTAGGAGAAAGAGGGCTTATGAGAGAGCCTTCTCCAGCTCCTAGGTTGTTTGGGGTTATTTTATTTTTGTAATTTTGGGGCAACTCCAGGATCTTGCCACCCTTCTGTGCCTATCACCCCACCTCTCTCTTCTCCCAGGGTGACCTTGAGCCGCAAAACTGCTGTCCGCGTGGACTGGGGCCGACATCGCACGTCCATCTGCCAGGACCTCTGTGTCCAAACTCCGAGACATGGCGACCAATGGCAGCAAGGTGGCCGACGGGCAGATCTCCACGGAGGTCAGCGAGGCCCCTGTGGCCAATGACAAGCCCAAAACTCTGGTGGTCAAGGTGCAGAAGAAGGCAGCGGACCTTCCAGACCGGGACACGTGGAAGGGCCGCTTCGACTTCCTCATGTCCTGTGTGGGCTATGCCATCGGCCTGGGCAACGTCTGGAGATTCCCCTATCTCTGCGGCAAAAACGGAGGTGGTAGGTGCTGGCCTGGCAACCTCCCAGCCGGGCCTGGACCCCTTGGAGAGTGTCACACTTGGGCGTTTTCTGGGGCAAACTCAGGGGAAGGGGTCCCCTAAAGACTCCAAAGGGAGTACAGGCCCCATTTCCTGTTTCTTGTCCCTTAACCAAAAGATTCCCAGAAGGACAAGTGTCCTTTGTTAACACCACCAAAAAGTTCACCTCTTCATTTTGCAAAGAACGGGGGACATAGTTTGAGCAAAGGACATCCTTGGACCTCAGTTTGGCTGTGGGTGCTGCTTTTGAGGCAGAGGGTAAGGATATCATGGCCGGGACCCGAAAACGCCCTGCCGTGATGCTCCCTCTGACCGGGGCTTCTCCAAAGCCTTGGGGTCACGAGCGTCTCTCTTCTCAACTCCACAGGGGCCTTCCTGATCCCCTACTTCCTGACCCTTATCTTTGCGGGGGTCCCTCTCTTCCTGCTGGAGTGCTCCCTGGGCCAGTACACATCCATCGGGGGCCTGGGGGTGTGGAAGCTGGCCCCCATGTTCAAGGGTAAGTCTGCAGAGTGGGGGGCCATGTGCTGGTGCCCCTGCCCACAGAACTATGGTGAAACCAGGCCCTTCCCGGCACTTCCATCCCCACTGGAGAGGGGGACCTGCTCGGTTCGCTTCTGAGCAGAGTGGAGCCCTCACAAGGAGCCAGGTGATAGATGGTGGCACTGACTATAATCTAGGGTGAGGGAGGTGGACAGGAGTGCCCAGTGCAGAGGCCCCCCCCCCACCCCCCCCACCCCCCCACCCACCCCCCCACACACACACCAGCCTGCTGTCCTGTGAACTTATTTCCCGAGCCAGGGCTGGTGCAATTGTCTTTGCTTCCTTACTCAGTGCCTGACACTCAGATAGATATGTGGAGAAGCATTCTTGTCTGGCAAGCTCAGACTCCTGCCCCACCTGCAACCAGCCAGTGCTGGGCCGCAGACCCAAGTCCCCACTTGCCAGGTGTGTGTGACCTTAGCTAAGTTCCTGCCTCTCTCTTAGCCTCAGTGTCTCAATAACACCTGTCTCCAAGGGCCAGTGAGCTGGTGGGCATCATGGAAAATGATAAGAATGGCACTCACTGGAGTGTTATAATTTTTTTTAATGTTTATTTATTTTTGAGACAGAGACAGAATGCAAGTGGGTTAGGGGCAGAGAGAGGGAGACACAGAGTCCGAAGCAGGCTCCAGGCTCTGAGCCGGCAGCACAGAGCCTGATGCAGGGGTTAAACTCACAGACCGTGAGATCATGACCTGCTCCACCCAGGCGCCCCATGTAATTATTCTATGAAATGTCATGCTGCCGTGTCCACTCCCAGGTGTGGGCCTTGCCGCCGCTGTGTTGTCATTCTGGCTGAACATCTACTACATCGTGATCATCTCCTGGGCCATCTACTACCTGTACAATTCCTTCACCACAGTGAGTGGACCCTTGCACCGCCCCCTCCAGAAGGAGCCAGACCCAGAGCCTACTCTCTGTCTACTGGGACTACCTTTCTGCTCACAGTGCTGTTCCTTGGGTGGAGGGTGTGGTTTGTGTTCAGTGGTCCCTGTCTCCCTGCAAGTTGTAGCACCATGAACCAACAGCTGCTCTGGGCCAGCCACTGAGCCAGGTGCTTCATGGGGGCTAACATCTACTCCTCTTGACACCCTTCTTAAGGTGGCTTTTGTTAGCTCATTTCATACGGACCCAGACTTCCTTGGTTCCAATGCTGACCCCAGGATATACCAGCTGTGCAACTTCGAGAAAGAAACTTAACCTCTCTGAGCCACAGTGCTTATTTATACAATGAAGGTAGAAAGGAAACCTGCCTCATAGAGTTGTTGTGAGGATTAAGGAGTAAATATGTGCAAAAGGCTTAGGATTGTACCTCACAAAGAACAAGTACCGTAAAGTGTTCACTGTTAACATCAGTGTGCAGAGGGTCAAACAGGCGAGATCTCTTACTCAAGGTCACATAGCTAGGAAGCAGCCCCCAGATGAACAGACAAGATATTGTGGTGCCGCTCAGAAAGCTGGTTTTCAGAGGGATATGATCAAGGTTCAAGTTTCAGCTCTGACACTTAGGAGCTGTGCAATCTTGAACAAGTTGCTGCCCCTCTCTGATCTCTAAAATGGGGATCTCAACAAGACCTGCACCTGAGAGCTGTTGGAGAGGGGAGGCGAGGTAATGGATGGCTATGAGGAGGCTTGGGGGACTGTGAGGATGGACGAGGTGCACTGGGACCACTGTTGCCATCCCCTGGGGGCTCAATTGTGTTTGTCCGTGCCCCTGTGCCTTTGCAGACGCTGCCGTGGAAACAGTGTGACAACCCCTGGAACACAGACCGTTGCTTCTCCAACTACAGCGTCGTCAACACCACCAACATGACCAGCGCCGTGGTAGAGTTCTGGGAGTAAGTGTGGGGCCATCGGTGGTGGGGGTGCCTATCAGCCAGGGCCAGCAGGAGACAGAGGTGCCCTCAAAAGGGTGATGGGAGCTGATGATGTGCGCAGGGCTGAGGGGGAAGCGAGGGAGAGTGAAGTCCCTTTCTCCCTCCTAGAGAGCTGGGCCATGGAAAGGGCCACTAGTTACAAACTAGGGAGAATGAATTGCTTCAGTACAGAGAATGAATTCCTGCCTTCTCTCTCCTCCTGACCAGTGGCTCCTGCCATTGGTCAAACCTAGCTAGAAGCCAGAGGACAAGGGAGCCAGCCATATAGGCATAGCACCCAGCCTCCCAGGGCACAGAACAGAATGGACAAGGGTGAAGAGTGAGTCCCCGGAAGGGAGTAACCAGCACAGGACAGGGAGAATTGCCAGGAGAGGACAACAAAATCCCAGCTCATCCTGAAAACCAGTCCAGTCTACTTAGAAACCCAGAGTTGTTTGGACTAAAGGCACACATGCACACACACACACACACATGCATACACACACACACACACACACACTGTACATACTGAAGGCCGTGCTGATTGTATCTTCAGGAGAGCACATCATAGATTGTGTGTTGGGATATTGATTACTAAAAGGGGCCTTGGGATCCAAATCTTTTTGGCATGAAGGAGGCATTTGTGTTGAGTAGCTTGAAAGGGTCTGGGAGCACTCTGAAAGGTTCCACAGCACCTTAGATAAGCTGCCAGGAGGAACTGTTCTCAGGAGGTGTCAGAACACGTGATGCTAGTCTTTGTGCAGAAGTGTCCTTGGCTAGGTTGGTCTCCTTACAAATAAAATTAGATTCGTTGGCTTCTGCTTCTTTCCAGCATCGGCCACATACCCATTCCGGACTGCGTTCAGCCATTTATTCAGTAAACATTTCTTGAGTGCTTACTGTGTGCAGTGTGGTTAGAGGCATGGCAAACATAAGCAAACAGGCAGTCGTAACACCAGATGAGCAAGGCTAAGAGGGGGGGATGCACGGGAGGCTAGAGGTGCCCCAAGTTGGTACCTGGACCAGCCCAGGTGAGGAGTGACATCTAAGGATGAAAACCACATAGGAAGGACAGGTGTCAGCAGGAGGAAGAGAATGCATGAAGGCTTGGAGGCAGGTGAGCGCAAGCCAGGCACAGGTGAGGGGATGGGAGTCATCCAGGCTGATGAGCGTTTGAGGGGCTTCAGGGGGTGCTGAGACTAGAGAGAAAAGTAGGGCCAGCCCAGAAGGGCCTTGCAAGGTCAGCCTGGGGAGGCTGGGCTTCATGCTGAGGAAGTAAAGAGCTATTCACTGTAGGGTTTTAAGCAGGCGAGTGATACAATCAGACTTACCACTTAGAAGGGTCTCTGGGGCTAGAAGGGAGTGGGGACAGAGCAAAAATGAAGGTGCAGGTCTAGCTAGGAGGGCACTGCAGCCAAACAGGTGAGCAATAAAGGTGGCCAGACTAAGGTTCTGGCAGGTCCCTTGAGCAAATAGCACACTCTCTGCCAATTAGTATAATGGACCCCACGGTCTCCAGCCAGCTCCTGGATCTCAGTGACCACAGATGTCAGCACAGTCCCAGTGGAGGATGTCATCTGTGTTCAGTCCCTGGGTACCCCCAGGTCACTCCAGCTCCCACGTGACTTTCTGCTCTCTCCACTGTTCCACCAGGCGGAATATGCATCAGATGACAGACGGGCTAGATAAGCCAGGTCAGATCCGCTGGCCTCTGGCCATCACCCTGGCCATCGCATGGATCCTTGTGTATTTCTGTATCTGGAAGGGTGTTGGCTGGACTGGAAAGGTAAGGCCTGTGCACAGTGGGGACCAGAAGGGGACAGATCTACAAGGGGATTTCTGCTCTGGGCAAGGAGTCTGCACCTCGAGGAATCCCGTCGAACCTGGAGTGAAGCAGTTCTCTTCATCTCCCTCTGCCTTGGTGTCCTTTCCTGTAAAATGGGGATAATAACGCTACCTACCTTCTGGGCAGCTCTGAGGATTACATACCACAATGCAAGTCAGACAGTTACACAGAGCCATGACAAAACACGTGGTAAACTTTGCTCAAGGACCATTGAACAAACTGTCCCCACACATCTCCACTGAGCCAGCCCTTGTAGGGTGATCCAGAGATGAATATTCCACATCCCAGCCTTTGAGGAGCATCAGAAATGGATCAATGAATGGTTAAATACGCAGGCCCTGTTCTGGAACAGTCCTGAGTTTAGATCCCAACTTCCCTGTTTACCTGGCTAGGTGACCTTCGGTCACTGCTCTGAAACTCCATTTCCTTCTTTAAAAAATGGGGCTCATCTGTTGGTTTGTCATGAAAATCAAATGGGGTGATGATTTTGTAAAGCTCTCAGCAGCTAGCGAGAGGAATTGTACTTGTTTTGTTTTTATTACTGGCAAGGGCAGAGCAGGTCAAGCTTGGAGGGGCGGGGAGGTCCATCCTGGGGACATCTGGGGAGCTTGCCAATCAAGTTGGGGTAAGGGGACTGGCCTCACACCCATTCCTTTCTCCTTAAAGCCCCACCCCAGGAGTCCAGGGTCAGAAGATGGCTCAGCCTGTCACTGGCCCTAGCCTGAAGGGAACTTAGAGACCTGAGTTCTTATAGCAAGTAAGGGAGAGAAGGGATTTGAACTGAATCAGGCAAGAGCAGGGAGGTCCAGACTACCTAAGCTGATGTAAGCAAAACAGAACCTTAACAAACATGCTTGGGCATGAGTGCAGGTGATGAAAAACTCACCAATTCCAGTCTGGTGGGACCTTTGGACCTACCAGGTTCTCAGTTCCAAATCCAGTGTCAAAACCTCTCGAATGTGTCCTTAGACTAGGCAGTCAGGAGGAGGGCACAGGGGTCTCCCATCCCGATTTTAAGAAACAGAAGAATGTAGGGGCTAAAGGCACTGGAAGAAATAGAGCTCAGCTTGAATCTCAGGCCCCTGATTCCTAGCTGTGTGTGCTCGGGCAATCTATTTCACCTCTCTGTGCCTCAGTCTCCTCATCTGTTAAATGGATACAATAATAGTACCTTACAGGGTTGTCATAAAGACTGAGGAGAATAATCTATGCAGAATATGTAGCATATGCCTAGCCACCATATACCATATACTATGTAGACAATCCATGATATCAGTTATCTTTTGAGTGAGTCGTCCAATCCAACAGTAAACACTTATTAAGCACCTAGTGTATACCTGACTCCATTCTGAACATGGAAGACAGATTAAAGTGTAAGACCTAGGCAATATATATTAAGCATGTTGTATGTCCTCTGAGTAGGCAGGTTGATTGTATCCATTTTCCAGACAAGAAAATGCATGGTTCAGAGAGGATGAGAAATTGATCCAACGTCACACAGCTTATAGGTGCTGCAGGTGTTTCAAATTCCTTTTTCCTAATTCCGAGTACAGTGGTGTTTCTAGTGGATTATGGCTGCCTTTGCTAACCCTGAAGAATCTCAGATCCATTGAGGGAAATGAAACTATGAAATACAAGGGTTATTGAACTTGAAAACTGCTCTTTCACAACAGTGGACAAAGAAGTGTAATCTCAGACAATGACATCAGTCTTTTGATTATCAATTTGGCAAAAAAAAAAAAAACAAAACCCACGTACTTTTTAATGATTATACTCAGTGCTGGCACCTTTGTGGGGAAGGTGCGCTCTGAAATGCTGGACAAAGTTCGGTTTCTGGAAGGTAATTGAGCAATATGGATCACAAGCCATTGAGAAATTTATCCCTTTTTAGTCATTAATTCTACTTCTACAAAATTTTCCCAAGAGTGGTATAATAATTTTCTGCACAAAGTTTTATATATAGGGGTGTCCAATGTTGTATTAGTGACATTCATATAAAATGCATAAAAAAGTTAGTGAAATTCACATAAATGGATAACAGTAGGGGAAACTTTAAAAAGGATGGTAGAGCCTTCTGAGGGACTATTTTCCATAATTAAATATCACATTTTTAAGAGACAATAAAACAATTTTTAGTAAACAAATAAAGTATGTACCGTGTTTTTGAATTTTAAACATGTTAAATGAAGATGCAAGTACATAATTTGAGCATCACTTTGTAAGAAAATGTGATCATATATGCAAAGCAAATTCTCAAAAAGGAACATTAAAATGTTCACCCCCATGCTTTTATGTACTAGGCATTTATTGAGTGTCTCTTATATACCATGGGCCGTTCTAGGCACTGGGAAAACAGAACTGAACAAGACAAGCCCTCTCCTTCATGTAACTTAAATTCTAGGAGCTGTTGAAGGGAACTGTGTGTGTGTGTGTGTGTGTGTGTGTGTGTGTGTGTGTGTGTGTGTGTGTGT
>NW_024412414.1:3808299-3944948 GCF_014898765.1 Herpailurus yagouaroundi | reverse complement strand
TGTGTGTGTGTGTGTGTGTGTGTGTGTGTGTGTGTGTGTGTGTGTGTAAAATTTTCCTGACACCATATTGTACTTGAACAATTTAGACAAAAGTCAAAAATTAAAGGAGAGGTTGAGGGAAGGAAACTCCAGGTGCTGAGCTGGTTGGTTCATACTCCAAGGAGAGGCTTCAGAAAAGTGGGCAAACACAGCCAGTTAGGAATCCAGGAAGGCTTCCTGGAGGAAGATGAACTGGAAGTAAGCCCAGGGCCACAGGAGATACTGATGTAGGTGAAGTGCGGGGAGGGGAAGAATGGGCGCGCTGGAGTGGGGGTGACGACCTCGTTGCCAACTCTTCTCCCAGGTGGTTTACTTCTCCGCCACCTATCCATACATCATGCTGATCATACTGTTCTTCCGTGGAGTTACGCTGCCCGGGGCCAAGGAGGGCATCCTCTTCTACATCACGCCCAACTTCCGCAAGCTGTCCGACTCTGAGGTGAGTGCCTTCCCCGGGGCCCCGCCCCTCTGGCCGGGTGAAGGGCCCACCTGAGTCCTGAGCCACCGTTTACCAGCTTTAGGAAAAGTTCCTGTACCTCTCTATCCCTCATGGAAACCAATATGGTTGCCAGGTAGAGCTGGTTACCACGTGTAAAAGGCCATGGGGCACTGTGGCAATGATTATAATTTTGACTAGTTCTTGATCATCCACTTATAGGTGTGGCTGGATGCGGCAACCCAGATCTTCTTCTCCTATGGACTGGGCCTGGGATCCCTGATCGCTCTCGGGAGCTATAACTCGTTCCACAACAATGTCTACAGGTGCGGGAGCCCAAGAGCCCCTTCCTTCCCGGCCACGCCTCTCTAAGGTCAAGCCTGCACGTGACCACGCCCCCCGTACAGACCACGCCCCCTGGCCTTTCTCTACTTTCAGCTCCACTCCTCTCTAAGCCGATTCCTTTGTGGCCACTCCTTCCTCTTCCACCCCTTCCCTGGGATGGGGTGGGGGCACCTGCCCTGTGGCCCTTCTCCCAGGCATCCTTGTCTGCCCCTGCCCCTCATCCCTCACCCCTCCTAACCACTGCTCCTAGCTCGCCTCCTGACCAGCCCCACCCTCACTGACTCCGCCCTTTCCTCTCTGCAGGGACTCCATCATTGTCTGCTGTATCAATTCGTGCACCAGCATGTTCGCAGGATTTGTCATCTTTTCCATCGTGGGCTTCATGGCCCATGTCACCAAGAGGTCCATTGCTGATGTGGCGGCCTCAGGTTCGGGCCGCACATTGGAGGGCACGGGCTCCTGGGGTGGGAGGGGATAATGCGCGGCATCTGTAGCCATCGTCAACATCACCAGCAGCAGCCTGGGGACAAGCCTGAGGGCAGAGGGAAGAGCCAGTACACAGGCCTGGAGACAGGGATGAGTGTGGTGTGTGGGCTCCCTGGCATTGAGCATCACTATGTGCCAGGCAGGGCACGGAGCATTTTAGTTGGAAAGCATCTCTGAAACTTTCCAACACGATGGAGCGGACGCTTTTGTTATCCCATTTACTAGGTGAGGAAACAGGCTCATGGACCACGTTCTCCAAGCTAGAAAAGTGGTGGAATTGGAATTGAGCATCGACCTAGCCGATCAAGAAGCCTGGGCTCTTAATCCTGTGACCATACTGGCTCTTCCAAGCACAATGCTGCCTTTTGCAGGGAGGAGAGAGACGCTTTCTTGCCCCCTGGGATATAAACCTTGTTCCAACTCAGACATGCTCACCACCCTGACACAAAGTGCCTGAATCTTTGCTTTTGTCCCACTGCCAAACACGTCCTCACAAAGCAGGCTGTACCCACTCTGTTCACCACACAGTCATCAGTGCTGCAGGGTCCCAGGAGAACCCCAGGCAACCCTCACCTCCCTACTCACCCAAGAAAGCAGTGAGATGAGGGCCCCACTGTGTACACAGCAGAGGCCCTGAGGCTCAGGGAGGCATCTTCTCCATCATGGAGAACTGGGCCGGTCATGTGGAAAGGAACTTTCTCCACTGATGTCATCTTCCCTCCAACGGCCAGCTCATTTCTCTGGGACTCCCCAGCCGCCACCCCCCTTTCCTGAGCCAAACCCAGGGAGGATACAGTTTCTTTCCTTCTCCTTCTAAGGTTTCCCCTGATCTCTTGACTACTCCCTACCCAGATGCTCAAACGCAATATTGATCTCTTTAAGCCTTCTCCTTCCCTGTGCTCCCCAAAGGTACCACCGTCCAGGAGCCAGGACAGCCCCAGCATCATTCTGGACCCTTCCTTCACCTTCACTCCACAAACCAGCCAATACCAGGGCCTGCCCTTTCCACCTCCTCACTATCTCTCCATTGGGTCATCTCTCTGCACCCGCACTGTCCCCACTGCTGGTCAAGCCACCAAAGTCCCTCATTTCATCTCACTGGCACCCTGGCCTCCAGACATAACCCTACTCCCTCCCCTGCCCACACGCACTCTGTATCCTCATCTAGGAAAAGGGGGGCTGACGACACTCACCCAAAAGGTTACTCTGAAGATGAAATGCAATAAAACTTAGAAAGTGGGTAGTGTGCTGGGTATGCTGTAGGGGCTCAGTACCTTTTTTTTGTTTTCTTTTTTACCCTTCGCTCCACAGGCCCTGGCTTGGCATTCCTGGCATACCCGGAGGCAGTGACCCAGCTGCCCATCTCTCCCCTCTGGGCCATCCTCTTCTTCTCAATGCTGCTGATGCTGGGCATTGACAGCCAGGTGACGATGGCCTCCCTGGCACTTTGAAGAGCCCCCAGCCAGCTTTGTGGGTCTGGGAATAAGCAGGGAGAGGAGGCCATTGTCTCAGGCCCCCAGGAAGATGGTCAAGAGTTTCAGACCCCTAGCCTGTTCCACCACATGAGACTTCAGGGATCAGCTCATCCACTTTCCCCATTTTCCAGATGGGGAAACTGATGTCCAGAGGGAAAGGACCCCGGCGAGTCCCCTGGACTGATGTCCAGAGGGAAGGGTCACAAAGAGAGGCAGAGGCAGAATCAGGCCTGGATCCTGGGGCCCTCCTAGCCCTGCTATCCCGACATTGCCGGACCCCTTGGGTCTTGCCCCAGAGAGTCAGGCTTTGGGTGGGTTGGGGCTGGGGTCTGCTGCATGTGGCTGACCTTTGACCCCCTTGAAGTTCTGCACCGTGGAGGGCTTTATCACGGCCCTGGTGGACGAGTATCCCAGACTTCTCCGCAACCGCAGGGAGCTCTTCATTGCTGCCGTCTGCATCGTGTCCTACCTGATTGGCCTCTCTAACATCACCCAGGTGAGCTCACTGGGCACGTGGCTCGCCTCTGGTGCAGCCGCTTCCAGGTCCTCTCCACCCCAGCCTTGTACTGTGTGACCCTTCGTCTTTTCGTTGAGCACCATCTCTATTCCAAGCCCTGTACACACAGCAGTGGGTCAGACAGGGTCCCCGCCCTTAGGGTGGGATGGTGGGAAACACACACACTGAGTTAGAAATGATAAGACACACCTAGAGAATACAGCCCCTACCCCAGCCAGGGGCACCCAGGACTGCTTCCTGGAGGAAGGGATACAGGGACTGTGTTTTTAAAAACTCATAAAAATTAACTGGAGAGTCGAGCTGGAGTTGAGCCTTTGACATCAATACTGTCTCTTCTTCTTGTTCCCACTTTGCTTTTTTCTATCGATATTAATGAGCACTCCTGTCTGCATTCAAGGCCCTCCTGGTCTAGTCAGAAGGCATACATATAGCTGATGAATTGTACAATAAATATAAATGACCCTAAAGCCATGAGCTCAGCCCTGTGGGTCTGCTTTATGATCGGCAAAACTACCCCTGGATTCAAATATAGCTCATTCCCAGAATATTGTTCATTTATTCCTTTATTCCTCCATAGTTGTTAAACACTCACCATGGGCCTAGCATGACACTGGAGATTCAACAGTTAACGTGACAGACACAGTATCTGCTCTCTTGGGGCTTACACTTGGGTGGGCAAGACTGACATACAAATTAGATCATTTCAGAGAGTGTTCAGTGCCCCCCCCCAAAAAAAAAGGGCAGTGGGACAGGGAATGACCAGTGAGAGTGGGAAGGATGCTACCTCAGACAGAGTAGTCAGGAGAGGGCCCTTTGGGGAAGTGGCAGTTGAACTGAAACTCAAATGATAAGGAAGAGACAGCCAGGGGAAGATCGAGCTGGGGGAATAAAGCATAGCAGGTGCTAAGGTCCTGAGGTGGGCATGGGCTTGGTAAATTTGAGGAGCAGAGGGAGTGAGGGGACAGAGGTTGGGGGTGCAGAACCACATCATGCAGGACCTTGCTGGCCAAAGCCATTTGTACTTTGTATTATACTGCATTGCATTGCAATATATTGTATTGTATTGTATTGTATTTTAATCTCTCAACTTTTGATGTGTTATATTTATGTCTTGTGTAATCCATGGAAGGTTTTAAGCAGGGAAGAGGCACAACTGATGTAACTTTGTGGAGAGCTGGCTCTAATGACCAGCTCCTCTCTCAGTCCTCCAGCATTCCCAGGAATGGGATGTTTTTCTTCCCCAGACATTTTCTTCCCAATTCCCAGGGAGGCAGTGATCACCTCCTCTCATAGTCACTAGGCCCTCGATGCTTCTTTCAATCTTCCCTTAAGCCTTCTCCTTGCAGCATCGTCTAACACTTACCTGGCCAGACTGCAAAGGCCATGTGGTCTGTGAACTGCGTGTCCTGGGCACTGGCCGGAAGTGGACCCCCTCTTACTGCTTTTCCTCTTTTAGGGAGGCATTTATGTCTTCAAACTGTTTGATTACTACTCTGCCAGCGGCATGAGCCTACTCTTCCTTGTGTTCTTCGAATGTGTCTCCATTTCCTGGTTTTATGGTGAGTGTCAACTCTCCTTCCTCCTGCCCTCCCTCATTCATTCATTCAGTCAGTCATTCATTCCTTTCTTCAGTTATCATTCAACAAAGACAACTTGAACACCAAGCCCTTTCTATACATTAGTTTACAACTGACCCTTGAACAACCCGGGTTGGAACGGCACAGTCTGCTTATTCTGCATGTAAATATAGTGCAGTGTTTTTTCTGATACTTTTTTCAGTATAGTACGGTGCTATAAATGTATTTTCTCTTCCTTCAGATTTTCTTAATCACGTTTGTTTTCTCTAGCTTACTTCATTGTAAAAACATGGTACATAATGCATAGAACATACCAAATGTGTATTAGTCAACTGTTATTGGTAAGGCTTCTACTCAGCAGTAAGTTATTGGTGGTTACGTTTGTGGAGAGTCAGAAGTTATATGCAGATTTTTGGCTGCATGTTGGGGGATCAGCGCCCCTGGTTGCTACATTGCTCAAAGGTCAACTGTCGTTAGTCCTTACAACAATCTGATGAAGTTAACACAGGAGATTCTATGCTTAGAAGATGGTATAAAGGCGGGTTAAATACATTCGTTGGAAATGGGAGCCAAAGTTTCTTCATAAATTTTGGGATAAGAGCGTTTGAGATTTTATCTAGAAAAGTAAAACCAGGGGTTCCTGGGTGGTTCGGTTTGTCAGGCGTCTGATTCTTGATCTCAGCTCAGGTCTTGATCTCAGGGTCATGAATTCAAAGCCCCACATTGGGCTCCACAATGGGCATGAAGCCTACTTAAAACAAACAAACAAACTACAAAAAAAAGTTCTGAAGTTAAATATGTAACAAAAATGGGGCTATAATTAAAGGTATGCACTACCTTAGAACAAAGAATGTAGTAAACAGTGATTTTATGTGTGTGTGTGTGTGTTTTTTTATGGCCTAAATTTCCAGACCCCGCTACGTGATAGTCCAAAGTAATCCTCCCCTGCACTTTGATTATCACAGCAAGACAATTTTGAACCGTTTTCCTGGGTCCCTCTTAGTCCTTGATAGCCACTGTTCCTTCTTCACCTCCTCCTCCTCCTTGTCATCTCCCGCCTCACTCCCAACTGGCCTAACGCTGTCAGATCCTCACTGGTCAGTGGCTCTGCTTAGAATTCGGGCAATGCCCAACGTCAGTCTTGGGAACTTCATGACACCTGTGATTTTCTGCCAGCTTTGAGGTTCTTCTTTGCAGTCTGTCCCCGGTTGCTTATAGCATCAGATCATCAGGGGAAAACGCCCTGTCCAGCAGAGCCTTGAAGGAATGTCTAGGCTAGCTGTTGGGTGGGAGGGACATTGAGAGAGGCGGGGACATCTTTATGAGCATATCCTTTTGTTGGTGGGTATTTTCATGTGAAGGTGCCTGGCTTTCCCATACAACCCACACGCTGGGGGGTTTGGTTGTTGAATGCTTGGATCGCAAGGACCCCAGGGAGCATTAGCCCCCTGTTACAGACAAAGAAGCGGAAGCTCCGAGAGGTCAGGTGACTTCCCCGTGGTCATACTGCAAGAAAGTGGCAGATTGGGGCTTCGAGCTCATTCATCCCTGCTGCTCTTGCTCCAAATGTCACAGGTGTCAACCGATTCTATGACAACATCCAAGAGATGGTTGGCTCCAGGCCCTGCATCTGGTGGAAACTCTGCTGGTCCTTCTTCACCCCAATCATTGTAGCGGTAAGGACAAGGCTTGACCAGCCCTGTTAGCGTGAGGCCAGACCAGGCCCTGGGGCCACTCAGGTCCAGAGAGAAACTTCTGGAAGCAAAGGCGCCCATTCCGTAATGATACTACTGCCTCCCATTTGCTGAGCATCTGCTTTGTGCCCTGCATGGTACCGTGGTACGTTACACCATCCTCACAAACCTCGGCAAAATAGGCATTCTTGTCCCTGCTTTACCGCTGAGGGACCCAGGCTCAGCCTGCCAGCATCACCCAGCTAGTTGGTATTGCGTTCAAACCAGGCGGGCCCGATTCTGAAGCTCAAACCACGGGAGGCCTCTTATTCTCAGCATCCTTCATTGCCTTAGGCAGGAGGAAGCTGAGGCATGAGCAGGCCTAGGAGGGCTGCCCCAGTCCTTGGGGTGGGGGCCAGGCCACTCTGTATGTTGTGTCCTGCACAAAGACACTCGGCTGATGGCCGACCAGAGGCTGATTTCCAGTCCTCATTCTGCTTGCCAAGCTGCTTATCTTGGAGGAAGGGTCCTCACAGAGAGGGCACCAACTTCAAACTGGTCCTCCCGGAAGGACTGCCATTTTCTGCTGGTTCTCACAGAGAGGGAACCTTTGGCTATTGGTCCTACCCAAAGTGGGTGCCTTTTTATATTCTATACAAAGATGTCTTATGTACCAGCAGCGGCCTTGGGTGCAGGATTCCCAAGATACTGGGCCCTTATGAGGGTCAACCTCACGGCGAAGGAGGTGGTCAATGGACCTATCAGCTTCAGGGTCTAGAAAGAGGCCTTGATTGTCCAATCTGGGTGACTGACTGTGCGCCATCCCCTCTCCTCCACCCTCCCCAGGGCGTGTTCATTTTCAGCGCTGTGCAGATGACTCCTCTCACCATGGGGAACTACGTTTTCCCCAAGTGGGGCCAGGGCGTGGGCTGGCTCATGGCTCTGTCTTCCATGGTCCTCATCCCTGGTTACATGGCCTACATGTTCCTCACCTTAAAGGGCTCTCTGAAGCAGGTAAGCCCCTTCTGCACCCTTTAGATTGCTAGTCCCCTTACCCTGCTGTGCTGGGCACAGCCCCCTACCCTTGCGGAGCTCACAGTCTAGTTAGGATACAGACAGGCCAATATCCAGTGACAATAGGGTGTTAGAAGTACCATGATTTGGGTAAATCAAGGAGGTGGGTTAGCCCTGCCTGGGCTGGGGAGGGTTAAGAAAGGCTTCTTGAAAGAGGAGATAGCTAAGAAGGTGCCTAAGGATGAGCCAGCGGTAAAAGTAGAAGCACAGAAAGAATGTTTCTAGAAGGGGATGGAAAGGAAGCATTTGCAAAGGCCTAGGGGTATAAACTGCATATGGTGAACTGAAGGCAGAGCACTGTGACTGAATGGTAGAGAGGGGTGCAGAGGGGATGATAAGAGATGAGGTTGGGCATGTAAGAAGGTCAGGCTCATGAAGGGCTTTGAAAATTAGGACAAGAACTTTGGACTTTATCCTGAGGGCAGAGGGGAGCCTCAAAGGTTTGAAACAGGTGAAGGGTAGGGTCGGATGTATTGAGGGCTTACTCTAGACCTCTTTTGTGGGCTTGACAAAGACAAAACATGGTCTTACCCTCGAGGAAAGATAATGTAAAGCATGCTGCCCTCAGCAGGGGCCTACTAGCACATTCTAGGCCCATACCAGCTCTTTGTTAAATTATATGGACTTCTCAAGTGAAACAAGGCCATGTTGCAAGTACCCAAGTGCTAGAGACATTGATGGAGTAACTGCACGCTGAGATTTCACTGAGGAGAGGTGGATAATCAGAATGTGGAGGGCCTGGGATCAGTGGTTCTCAACCTTCTTTCTACCAAGATGGACCTTCCAGACCAATCAGAGCCAGAAGAGGGAGCTCTATGGTCTGCGGTCTAAGGAGGACAAGGTGGAGGTTTGTGTGTAGCCCCTGGGCCAGGCTCCTCCTTTCACAGATGGAGAAACTGAGATCAGGTGGGATAAAATACTTCCCCACCCCTTGCAGTAAGTCATTAAGTCATTAGAGGAGCTGAGGCTTACAGCCCCTTCTTCCAACTCCAGGCCCAATGCTTTCATTTTCCATAATCCTCTGCTGAGTGCCCAAAGGCGGCCAGGTCTTGGAGTGGCAGAGAGGCAAAGGCCCTGCATTTGAGGAGGGGAGCTCAGCCTGTGTGCAAAGGCCCAGAGGTGGGCATCTCTGAAGACAGTGCATTATCTGAAGGGACAGGGTTTCGGGGAATATGTGTAGAGAAGGTAGTGGGACATCCATTCAGGAAATACGTATTGAACACCTACTATGTGACAGTATTATCAGTGCTAGAGACACATTTTGCCATGAGAAAAATAGGCAAAAATCCCACCCTCCTGGGGCTTACATTCTAGTAGAGGAAGACCAACAATTAAAAAATAAAAATGTGTTACATAAGGATGAGTACTGTGGAGAAAAATAAAGTAGAAAGGGGTTTTAGGGAGTGCTGAGCAAGGCCTTGCTGAGAAGGTAACACTGAGCCAAGTACCTAAGGAGGTAGAGATTGAGCTGTCTAATTATCTGAGAGGAAGGATGTACCAGACAGGGCGAGTGCAAAGGCCCTGAGGCAGGTGTATGTTTGGCGTGCCTGAGGAGCAGTGAGGAGGCCAGTGTGGCTGGAGTGGAGTAAGTGGTGGGGAGGGCAGGAGCGGCAGGGAGAGGGCCAGCCGGGAGCTATTACAATAACCCAAATGTGACAGATGCCACTCGGCCCGGGTAGAAACATGGGAGACTATGGAGGATGTGGGGGTGAGGCTGGAGTCTGGGGGCACTCTGAAGGCAGAACAGGCAGGCAGGACAGACCTGAAAGGGGGGTGGGGGAAGGGAGCAGCCGGTCTTCCTCCCCCCACAGCCCAAATTCTCCCCGGCGCCCGCAGCGCATCCAGGTCATGATCCAGCCCAGCGAAGACATTGTCCGCCCCGAGAACGGCCCGGAGCAGCCCCAGGCCAGCGGCTCAGCCAGCAAAGAGGCCTACATCTAGGGGCGTCTGGCAGCTCCCCGACCCGACACTCTCACCCCCCGACCTGGCTGAACGTGACCACCGCTTGCTGTCTGAAGATACCGTCTGTCTCAACCTACCTCGAGTGACGGCGAGTCCAGACATCATCACCATGCAGAGAGAGGGGAGGTGGGGGACAGTCACACCCCCGGTGGGCCCCGCCAGGGGCAGAGATACCCCACGGCTCCAGCACCTGTAGGCTGGTGACCTTTTTAATCAGGCCCCATAAGCATCAAGCAATCAGCCTTTGTGACTGTGTGGTAAATCCTTTTCATCCTGCCCGAGAGTGTGGTGTGGTGTGGCCACACACCTCGAGGCTCTTAGTCATGTTCCTGACTGTTCTCTTACTGCCGAAACCCACGACTCTTATCTCGGACTTCGCAGGAGTTTGGTTCCGTCAGAACGCTGCTCTGTACACACGAAAAGGGCATTTCGTATAATGGGGATTTCCAGGGAGAGCTCACTCGTACGAAGCAGGGAGCCTGTGGAGCTCTTACTTTCATTTTTTTGTTTATCCTTCCCGAGGCAGCTGGACAAAACAACCCCCCCCCCCCCACCCGAGGACCTCCATCCTTGTTCCCTGAGCTGCATCTCCAGCAATCTGTGGAGCGTCCTTCCCTGCCCCCTTCCCGCCAGGCCATTCTGATTGCACCTGGCCCGACAGCCATCATTCCAGACGGCCCAGCTCTCCCTCGCTCCCTCCTTGGAAAACTGCCACAAGCACAATTGATTTTTTTATTGCCATTCTGGGGGCCTGAGGTCCCTCTGGGGAAATTCCCGAATCAGGAGCCCCAGTTTCTCTGAGGCTGCCCCATTTTATGGAACGCAGATCAGGTGCGGAGGAAATCAAGGCGAAGGTTCGTCTGTCCTTGAGTCAAAATGGATGCGGTTCTCTTTCTGGCTCCCCTTTCTGCTGTGTCCTCACTGCCGCCCCTAGTCAAAATGCTGCCTTCTTCATTCATATTCCTCAGCGGGAATCCCCTCACTGCCAGGAAAATCTCCCCAGCCCACTAACTGAGGAGCTAGTGTTAACCCAGACCACCCCCACCCCTCCCAAAGTGCTTCCAAGATTAAACTACTTCGTCGAGAAGTACTATTTGTTTCTTTCCGGAACTGGGCTCCGTGGTGGTGGTGGTGGTGGTGCTGGTGCTGGTGGACAGCAAATCTGGCAAAGACACTTTCTTGCAAGTTCCGGTGACTCAGCGTTTCTCATTTGCCAGGAAGATGGGTTCCCATGTAGCAAACTGTATGTTGTGCCCCGTAGCTCCTTAGCTAGTTAGCTCACAAATCGTGTTTTACGACTAATCCTTAATAATTATGGTGAATTAACTGTGACCGTGGGTTTTTTAATCTCTTGTCATTCTCATCCGACAGTGACCAGCATACCAATTCTCGCAATAAGGTATGACCCTCAGAATATTAAGCACATCCTTGTAGAGAAAACAAAAAGTACGTGTACACGTAGAAAGGCACACACCTATACGTTCATCCTCGCGCGTGGTATATAGGGTCTTACTTGGTAACGTGTAGGGAATCTCAGACCTTTTCCTGAGGTCATCTGTAAAATAGTCTCATTGCTAAGGCATCCCACATGCCAACTGGTGAATCCATGATCAAGATGCTTACGTGTTGTTACATTGTAGGGTTTAGGATGAAAGGAACCCTTCACTGTGTCTCATGGTCCCACCTCCCCAGCCTGTGTGAATTCCTTTAGAATAAGGGCAGGAAGACTTCTGACATTCTCTTTGTCCTTCAATGTGAAACTAAGACCAAGTCTTTCCAAGATAAATGCAGTGTACTTAATGTTTGTAAGCAAATCTAATTGAGATGTTTGGCAAGAAATCCCCTAACTGATTTCCATCCAAACCTACTTATATAGCACAATATTCCGTGTCGTACAATTTCTGTGAGAACTGTGAATATGTGTACCTTTTTTTAGTATTTGCCCTGGGGGAGAAGATATTGTACTATCATATATGCTTTTTTTGCAATAAGGATTTATTCTCAGAACATCAAGTAAATCTATCTCTATATAAAAAAAAATATATGTAATATATACATATTCAAACTATATACAGAGCCTGTTTTAAAAAAAATTACACTATTATTTAGAAAAATTATCTGTTCTATGGACCAAATGTAAAATATTTATAAATGAAGATGCATTTTAAATGTCTATAAATGGTGTCATAACTAGAGCACGGGCGTTATGTACGTTTCTAAGAATTTAGAGGAAAAATAATAAAGGTTCTATGATATACGATGGCAGACCTTCAGTTCTTTGGGTTGCGGATACAAGAGCCTTGTTCACTGGAACAGCAACACATACACAAAACTTTTTTTCCCCAAAGGGAGAGAGATGTGGGCTCAAAACTCCGGAAAGATACAGCTGGGCTTCCCAAAACCCTGGAATGAGTGAATAAAAAGTGACTCTGAGCTACATAAGGGAGGTTTTATCACTCGTAAGCAGGGCTCTGAGAGGCCACAACTCTCTGTTAAACTGAAAGCTGCCTCCCACCCAGAAGGAAGACAGCAGGGCTCTAGGAAACACTCAGCACCCCATCATATGCTTCCTTACTTGAGTCACTTCCTCATACGAGCCAACCGCTCGCCCTGAAAACGATGGCATGGAAGGGAAGGGAAAGATACGGCACCCCATTCTTTCCCTGATCAGAAAGCAGAAGTTGGGGGTATGGGCAGCATGTGAAAACCTCAGGAAGTGAAATCGAAATACCTCTGTTTTGTGTCAGTTTCTCCTGTTCTGGAAAGAATGAAATGCACGTGTGTGTACAAGTTCTGAAATACGTAGTCTGTAATTCACATGGAAGTTATGGGCTCTTCCACTGGCAGTTGCGGAGTATAAAGATGAACAGTAGATTGTCTGCTGAAGATTTAGATTTTAAATTTTCCTTTACTTAGAAGGATATAAAGTAGCAAATTCTAAAACACCACGACTGGTCAAGAGAAAGACCACGGAAGGAAGGAAAAGCCTTATATTCTAGTACCTTTATTGGCTTTTTTCCAGCTCGTTGAACACAGGGGCCCTGCGTTTGCCTTCTTCCCTGGAACCTGCGGGTAAAGTACTGCCCTGGGGAAGGCCAGTGCCTCCACAGAGCTTCCAGCTCTGGATGTGTGATGGACAGCCTCATGCCGCTGGTCAGCAGGGCCCAGGCCGAGGGACAGCAAGGATAAGCCAGCTCCCTCCAGCTCTTCCGTGAGCACTTCCAGCTCTCACAGCCTCTGACTCTGGAGGCCTTCAGAGAAGTGATGGCTCCCGCTCCACTCCTGCCTTCTAAATCTTGGCAAATGTTGCTTCTAACCAGTTCTTACTCTGAACCATACGTGGAAGGGGATGTGGGGAAACGTGGTTTTAGCTTAAGCAAGTAGAGCATATAATACGGCCTCCCTTAATTTTTTTCTCTCTCTCCCTCTCATACACACACACACACACACACACACACACATCATAATCAGAATCCTACAATGATGATTTTGCTAAGCCGTTTGAGAGTGGCCTGTGGACAGTTGGACCCTATTTGTCTTTAAACACGATCATGTCTCCTCTGAAAAAGGACATCCCCTTACATAATCACAATACGTTTATCAAGTTCGAGAAATTTCACACTGTTGCAATACGATTACCTCACCTACAGTCCATATCCAATTTCTGCAGTAGTGCCCTCTATGGCAATCCCTGTCTGATCCAGGATCACGTGTGGCATTTAATTGGTGTGTCTCTTGGCTAACGTTTGTGAGCGCCTACTACCTGCCAAGCCCACAGGACGCCGCCAGCCTCCCCTCCCCATCCCCCAAACCTCCCCCTCCTCCCCCCACCCCGGTCTCTGAAGGAGGTAGGGGAAGGCCCCTCTGTCTGCTCTCCCAAAAAACAACAGCCGGGATTTTGTTCCGGGCATCACAAAAAAGAATGTGTCTCTCCCTCAGGAGAGCAGATGGAGGGTTCCATTAAGGAAGTCACTTCCCTCCCAGGGCTGCGTCCCAGGTGCTCTCATCATTTCTTTCTCTGGCTACTTCTCCTGCCCACTCTCCTTTCCATGCCCTTCCTGGCCCTGCATCCCTTAGCCCTAAGCATTTAAAGCACAAACAGAAGAAAAGAAAATCCAAAATGTGAACGTCACCGGTCAAATACGGCCACAGTGATTTTTTTTGCACTGCCCCTTCTGCCCCCACACAGGGGTGCTTCCTCCTCAGCTGCTCTGTCATCAGCTCAGAGGGAAGACAGAAACAGGTCAGGGGGCCCAGGACCGGGCAGAATCTTAAAGGTCACCCGGTTCTACTGACGTTTGGACTGCTTTTGGGGACTTGTTTCTCTGACTGCAATGTGCATAAAAATCACCTAGGAGACCCTGTCAAAATGCAGGTGCTGATTCCATAGGTCTGGGGTAAGGCCGGACTCTGCATTTCCAAGAAACTCTCAGGTATTGTTGATGGACCCCTCCCACCCTTTACGTAGCAAGTATCCAAAGAAAAGCCACACGGCCTCTTCTTAAATACTCAGAGCTTTTACAACCTCCTTAGGAAACTGACAGACACTCAAATTGTCTTAGGCATAAAAGAGAATTTGTTGACTCATAAAAATTTCCAGGGGCTCTTGCTTCAGGCACAGCTGGATCCAGGTGCTCAAAGGATGGCATCGGGAATCCATCTCTCCACCTGTCTGCTTTTCTCTGCCCAAGCTTTACCTTCCGACTGTTCCTGTTGCTAATGGGGGAGTGAGAAAAGGCTTCCAGAAGCTTCAGGCTAACATCCTACCAAATTGGCGACCACACTATGAAGTGAGATTCTCATCCCCAAAACTTCTGTCACAGTCCTGGGACTGAGTCCCATTGAGCCTAGATTGCAGGCCTGTCTCCTAATCGATCAATGTGGCCGATGATGTGATGGAAGGGACTGACTGGTGGGCTTGGGTCACCCCGGCCACCTCTCGAGCTGGGGGATGGATGAGTTGTGCCCAAGCATATGAACTGAGAATGGGGGAGGAGGGAAGTGGGTCCCTAATGGAAGAAGGTGGGAATAGATGCTGGGCAGACAAACATGAGAAAGACCCCCCCCCCACCCCAACCCCAGAGAAAGCCACTATCTCTTCAAATAACCCTCTGAGGTCCTTCCCTGACACGAGTCTCTGAACAGTCGTGCCCATTTGGTCCGTTTCTAGTGCAAGTCCTTTGTGCTGTGGTGCGATAAGGAGGGCAGAGGAACTAGAGGTGTCTGGGACGAGGTGGGACAGTCCAGGGTGGGGCTACTGTTAGACAGACCCAGGGGTAGAAATCAGGAATGCTGCCTCCACTCAGCCCAGATCATCACCATCGCCCAGCCGGACCACCGCAACAGATTCCCAACTTGTCTCCTGCCCCTCGTCTCCTCACCGTCACTCGCTCTACAAGTGCACTCTGTAGCCAGAGTGATCTCCAGAAATTATAAATCCTGTCATCTCCTTGCTTGAAACTCTCCAATAGCTTCTCCTACTGCATTTGGAAGGATGTTCCACCTCCCTGCTCTGACCTGTAATGCTGTGATCTGATGACCACTATCTACCTTTCCAGTTTCAGTGTGGACCAATCACCCCTTCATTCAGAGCATTTGGCCATCTCTGTCCCTTGAGCCCTGCAACTTTGTTTCTGCCACAGGACCTTGGCCCTTGCCATTCCCTGTGCTTGAAATATGCTCGGGGAGTTGTGGGGTCACCGAAGAGGCAGGCTGGAAGGACTGATTCATCCTGGAAGGACAAGGATGGCTCACTGAGGAAGGAGCCACTTAAGCTGGGAACCCAAGAATGACTTAGCCATGGAACTTTGGTCCAGCTATGGTCCCAAGCCTGCTCAAAGATGAGAGATGACAAAGACTTAGCGAGAGGGACAGAGGAGGCAGAGTAAACGAAGACCCAGGGCCTTGGAACACAGAGGCAGAAATCTTTCACGGTTCTGTATGGGGGGAGGGGCTCTGCTCTGCTCGTCCTCTAAATATCTTTAAGTCTTCCTTCCTTCATTCAGGTCTCTGCTCAAATGTCACCTCCTCCCAGAAGCCTTCTCTGACCATGCTAGCTAAAACAACATCCTCCCTTGTCTCTCTCTGTCCCCTAACCCTGCTTTATTTTTCTTATTCTCAACACTCATATGCTTGTTAACTTGTCTGTCTTCTTCTACTCTAAAGGAAACTCCGGGAAGACAGGGATTTTTTTTTTTTTTTTCTGTTCACTGCTGTGTCCTAAATGTCCAGAACAGTGTCTGACAGTAAGAGCTCAAAGAACACGAGAATAAATGAATGAATGAATATGAATGGACAGGGAATGGCGGCATAACAACCCTCAAGGTCACAGGCTTTGAGATCAGATGGCCTTCGATGTGCATTTTGGCTCTGCCACTCAATCTCCATGGGACTCTGAACTTATTATTTACATCTCTTTGTGCCTCGGTTTCCTCACAAAATTGTAGTAACGTGAAGTGAGTTAAAACAAGGAAAGCACAGAGGGCAGTGCCTGGCCCACAATGAGCATGCACAAAATAGCCAGTGTTGTTACAGCGATGGTTCGGAGATGCTCCCCTAGAAAGACTGCTTTCATCAGCGTCCACTCCCCACCCATAGCCCCAGGTTTTGAAGGATGTGTCTCCTGAACTGTTGCTTAATAAGCAAGGCCTCCTTTTGATGAATCAGATGTGGCTGCTAATTAGAGCTCCTGATTAGCATGAGGTAGCCAGGGCGACAGCACTGAGCTGATAACAGTCTAGACAAAAGCAGAGCAATGTGGCATTTTGGGTACGCGGCTCACCCTGATGGTGGATTATTATGTGATTTCCTCTGGGCTCCTTGTAACGTGGAGAAATCGCTTCCAGATGCCCTGTTGGTCTCTCCGGGGACCCTCGCAGGTCCGGGGCCTCAGGTGGGGTCTGCGTCTCCATTAGTTCACCAAACATTTGGCTGCAGACTTTGTGTTTCCCCTCTTTAAAATCAAAGCCACGCAGGTTGCTTTGAGGAACGAGCCTCTACATGGGGTGGCCGCAGCCCTGGCTCAAGCAAATCGAAAGCCTCAGGAAAACAGCTCATGGCCTTGAAGTCCCACTTGTGGGAATCCTCTTTTTTCTTCAGAAAAACTTGCACCCGCAGGACTCACAAGTCTGTTTTTAAGGCCTGCGTGCTTTCTTTTTTTCTGTTTAATTGAAGTATAGTTGAGATATAATATTCGATTCATTTCAGGTGTACGATATATGAATTCAGCCATTATATACATTAAGAAATGCTCAGCGTCAGTGTATTACAGTATTATCGACTATATTCCCTATGCTGTACTTTTCATCCCTGTGACTTATTTATTTTATAATTGGAAGTTTGTATCTGTTAATCCCCTTCACCTATTTCACCCCTCCCCCCACCCATTCATATCTAGTGCTAAATTACCTTCTGGGAAAATCATGTCTGTTTTCATTCCCCCCAAATTAAGAAGTGACAGTCCTCCCACACTCTTCCCAAAAGCAGGCTTTGTTATTTTCAAAAATCATTTGCAGTTTCATAGCCAAAGATATCTGAATATTTGAGTTTATATGTGTTTGACTGTCACTGACGCTTGTCTTTTTTTCATGTGTTTTCTGGCCTTTTATATTTGTTTTGTAAATTTACAGTTCATAGACATGTTGTTTATGTAGCTGATTTTTGTGGTAGGGGTTTTTTTTAAATCCATTGAGAACATTAATACCTTATCTGATGAAGTTTTTGGGTGATGGTGGGGTAGTCCGGAGCTAACGACCAAGAAGGAATTCTTGAAGATGTGTTTGGTGCAAAAAGGTAGTTTTATTAAAGCACAGGGACAGGACCCATGGGCAGAAAGAGCTGCACTGGGGTTGTGATGAGTAACTGATTATATACCCTTAGGTTGGGAGGAGGTCAGGGATAGAGTAAGTGTCTAAGGAATTTTGGAAGCAAGGTTTCCAGGACCTTGAGGGGCTAGCTGTTGCTAGGGAAACACCATTTATTACCATTTAATAAAACCTCAGTCGTGAGACCCTTTAGATGTATATCAGGGGCCATAAGCTTGGAGTGTGATTGCCAGCATATATGTTGGGGCAGTTGAGATACAAGAAGTAGACTTACGGAGTCCTCAAGGTTGGAATCATGTTAAGCTAAAGTTCTCTTTTGCCCCCTGAAAAGGTCATCCTTGAGGCAGCTGAGCTCTTGGAGGGAGGACACTCTGATGGTCTCAAGGACTTGTCAAATCGACTGTAGGCAGTAGGGGAATTTAATTTTCCATTTGCCTTAGTTTTTCACATCGGCATGGCAAACACTTACACCCCTTTCCTTTGTTCTTGGGTAGCCAGGAGTGTCTGAGGAATATCACACAGCTCCTACCGAGGTAGGGGGGGGGGGGTAAGTGTGCCGGCCTGTATTTTGTCGTCAGCTTGCCCCACGCTCCCTCATCATTATCTATGTTAAAAGTACACATTAAATCTTGGGCAGCTAAATCACAACACACAGATGTAGATGTGCGGGTGTAGATGTATACGTTTGGTGTAGGTGTAGATGTTCAGGTACAGATGCAGATGTAGATGTATAGGTATAGATGTGTGGGTATAGATGTGCAGGTGTCGACGTAGATGTGTAGGTGTATTCGTGTAGGTGCAGGTGTAGATGTGTAGGTGTAGGTATCTTCTCCCAAAGAAGTCTTCTTCTTGATTGCCTGTGTTCCAGTTCCTGGCTTCTCCAGCTTCAGCTCTTTTATAGTTTGACATGAGTGTTGAGTTAAAATCAAAAAACCATTTCCAGGCACCCCCTCTTCCTGTTCTGGGCTGGTCTAAGCCCTCACTCGGGTGGGAATGTGGGAGCTACACCTTCCTCACAGAGTTGAGGATTAATGACTTACTGCATGTCAAGTACTTAGAGCAGCACCTGGAACATATTCACGTGCAGATCACGTCATTCTGACGACTGGCTCTCCGAGACCCCACAGTAGTGCCAGTGGGGTATTCCTTCCCTGTCCCCACAAACCATTCCTTTCACGAACCTCGTAGAACCTTCCCTGGGACACCCCTCAGGCTCACTGAGCTGTGGCAGGGCCACCTGAGATGCCGCCCGATCGGGTGTTGGTGCCCTGATGGTCGTACAGCAGTGACGATGATCATGAGTGCTAAGTACGAGGTCCTGTGCCCACAGCCTCCCAAGCGCTTTCTCATTTAACCTCAGGACACCCCATGAAGCGCCCCAGCCTTGGGGTCCCTTCCCCATTTTCACTCTGCGTACCTGTGCCTTCCCTCCCGTATGTGGCACCTCCAGTCTGTGCTGCAGACGCGGTCATCACTTTTTATAATAGCAAATACATAATAAACTGTATTTTTTTATTTTTTTTTTAAAATTTTTTTTTTCAACGTTTATTTATTTTTGGGACAGAGAGAGACAGAGCATGAACGGGGGAGGGGCAGAGAGAGAGGGAGACACAGAATCGGAAACAGGCTCCAGGCTCTGAGCCATCAGCCCAGAGCCCGACGTGGGGCTCGAACTCACGGACCGCGAGATCGTGACCTGGCTGAAGTCGGACGCCAACCGACTGCGCCACCCAGGCGCCCCTAAACTGTATTTTTTTAAATCACAAAGCCACATGGGCTTGCTAATGTGGAGGAGGACAGTTTACTGACAAGAACGTCTCATTATGATGCACATACAATTAAGGACGATGCATATGGTCTCGGAGGAAAGTCTTCTTGTATGAAAAAAATGCTACCGGGTACATGGGTGAGCAGCTCAAGCACAATGGAGAGTTCTAATAATATCAGAACACCATCTAAGAAGAAACCGGGGGCTCCAGCGACGTGATCACCAGAGGTTTCTCTCACCTGATGTTTTCAAGAGGATTTGTTGGTGTTTTCCTTGAGGTCTGGGTCAATTCAGGTCTGAAAAGAAGCAGACGCCAAGACAGAATTAGAAGTGCAAGAGATTTGCAGGGATAAATGCCTTTGAATGACACAGGGGAGGAAGGGCAGGAGCAGGTGGGGACACTCAGGCCACGGTGTCGGCACCTGTGCAAGAAGGGAGAGCAAAGGGGGCCCGGGTAGGAACAGCCTCAGGCAGTGGGGCTGCACGGAGACGGTGTTGGCCGGGCCTGGAAGAGCCCCAGTTGAGCGGCTGTCATTAGAGGAGTCCCACTGGAGCATCGTCCAGGCACCAGCACCTCCACCATGCTCAGTCCCTGACCGCAGCTTGCCAGGGGGACTGTGGACACGTTCAAAGGTGCTGTGGCTGGAGGCCATGCCGACTATACTCTCCACTGTAGTTCCACGAAATGCAGAAATTTAGGGACAAGAAAAGGTAGCCACGTTTCCTGCAAATGTTCTACCTGCCCAGCACTTTCTCAAGGGATGCGGTTTCTTCCCCACTGCCACACTGCAAAAAGGCACAGGTCATTCTTTCCATTTGTAGATGAGTAGTATCCTGAGGCTCAGACAGGGATAGCAATTTCCACAGAGCCACACAACTAACTACAAGTCATGGGGCTGGACACCATCGTAGCTTCCTTGGGCAGAGACACCAAGCAAAGGTCTAAGACCAGGTAGAGTTAAGGCCAGAGGGTGATCAGGAAAAATCCATGGCAGGAACATCAGGGGCTTCTGACTCTTTTCTGTTGGAGCCTCAGGGATTAGCCCCACCTCTTGTGCCAGCCCCTCTGGATGTAAAGACCCGCGCTGACCCAGGGCGCCCAGGAAGCTCCACTGTAGACATGCACAGTAGAGTTTACAAGGACCATGCCAGGTAGCACCGGCCTGGAGGCCTCGAGCACAGAGAACCTTAACTGCGTCTCCAGAAGGAGAAAGCTTTAAACCAGCGGTGCACAAGAGAATCAGGGAGGGTGCCAGATCAAAAGCTGACATCCAGGCCCATTTCAAACATTCTGATGCAAGAAGTCTGGGCTGGGGCCCAGCAATGGCCTGCTTTTTAGCAGCCCAAGCTCTTCTGATGGAGCAAAATGGCGGCCAATCACAGCCAGAAACGCTGTTTAAAACAATCCAGGAACCCAGACTGAGGGACATTTTTCAAAACAACTGGCCTATGCTCTTGAAAAATGTCAAGGTCTTAAAAAACAAAGGTGGTAGACTTTTTCAGTTTAAGAAATGCCAACTGAATGTAACAGGGGATCCCGAATTAGATTCTGGATCGGAAAAAAAAAAATGTGTTTTTCTTTTGCGAGAAAGAGCATTAGTGGGACAATGGGTGAAATTTGAATAAGAAATGTAGATTAGATAATGATATTGTATCACTGCTAATTTCCTGATTTTGATCGATGCTCTGTGGTTATGTAAGAGAATATCCTTGTTTAAGGAAATGCATGCCGAAGTACTCAGGGGTAAACAGATCACATGTGTACAATTTATTCTCAAATGACTGAGAGAAGTGTTAATATAATATACCCATATGTGTGCATGTGTGTAGGATGAAGCAGGAAACGGTGGAGAAAACCCTTGAGGAACCTGGGTGAAGGCTATATAAAAACTCCCTACACAAGTTTTGCAACTTCTAAGTTTGAAGTTATTTAAGCAGATGACCAAGGAAGAGTCTGGGTGTCACCTGCATTTGATGAGAACAGTCCAGGGTGGTGGGCATGGGGGTTCCTGCAGGGGCACAGCAGGCCCAGCCATGGACACACAGGTTTGGTTTAGAGCAGACTCACTCGCCCCTCACACTCGCCCATTCTGGAATTGCCCCCTTCTTCTGGACAACAATCCCCTCAGGCCTCGGGTGAGAAGTCACCTCCTTGCAGCCTCTCAGGAGCAACAGCTCCCAGGCTATGCTAGATGCCCCCGCCGTGCTCCCTGGCGGGTGCTCCTCTCCCCTCTTGCTTACTGGTCTCTCCCACTGGCCCACTGGCCCACAGTCCACTGGGAGTGGACTGTGTGTCATTTGTCTTTGCGTCCCCAGACCCGGCATGTTTGCCACAGACCTATGCTCAAAAGTCTGCTTTCGGTTTCTTAAGGCTGAAATCCAGCATTCTGCAATATACACTCACTAACTTACCCGTAGGGTAGGTCTGATTACCAATACACTCGCTAACTAACCAGCTAACCTGTAAGATAGGTCTGATTACTCCTGTCTGATGGATGAAAAAATGATGCTTAGGAAAATGAAGTGACTTTCTTGAAAACAAAATGAATGAATAAGTAAATAAGGCAGAAGGTGCAGTGTTCTGTGACCCCAAAGAGGCTGAAGCCATGTGTATTTGGGGTATGAGGAGGGCCCCAGGAGATAAACTCCAATTCTACTGAAGGAAGCACATTCTCACGTTCAGGACTATCCTATAATACAATAAGCTGCCTTGGTAGTGAGTGAGCTCCCCGTCCCTGGAGCTGGGCAAGCAGGGGACCCCACCTGGACAGAGATGAGGGGCCCGTTCTATGAGGGGCTGATTCTTCCGGCAGCTTATGGTTTCTGAGCTGAGGCAGTGGGAGAAGGGACTTGGGACCCCGGATACCTGAAGATAAGTCTTTATTCTCCGTCCTCACCCCCGGTTCCAAGAATGGCATTTCCCTGAGGGCATGTGGCCACGTCCTGGCCCATTAAAACACTAATTTAAAAAACTGGCCCTTGCACCTAGACTATTTTTAAGCTGAGGCTTTGCAACAAAACAATGGCCTCATTAGACTTTATTTGAAACGAGGAAGCCAACCCCCAAAACAGACGAATAGTGGTCACGTGGGGCCTGCAGCTGGCCTCATCTGGGGCTTGAGAGCCAACTGGGACGCTCACAATCGCCTCTTCTCAGCCTCAGCCAGAACCCTGCTCCCGGCAACCATCCCCACCCGGCTCTCCACTCCAGGTCCCCATGAGCCCTTGATGTGGGACGTTCACCTGGGGCTAGCCCCTCCACAAACGTCTCACCTCGGGTCTTCCCTGTCCCCCGTCTAGCCCACGCCCTGCTTCACCTGGCAGCTGCAGGGGCCTCCTCGCTGGACTCTGTGTTCCAGTGTTGACCCTCCAACCCATTCTCCACCCACGGCCACAGAGCTCTTTCTAAAGCTTAAGGCAGGTGGTGAGACTCTCCTGCTGAAAACCCTCCAAGATCTTCCCACTGTGCTGAAAAGTTCAAACTCCGGGCTGTGCTCAGCAAGGCCCTGTCTGACCTGCTCTCATAACCTCAGCCACATCCAGCCGCCCCTTGTCCTCCGCACACTCACCTAAGTTGTTCATCCCTCTGGCTTTGCTAGTGCCTGCCCTCCGCCTGTTGTGCCCTGTGCTCCCTCTGCTCTGCCTTGGAAACTCCTATTCATACTTCAAAAGCCCTCCGGGGCACCTTCTCCCTGTGGAACACTTCCCTGAGCCAGCCACCCCACCCCGTGCTCTGGAGGTGTCCGGACCTGCCCTGCTGTGCACGATACACACTATGTTGGTACCATCTCTTCCACACTCCTTCTCCGGCTAGACTGTCAGTCTTGTGAGGACAAGGGCCATCTTGTTCAGCATTATTTCCCCGGCACCCAGTGTATGTCCGCCACATCATAAAGGCTCAATAACTATGTGTTGGCTGAAATGGGCAAATGGATGAATCTGTGAGAATACCAGAGGACAGATTAGATGGGGAATACCATTCGATCGTGTTCTGCACAGGAGCAAACTAGCAAATATAAACACACAAACATGAACACAAATGAATGCTCACATGCATGAATGTTTAAATGTAAGTAAACAAGTAAGTGACAGGACACTCCCCC
This sequence comes from Herpailurus yagouaroundi, assembly GCF_014898765.1. NCBI lineage: Eukaryota > Metazoa > Chordata > Mammalia > Carnivora > Felidae > Herpailurus > Herpailurus yagouaroundi. The sequence goes on along the minus strand of NW_024412414.1, from coordinate 3,921,670 downwards.
CAAAACGTTTAAAGCAATGGTGCTCAACCCTGGCTTCCTGCTAGAACCACATGGGAGCTTTTACAGTAGCCCGGCCCAGGCCCAGCCTGGATCAATTAGCTCAGAATCTTTAGCCACGAGGCCAAGTGATTGTAACACACAGCCAGGGTTGAGTGGTTCTCAAATTGTGGTCCCGAGACCAACAGCATCGGCGTCCCTGGGAACATCAGTGTTTCTGCAACTTAGCCTGGCATTTTCCCGATTCCTGAGCTCTGTGGTGGGTCCTGGGCCTCCGCTTGTCTGACAAGTTCCCAGATGCTGCTTGTGCTGCTGGTCGGGGGTGACACTTGAAAGCCCAGGGCTCTAGAGGCACTCTGTCTCTCCTTCCTTAACAGAAAAAAAGAGACGGATGGAAGGGGTGACAGATAATGCTTGCTGTTCTGGGATCAGAAAGCCATGTAAGGGGGTGGGAGGTGGGGACAGAGATTGTTCTATCAATTTTTTTTTTCCTTTTTTTTACTTTCCCATTTTTGTAGATGAGGAATCTGAAGCCTGGGGAGGAGCACTAATTAGCCCAAAGGCTGGAATCAAATCTTTTTTTTTTTTTAATGATGTAACAGAATATTTATTGAGTCCTTGCTAAGTACCAGGTATGGCTCTGAACTGGGGCATCAGGCCTCTTAACTCAGCCCTACCCCCTTCGGAGCTGACACCAGCACCCCAAGGGCAGAGCGTAGCGATGGGAGATTTCTGGTGGGGCCTCAGCTCCAAATTACCTGGGCCAGGCCTCCTGCTCCCCCCATACCCCGGTAGAGAAAATAGATTTATCCTCCGCTTCCTAAGCCTCCGGGGTCTGCCAAGTCACAAGGGGAAAATAACGAGGAGCCAATGAGGCAAGGCAGCCAACTGCAGGCTACCCGCTGGCTGTCACATAGGATGCTCCCTTCCTTGGGGGATGCTCGGCTTCTGCACGGCCCATTTTCCTGTCTGCTAAGGTGGTCTCTGGAGACAGGGTGAAAGACACAGCTGGCAGGGGAAGCAACAGCCACTCCCCCACTTCTCCCTCAGGATGAAACCCTGATCTCGTTCAGGTATCAGGCAGCCTAGGTCTACAGGAGAGGAGGGGCTCTGCCCCTGCTCCAGAAGGTAAATCTTCATTGGTCTATGTCAATTCTGCGATTCTATTCTCCCGGGCAGTGATTGGTGGAGTCCTGGGCACGGGAGCAATTATGGCCAATGGAGTGTAAGGAGCTGGAGGGGCGAGGGAGGTTTTTTGGTTGTTGGTTTTTGGTTTTTGTGGGTTTTCTTTTTTTTTTTTTTTTTTTTTTTGGCTGTTTTTTTGGCTTTTTGTTTTGTTTTGGCTTTTTTTTTTTTTTTTTGGTCTTTTTTTTGCTCTGGAAAATGGATACTGAAAAAGATGAGAGGACCGCATTTGCCCAACACACAGCTGGGTGGTCCAGGGCCCCTTATTATGCATCCCAGGGCCCTAATGTCAAGGCTGAAAGCCGCCTTCTCTTCTGTGCACCTACTTCTGTGTAGTATCCAGCACCCACATTATTCTCATTCGTTGACCAGCCCACCTCCTCCTGCCCAGGCTGGGATCTCCTGAGGGCAGGGTGGGATGGCATAGGTGCTCAGTGAATCTTGATTAACCAGAACAAGTGTGGGGCTCACCATAAGGGTTACGCACCCATAACCATTCCCTCCCTTCTTCCATGTTGATGGACCTCAGTTGTATTTGGGCAGCGATGGGTCCCATCACGGAGAACAGACCACTACTGGCCTAGTCTACTGGTTCTCAACTCTGACCATACATCAGAATCATCTGAGGATATGTATATGTATCTTAGAGAGACAGCATGAGCAAACAGGGGAGAGGAGCAGAAGGAGAGGGAGAATCTTTAAGCAGGCTCCATGCTCAGTGTGGAGCTGGACACAGGGATTCATCCATGACCCCGGGATCATGACCTGAGCAGAAATCAAGCATCCGATGCTCCCGTGCCTGAGCCACCCAGGAGCCCCCATCTGAGAAGATTTTTTAAAAACACCAGTCTGTGCCTCACACGGAAAGATTCGGGCTGGTTTAGTTGGGTATTCAAGCATCAGTATTTTCTGAAAGCTCTTCAGATTACACTAAGGGGCAACTACTGGTCTAAGCCAATCATGGTAAACCCATCCACCTTTGCCAGATGCTCATTTTCCCAGTCACTCATAGCTCCAGGGGTGCTCATGGCACAGGTGTGTTCAATGAGCAATGAGGATATATCTGGGAGGAGGAGGGAAAAGGAGTTTCGGAGACAGAGTTTCCTCCCTGAGAAAAAGATAACAGAGAGCTCCTGGCTTGCTTCCTGCTTTGAAATCAGTTGCAAGGAGTGTGATGTTTGAAGATGTGGCAGCCCTCTTGTGATCAGGAGGTAAGAAGACAAAAAAGCAAAGGACACCTGTGCTTGATGACATCATTAAGCTATTGGGTCAAATCTGCCTCCTGCATTCTTATTATGGAAGATAATTATTCATGCTATTGGGGTCTCTGTTATTTAGGTTTTCTGTAACTTGCAGTTGTATACATCCCAACCCATACCAAACAATAGGAGAATGGATGAACAAATGAGTGTTTCTTCCTATTAGCCCCCTTCCAGAACCTTCTACCCAGCCAGAAACATCTCTCCTCTCAAATCCCCTCTCTGCACCCATATATTTGCCCCAAAGTTCCTCCTGTCATTCTTGGAGCTCTTCTGCATAGCACCGGGCCAACCCCACATGGGTTCAACTTTTGGTTCTGCCACCTACTTCTCTGAGGGAAACAGGACTCACCCTGAGTCTCCGTTCCTTCATCTGGACCGACTGGTAGAGAAGCTGTGAGAAATAAACAGGGCACCATCTGTAAAATTCAGCATTCAACACCCAGCAAGTGCCCAGGAATGAGCTATTGCTATAATTCTTGGATAAGACACATCCCCCAGAGATTGCTCCCATACACCCTTTCTTCATCTCTCCTGGGCCCCTCCCTCAATGTCTCCAACCTCCCTTCACATGATAATATTCGTGTAACAATCAGTAATAACTACAATTCATGGCCCACATACTCTGGTAGGCAGTTTTCTGAGCCCCCAACACACAAGATCTATCAAATCCTCCCTCAGACCATAAGAGGTGGGGCCTGTCATCATTCCTGTTTTATCCCCCAGGATGCTGAGGCCTGCAGAAAAAGCTTAGAAAGTCCCCACACCGCTGTGATGTTTATGCTCCAGTTTTCTCAGGGCAGGATGCGGTGCCTATGCAAACAAATTCAACAATAGATGTTACATGCAGGGCAGAGCAGAGACAGCTCCGTGGAGGGGGGCTGGATGGACCCCTGCGGGCTGGGGTGTCTGGGAACCCTCTCCTCGCAAGTCACATTGAAGAGGCTCCTGTCTCTTCTCTCACCCTTCACTATCCCCCCACACTCTGGGGACACCGAGGTCCCCAACCCCGGAGGCCCTTCTACCTTTGCCCTTTGTACATGCTGTTTGCTCTCCCTGGAGCTCCCTCCTCCTTTCGTCCAGCTGGCTAACTCCATCTCCTCCTTCAAGTCTTGGCTTAGGTGCCCTTCTTCCAAGAAGACTTCCCGGACTGCCCATGCATCTCTTTGGAATCTGAACTCTGTCAAGCAAGAAGAGAGGCAGTAAACCCTTACGTGTATCCAGATCTCTGAGAGGCAAGTCCACATTCAGTACCTCCAACAGCTTTCCATGGCAGGCAAGACAGGCTTTCTTAGCCCCATCTGACAGATTAAGCCATGAGGACCAGAGAGGACATGAGACCTATGCAAAACTACACAGAGTACTTTCTATCAGAAGACAGATCCTGGCCCATGTCTATGGATTTAGCAACAACAGCAACAAAGGTAATAATGCATGCCAAGGGTTATTTGGCATTTATTGGGAAGGGCGCTAAAGGCTTTATATGTATTAGCTCATTTAATCTTAACAACAACCCTATGAGATAGATACTGTTATTATCCTCAATTTCTAGGTAAGGAACCAGATGTGCAAAGAGATGAGAAACTCGCTCTCCCAACTATCAAATAGTCATCAAGTTCCAAAATATTCCCTTTTCACCCAGTAACTAAAGCAACTAGAGAGATCTTCCTCATCCATTAAATCCACAAAACTTTAAAAAAATCATTGATGGCAGTATCAGCAAGGAAAAGAAACACACTCATGCCTGTTGGACAGATACATAAATTGATTTTTAAAAATCTTTTTGGATATAGTTTGCTAATAATATGGTATAAAATGTGGCACCCAGAGCCCCGAAACATGAATCAGCCATCAAAGATGATGTTATAAAAGAAAAGTAGACGTTGTTTTTTTAAAAAAAAATCTTATGTTTCATTTTATATTTGAGAGAGAGAGAGAGAGAGAGAGAGAGAGACAGAGTATAAGCAGGAAGGGGCAGAGAGAGAGGGAGACATGGACTCTGAAGCAGGCTCCAGGCTCTGAGCTCTCGGCACAGAGCCTGCTGTGGGGCTCGAACTCACGAACCGTGAGATCATGACCTGAGCTGAAGTCGGGTGCTTAACCGATTGAGCCACCCAGGTACCCCGAAAAGTAGATGTCATTTTTTAAAAAACGTCCAAAATTCAGCTATGAGTAAAAATAAGTAGGATGCGAAATTATGTATACATAGTATCATTCATACTGTGTTGTGCGGTGTCATTATAGGCTTGGAAGGAAACCTCCCCAAGGGTTGAGACTGTGTGTAGCATACTGGATAAATTTATTGAACAGACTGGACAGGATACATAATGATGTCATTCCTCCTCATAACAGCCTGAAGATAGCCACTGCTGTATTGTATCCCATTCCATAGATGGGACCAGTGAGGCACAGGAAATTAAGTTCCTCCTCAAGGCCAGAACTGTCCAACTCCAGTGCCCACACCTAGGCCCACACCTTCTATCCCCTCCTTCTCTATACACAGTCTCTTGGTATGACCCTATAGGTAGATGGTTAAAACTTTTTCTATGCTTTTAAAACTTTTTTCTAAGCTGTTCACAATAAACATCTATCACTTATATAATCAAGGGGGGAAAGGCAATAAAACCGTTTGTGTATGCAAAGTGTCCAGAAAGTTCCAGAAGGTTGTTCACACTCAGGTGTTAACCATGATTACCTCCAGCTGGCGGGAGGACTGAGCTCTTCATTTTACTCTATTTTGTTATTTCTCTGTAGCAAGTGAGCCCATGAGTTGTTTAGAAGTCAGATGTGTTTGGCATCTGGAGCTCGGATGGGGTGTGCAGCAGCTGGGAGGGGGCCTGCCCTGATGCGGGGGTGGGGGGACACTCCAGACCCCTGCCCACCAGCCTGGGGCACGGCTGCTCCCTCCCACAGGAAACGCAGGGAGCCAGCACCAGCTTGTGCCTCTCCTCACTCCCTCCCAAGAGGGCCATGTCCTTGCTCATCTGTAACTTTCAATTAACCAGGCACCAGGCTCCGGCTCCGAGGCTGAGCAAATGTTCTGAGGAGGAAAAGGAAAAACGGCCCAACAACTCCAGGAGGACGTTTCCTTTTAATTAAAGTGAGGATCCAGGCGGCTCTAAAATCCCTTTCTGATGAAAGTGAAGTTGGCCAGGAGGGCAGAGCGGGCAGGGGCGGGTGCCAGAGGGAGCAGGAGTGTGGAGGCGGGGAGCCACCCTCCTGTCCCTGCAACTCTCTCCCGGTCCCTTGCAATAGTAGGGTCTTCTCACCGCAGTGAAGAAGGGTGGCCAGCCGATCTCAGAACCCGGGACCCCCGGAGAGAGACATTATTGCTGGCGCTCTGAGGAGCCGTGGGGAAGGCGGGGACGAGGTGGACGCAAACCACACAGGAAAACGGGGCTCTGGGCTTGGCCCACAGAGAGCTCTGGGTCTCCAGGCCTCCTTGCTCCCTCTCTCACTTGCTGGGCCACTGGCTTCTCAGGTTTTCTGTTCAGACAGAGCGAAGGGGAGGAAGGACGCTGCTTGCGGTTGTCACGTCTCCTGAGCCAGCTTCCCAGAGGCCTGTGAGCCCAGCTGGACATGCACAGGATGGTGGGGGGTGCGTGCCAACACCCAACATTTATTGCAGTCAACGTTTACTGAATGTAATGACTGCCCCTGGAGGGGCACCCATAGGAGCACAGACTTTGGGGCTCAGCCTGTGTGGGTTTGAATCCTGCCTCTGCTACTTCCTAGCTGTGTGGCTGAGGACAACTTAATTCACCTCTCTGGACCTCAGTTTTCCCATCTGTAAAATAGGGATAATAGTGAGGCCTGTGTCATAGAGAATAAAATTACTAAATATGTGTCTCGTGTAAGAACAGTGCCTGGCACATGGCCCACACTCCATAAACGATAGTTGTTATCAAAACACCACATTTATGCGGGTTAACTCATTGATCCATCCCTGTATCCCATGTGGTCATTTTCATGATCTCTCCTGGTAGACGCAAACACAGAGGCACAGAGAGGCTAAGTAACTTGCCCAAGCTCACACAGCTCACCTAGTAAGGAGAGGAGCAGGATACGGACCCAGGCCCTTACGGGCATCATCTTGTTCTGCCTCTCAGTGCGGATGTGGAAACGTGGGTGTGAATAGTGCTGAGCTGCAGTTGTTTTTAAAAGACGAGGAACGGAGTGGCTGTCAAGGTTGCAGGGCAGGGGCTCAGGGCCCAGGCAGACTTGCAATCGAGCCTCGGTGCGGCTGCTTTCTAGGCGCTTGCCTTTGGGCAAGTCACCCTGAGCCTCCACCTCCTCGTCCGCACAATGGGACCCCTGTCCCCTCGCAGGGCTGCAGTAGAGTGAGACGTGGTGCAAGAACAGTCCCTGGGAAGGGTTGCTGGGAGAGTGGGAGGGCAGGGGCACCAGGAGCAGAGCCTGTCCCCCATAGGTCCTGGACCCCTGCCCTGGAAGGGGCTCCTCCCCTCTCCCTCACTTCCTGCCCCTCGCAGCAGCCCAAGACCCCATCGTCCGGGGCCGGGACTACCACCATGGCTCTTCCCCACCGCCTCCTCCAGGCCTGCTCCCTCCAATCCAGCCTCCACACTGCCGCAGAGGGGTCTGTCTAAATGTGGGTCTGATCTGATCGTGTCACTCTGTTGTCAAAACTCTCCAAGGTTCGGGGCACCTGGGTGGCTCAGTCGGTTGAGCGTCCGACTTCGGCTCAGGTCATGATCTCGCGGTCCGTGAGTTCGAGCCCCGCATCGGGCTCTGTGCTGGCAGCTCAGAGCCTGGAGCCTGCTTTCGATTCTGTGTCTCCCTCTCTCTCTGCCCCTCCCCTGCTCATGCTCTGTCTCTCTCTCTGTCAAAAATAAATACACATTAAAAAAAAAAAAAAAGTTAAAAAAAAAAAAAAAACTCTCCAAGGTTCCCCACTGCCGTCTGCCTCATGTCCAAACTCTTTACCGTGACCCTGAAGCCCCTTTCCTGTGGTCTGGCCCTTCCATCCTCTCCGGCCACTGCCCTTCCCACTTCACTGGCTAGACTCAGCCAATCCTGAGCATTCCTTCATGCCATGCTCTCTCACCTCTGCATTTGACCATGCAGTTCCCTCTGCAAGAAGCTCCCCTCCTGCCCCTTCCCTTCACCGCCCCACCAAAACTGCTACACTTATACACTGCTTCCTTGAGGAAACTTCCCAACACTCCCGAAGTCCACTGCTGAAGGTTTCCACAAACTTCTAAGCTTCCCTCATTGAGCATTCACCATCCTGTGTTGTAGTTACTTTAGAAATGTGTCTTCTCCATTGGATTTAGGGAACTTCGAGGATAGAGACTAGGTTGGAGTGGCTTATTACTGAAATAATGGTACCTGGGACAGAGACAATGTCAAAGGGTCTGCTGCATGGATGGATGGATGAATGGATAGGTGGATGGGTGGATGGATGGATGGATGGATGGATGGATGGTTTGTTGATTGCCTAGATGGGTAGATGAGTACATAAATGAGTGGATGGATGGATGGTTGGATGAATAGATAAGTAGAGGAATGGAGAGAAGGAATGATATATTGGTAGATTAATACTAGAAGGATAGATCGATTAATAAATCAATAGTGGGTGAGTGGGTGAATGATTGTGTAGATGAACTATTGGAAGGTGAGTGGACACAGATGGATGGATGCTGGCCCTTCTCTATCATTAGAGGGAGAAAAACTCCAGACTTCAATATCAAGGTTTGGAAGGTCTCTGTGCCTGCCCCAGCTCTTTTTTTCAGTGGTCACAACAATCATAACATATTCTTAAACCAGACGTCTTTTTATTTAATTGAGGTAAAATTCATATGACATAAAATTAACTATTTTATTCTTTTATTAATAATTTATTTAATTTTAAAATTTGCATCCAAGTTAGTTAGCATGTAGTGCAACAATGATTTCAGGAGTAGATTCCTTAATACCCCTTCCCCGTTTAGCCCATCCCCCCTCCCACAACCCCTCCAGCAACCCTCAGTTTGTTCTCCATATTTTCGAGTCTGTTTTGTCCCCCTCCCTGTTTTTATATTATTTTTGCTTCTCTTCCCTTATGTTCATCTGTTTTGTCTCTTAAAGTCCTCATACGAGTGAAGTCCTATGATATTTGTCTTTCTCTAATTTCGCTTAGCATAATACTTTGTAGTTTCATCCACATAGTTGCAAATGGCAAGATTTCATTCTTTTTGATTGCCAAGTAATACTCCATTGTATACATATACACCACATCTTCTTTATCCATTCATCCATCGATGGACATTTGGGCTCTTTCCGTACTTTGGCTATTGTCAATAGTGCTGCTATAAACATGGGGGTGCATGTATCCCTTCGAAACAGCACACCTGTATACCGTGGATAAATGCCTAGTAGTGCAATTGCTGGGTTATAGGGTAGTTCCATTTTGAATAAAATTAACCATTTTATTTTATTTTTTTAATGTTTATTTATTTTTGATAGAGAGAGAGACAGAATGTGAGCAGGGGAGGGGCAGAGAGGGAGACAGAGAATTCAAAGCAGGCTCCGGGATCTGAGCTGTCATCACAGAGCCCGACACAGAGCTTGAACCCGCAAACCCTGATATCATGACCTGAGCCAAAGTCGGACGCTTAACCAACTGAGCCACCCAGATGCTCCTAAAATTAACCATTTTATTTTTTTTTTAATTTTTTTTTCAACGTTTTTTTTTTATTTATTTTTTGGGACAGAGAGAGACAGAGCATGAACGGGGAAGGGGCAGAGAGAGAGGGAGACACAGATTCGGAAACAGGCTCCAGGCTCTGAGCCATCAGCCCAGAGCCTGACGCGGGGCTCGAACTCCCGGACCGCGAGATCGTGACCTGGCTGAAGTCGGACGCTTAACCGACTGCGCCACCCAGGCGCCCCAAAATTAACCATTTTAAAGTGAACAGTTCGGTGGTGTTTAGTACAGTCATAATGGTGTGCAACAACCACCTCTATCTGATTCTAAAATATTTTCACCCCAAGATAAACCCCCATTAAGCAGTTTCTCACCATCCTCCACCGCCCCTCCCCTCCCCCCAAGTAGGCAATCTCTAACCTACTTTCTGTCTCTATGGTTTTACCTTTTCTGGACCTTGCATATAAATGGAATCAACAGTATGTGACTTTTTGTGTCTGGCTTCTCAAATCAGACTTCTTATGGGCAACAAAACCTAGTTTCCGAGGCTGGGGAGGAAACTGTGAAATAGAAACGGAACAACCCCTGCCTGGCCACTCCCAGTGGGAAGACAAAAGAACTCCTGGAATCAGCTGGGGCTTAGAAGGAGGCAGAAGGATTCCAGGGCTCCAGGCTATGAAGTAGGTTTGGAGAAGAGCCCACTTCTCGCAGTTTGCCAACACCTGGCTTAGGGTCTGGCAGGCAGTGACTCCTTGGTAAGTAGGAATTGGAGTACCCTTTATTCAATAGCATGAGGAGGAATAAAGATTGTCCTCACCTCCTGGCTCTGTAGCAGTCACAGGGAGGACCTCTCTCCTCCGTGTCAGTAAATAAATGCCAATAAACATGGAGTACTTGCTGTGTGCCAGCAGCTCTAGAATGCCCTTTTACTCTCTCAGGGTCCCGACAACCCTGCAGAGAGTCTATCAGAAGACCCATTTTACAGATTTGGAAGGGCAAGCTCAGAGAGGTAAAGACACTCACCCAGTGCCACACAGCAGAAAAGCACATGAGCTGGGCTGGACCCCACGTTTATCCAGAGCCAACCAGCTGCTCTTACCTCTGCAACATGTTGCCCCTTCCTGTCCTCCTCCTTGTTCGGAGTTTTGCTTTCTGTTCGGGATTCAAACTCTAAAGGATATAGAACCTCCTTAATTTCTTCCGGCTGCTGGTGGAATCCCAGACAGGCTCTTGCTCCCCATGGCATCCCGCGGCTCCACTCCAAGGCAGCAAAGGCTCCTTCATGGCACGATGCTGCTGCCTGGTGTCCATGCAGAGTACAGCAGCCACAGAAGCACTGGAGGCAGCAGTCCCAGTTCCCTGCCCAGGGTCCCTGCAGCCTGAAGAGCATGCAGGGGACCCGGCCAATTTTATGTGGCCTCTTCCTCTGTGACTGGCCCTGTTCTAGGCGCTTCACCTGCATTGATCTCACTCAATACTCACTTTAGCACTATAAGAGCTACTCCCTGTGTACGTAGTGGGGGCTCAAGAAATACACATGGCAAAAAGACAAATGCCATATGATTCCACTTCTGTGAGGTCCCTAGAGGAGTCAAGTTCCAAGACACAGAAAGTAGGATGGTGGGGCTGGGGGGAGGGGGATGGGGAGCTCGTGTTTAATGGGGACAAAGTTTCCATTTGGGAAGATGAGAAGGTTCTACAGATGGATGGTGGTGACCGTTGTACAACACTGTGAATGGACTTAACACGTTAGAACTGCACACTTTAAAACGGTAAAAGTGGCAAATTGTATTTCCCGTGTATTTGGCCACGATAAAAAGCGTACGTGAATGAATAGACTAAGAGATGAGCGAATGAACACACGAATTCGTAATCACAACAACGGTAATATTTCCTGAGCACTCAGCATGTACCAGTCCTCGTGCGCCATGTTCTTCGCCCTCACAGGTAGTTTTTTTAGGACGTGGCCAGCGGTGCTGGAGGCTTTGGCCGTACAGCAGTGAGCAAAGCCCCTACCGCGATGGACCCGGCATTTTGTGGGGGCAGATAGTAAACAAGGAATATGAAAACGTCAAATGGTGCTGTGTGCTGAAAAAGTCAATTTGTATATTGGTACCCTCAATATGGAGACTGCCCCGGTGGCCTGGCCCACGTGGCAAATATAAATCTCAGCTGGGCTGCACTTACAGGAAACACCTGTCAAGGAAGCTTAACCTACGCCAATCAAATCCTCCAACTCAGCTTTAGCTAGCTTGCCTTACCCCAGAAAACTGTGCCAGCCTTATGAGGAAATCCCACATCTCCTGGTCGGTCATGCCCTGTTTCTGCCTTGCCCCTTCCAATGTTCCGTAAAACTCACACTTGGCCCAAATCCCCCTGGAACACTGCTCCCCTGCTTGGGAGACACGGAACTCCCCCAATCGATGGATCGTTTTCCCTTAAAATAAAGGTCATCAAGCCTGTTACTAAATTGTTTCCTTTTTGTCATTTGACAGTGCTATAAAGAAAAGTAAATAAGGCAACGTGAAAGGATGAAGAGTGCCTTGGCTGGAGATGGGGGAGCTCTTTCAGACCGACGTAACCTGGGAAGGGCTCTCTGAGGAGGCCGTAATTTGGGCGTCCTGGCTTGATCTTTGCCACACCCCTATGGGGTAGGTACTGTGATTATACCCATTTTGTAGATGAGGCAACTGAGGCTCGGGGTGTGGGGTGCTCAGGGTTGCCCAGCTCAGGAAGTGGCCCAGGCAGGAATTGAGTCCAGGTGTGTTGGTGCCTAGCCCTGGGACTCTTAACCACACCGTAAGTAAGGACCTTGTAGAACTTCTCAGTTCACACCCTGCAGGCAAATCCTTCAACCATTTGAGGGCCTCAAGGCTAGGCCCAGGTGTGAGCTTGGGGCGTCCCTCCCGGCCCTCAGGTGGCAAGAGGAGGCGCAGATGGCTGCGGGTGTCCAGCAGGTGGCGCTGCTGCCCGACTCAGAGACGCCAGCCCGCAGCGCCAGCCCGCAACGGGAGCCTGCCGGCCGACCGGCCGGCCCCTCGAAGGTGGGGGCACCCAGGGCAGAGGATCCGCCTGAAGTGAGACTAGGTGGGGCGCTTCAGACGCAGATGAAAGGCCTCCTGCAATGTTGCCCGTGTGCCAGGTAGGTCACTTACAGCTGATGCTGGGTCTCTACTTCCTCCTCTGCGGGTGGGCTCACAATCCCTCACTGGAAGATTCAAGGAGCTGGTGTATTCACACATTCGAATGAATTGCCTCCAATGTCGGGCCCCTGGGATTCAGCAGGGATCAAAGCTGACAAAAATCTCTGCCCTAGGGGAGACCCTATTCCAGTGGGGAGACAGACAGCAAACAAGAGAAATAAGGCAAACATTACATCAGGGGAAGTGATCAGGAGGAAAAAATTATAAAGCAGAGAAGGCAGGTGGGAAATGTGTGTTCAGGGGGTCAAACATAGAGACGGAGTTGGGTGCTGAGGAACACCTTGCTGAAAAAGTGACATCTGAGTAAAGGAGGTGAGGTGGCCCTAAGGAAACACAGGGGCATCGTGTTCGGGGCAGAAGGAATAATATCAAGGGCAAAGGCCCTGGGCAGGGAGCATGCATGGCGTGCTGGAGGAAGAGTGAGAAGGCGGCCAGGACTGGTGTGGAGTAAGCTGGGAGGGGAGTCAGGAGAGGAGGTCCAAGCAGGGCACCAGGAAATGAAGGGCTCTCTGGGTCAGAGTGGAAGGGATTGGGCTTTCGCTGTGAATGAGAAATGAGGAAGAAGCCAAGAACATTTGTGACAGTGGAGCGCCATGACTCTTACATGGCAACAGTGCTCTTCTAGCTGTACGGCTAGAGCCTGGCTCATAGTAGATGCTCAGTAAATGGTGGCTTTTGTATACCAGTCAGAATAGCCTAGGTTAGGCCAGGTAAGAAATAGCACCATGTCCCAGCAGCTTGAAGCAACAAAGATACATTTCTTCCTCACAGTACATGTCCAAAAATGAGTTGGCTGGGTTGGGTTGGGGTATCCTTCACTTAGGGATCCAGCTGACTTCACTGCCACCAATCAATGATGCTGATGCTTTGACATAAGCCTTCAGGGTTCACCAAGCCAGGGGAAGGGCATGGTGAAAAGTTGAACAGCAGCAGGTAGCAACTAGGTGCTTCTGACTAGAAATCACACACATCACTGCCTCTCATGTTTCAGTGGTCAGAATTAGACTCATGCCTGGCTTCAGGGGTTTATTAGGATTTTTCAGAGAAACAGAACCAACAGGGGATAGAGAGATATCTCTGTCTATATTTCCATTTATTATATGTCTATGTCTATGTGTGTATTCCTAAAGAGATTTATTATGGGAATTGGCTCATGCAGTTATGGAGGCTGAGAAGTCCCACAGTCTGCTGTCTGCATGCTGGAGACCCAGGGGGGCTGGTGGTGGTGTCGTTCTAGTCTGAGTCGGGATGCCTGCCAACTGGAAGAACTGATGGTGGGAGTCCCAGTCTGAGGGCAGAAGAAGAACAATGTCCCAGCTCAACAGAGAGAGAGAGAGAGAGAGAGAGAGAGAGAGAATTCTCTCTTCTCCTGCCTTTTTGTTCTAGTCAAGCCTTTAACAGATTGGGTGATGCCCACCTGCATTGGTGAGTGAGATCTTTATGCAGTCTGTCAATTCAGATGCTAACCTCTTCTGGAAACACCCTCACAGACATGCCCAGAAATAATATTTAGCCAGGTATCCGGGCACCCCATGGCCCAGTCAAGCTCATACAGTCCAGTAACCATCCTGGAGGGAGGGGTGGGGCAGAGTGTAACCCTCCAGATCCTCGGAATAGGGGAAGTTAGACTGGCAATGGACATCACAATCCTATTACTGTTTTCTACTATCGTAATATTTGAAAATATTATAAAGTTATAGAACCTCTTCTCTCATCGGAGGGCTGAGTGACTACCTCGACTTCCCAAGGAGAGAGCCTGTGATAACGTTAGGTGGAGACCCTTAAAAAGAGCAGAATCGAGGGGCCCTATTTGAGTCAATGGCCTCCCCAGCCACCCAGCTTCTCACATCAGGAACCCAGGCATCGTTGTGGACTCTTCCAAATGCCCCCTTCCCAGGCGCAGTCATCATCCTTATCTCCCAGCCCCAACCACAGACCTCCTCCTGGCTCCTGTTACAACAGTCTCTCACCACATAATAGCCAGTCTCCCTCTGGTTTCCCTGCCCAGGTCTTGGCCGGCGTGGCCTCTCTAAATGGCCACTCTGATGACATTACTTCCGTGACTTCTCTCCAGTGGTTCCCCATGGTATCATAATAAAACCCAAGTGCTTTTCCTGGAATCCAGGCCCTTTGGGATCCAGCCTGACCTCATACCATTTCCAGCCACACCTTCCATGCTCTGGACTCCCTGGTGGTGTGGCTCTTCTCTCCGCTTTTCTATGCCTCTGTGCTTTGGGGCACACTATCCCCTCTACCTCTAATCCTTTTCCTCTTTCTTTAGTGAAAAAAAATTCCTGCTCATGGTTCAACACCCAGCCCAGACGTCACCTTTTGTGTGAGACCTCCCCAGTGTCGTCCTGGCAGAGGGACTGAGCTCTGCCGGCCCCCCCAGCACGTCTGGCCATGGCCCCCACCTGCGGTGTTGGCATTTGTTTCCACAGCCCCCACCCCCACCAGAAAATACATTCCACATCAAAATCCAATACCCACATTCACACGCACGCTGGGTGCAAAAGTTTCTCAAACACCATTTTCCCTTGCTACCTGCTATGCACGCTGATATTTTCAATTACAGTCTATTCTGTTTCACGTTGTAAGACGTGCTAGTCAAGCCATTACATTCATTTCGCTACAGTCTGTAAAACACTGCCCTAGCACCTCCTGCCAGGCTGCAGGGACCGCGTCTTTAATTATCTCTCCATCTCCCAGCACTTAAGACGTTTATACATGTTCGTTTAAATAAATAAGTCGATAAATGAGGGAATGGTTTTTTAGGTGTGAGTGGATGAATGAATAATTGAATGAAGGAGTAAACTGGTGAGTGGGTAAGTGAATTGATGAATCAGTGAATGAATGAATGAAGTGACCGGCTCTGTTGTGGGAGTCAGCAGTGGAAGCCAGCGTGGGCTGCCCTGGGTCCCGCACTAAGGGTGCAGGGTTTCTCCAGCTGCGGTTCCTGGGGAGCATATTAAAAATGCAGGTGCCCGGTGCTCCTTAGAGCCAATGAATCAGACTTTCTGGGACAGGGCACGGGAGTGGGCATTTGTGACAGTGCATTTTGCCCAGGTGGTCTTGAGGTGTGCTCAAGTTTGAAGCAAAGGCACCAAAGGCAGATAGCCACCTCCCTACATCCTTCCCTGTCCTGCATCCTTAGGAAGGCACTTCCGGGGAGCCTGGCCGGCATGAGGGGGCGACAGAGCCCCAGCCCACACTGCTGACAGAAGTGCAGGAAGCAGCTGTTGCCATGGCAACACATTAAAAGCCACCTCCAGTTTCTGTGTCTGGAAAGGGTCAAGCCTTTGGAACATGGAGTGGGAAAGAAAGCCACTCCCCCAGGGTCTTTATAAGGAACAAAGCTGTGGCACAGTGCCTGCTACAAAGCCCTTTCACAAGCATTACCTTGTGGGGTTCTCCCAAGGAAACTAGCGGATGGCGTTCCCATTTTACAGATCAGAAAACTGGAGCTGGAGTCACTTGCCAAGCCAGTCGGTGGCAGAGCTGGTATTTGAATCCAGCCTTCGGAATTCCAAAGCCTGTGAGCTTGTCCTTCTTTGGAAGTGACAGACAAGGACACAGAGACTCCAGAATCCCATTGGCATTGGGGTTTGGGGCGGTAGGGTCACGTGCATTGCCCTCATGCCATCTATACCCCGCCATGCTTGGTACCTATCTAGGAAAGCTCACATTTGCACAGACACATAAGCAGAAAAGCTTCCAAAACATGCCCATGCATGCATGTAGCACATGTATTCACACTCAGAGAAAGTACACACACAGCAGCCTCACATGCACACACACTTATGCCTGAACATGCTTATATTCACATATAAATGCACAGATACCTGTAAACATATAACACCTGCTGACGTTTTGTGGCTGTTTGCTGTGTGTACACACATCTAGTATACCAGTAGATAACCGATTCATATGTATACCACCAAGGAACTTGTCATGTTGATGCATTGGTCCTTAAAAGGTCCTAGGAGGGGCCCCTGGCAATGTGTTTACCTAGTCATATGCTTTTCTAAAATTTGCAAAAGTAATGTTCTCTTTAATGTTTTGCAATTTGTTTTCAACGTTTATTTATTTTTGAGAGACACAGAGTAAGTGGGGGAGGGGTAGAGAGAGAGGGAGACACAGAATTCTTAGCAGGCTCCAGGCTCTGAGCCGTCAGCACGGAGCCTAACACGAGCTTGAACTCACAAGCCGTGAGATCATGGCCTGAGCCAAAGTCAGACGCTTAAAATGTGAGCCACCATGTACCCCTGTAATATTATTTTTTAAATAATAGCTTGAGATATAATTCACATACCATAAGACTTAAACACTTAAAGTGTACAATTCTGAGTGGGTTTTTTTTTTTAGCATATTCACAGAGTTGTACAACCATAACTACTATCTTATTCCAGAACTTTTTCATCACCCCAAAAAGAAACTCTGTACCATTAGCTGTCACTCCCCATTCCCCTGCCTCCAACCCCCAGGCAACCACTCATCTACTTTCTGACTCTATAGATTTGCCTCTTCTGGGAAGTTCATATAAATGGAATCAGACAATATGTGTGTCTTTGTGTGTCTTCCTTCTTTCATGTACCACAGTATATTCAGGGTCCATCCATCTTATAGCATGTATCTGTTCTTCATTCTTTTTATGACTGGATAATATCCCATTGTGTGGATGTGCCACATTTGGTTTATCTATTTGTCAGTTGATGGACATTCAGAAAAAGTAACACATTCTAACCACAGTTGGTTAAAACTACTAGCTCTTTCTTCGCTAACCCCCTCGGTCACATGACAGGTAGCATTTGGGGCAAGTTGAGTTGGGGACACTTTTAATTTGGGACCAGTGGGGTATATGCATGTGGTTCACCTTCCCCTCCAGAGACAGTTTATTATTAGCCATGCTGGTATAGTGATGGCTTCCAGAAATCGTGCTGCTGCCCTGAGGCCACCTGCCTTGGTTCATGACACGAAGGAGTAGGGCCTGTGGTTGTGCAGAAAGATCAGCGTGTGCCCTGGTGCCTACCATGCTGGAAATATGCGGGTAACAAGAGAAACACGGTTGGAAAGGGACAGAGCTGGAAATTAGTCTTGGAAATGGGCGCGGAAACTTCTTCTTATCATCAGACATGTAGTATCATAATTGAATTCCATTCTCATCGACACCCGGTCAAAAATGAAGAGCCAATCTGGGGTTATACAGCCAAAAAGGAAAAAAAAAAAGTAGGAAATACATTTCAGAAAGTACCAGGAAGTCCATTAATACATGTTGTTTTCCTAGGTTTTGTGATGTTTCTGGTATTTGTAGGTTTTTAGAAATTTGCGACGTTGTGATTTCTTCCTTAATTCCAAATAAATATTCACATGGGTACCTACGTTTGTATTGATAATTTTGAAATCTTTTGCTTAAACAGGGTCCCCCAAGTTATACAAAATGTAAATCCCCTCCCCCATGAAACATGTGGATCCTTCCTTGTTACATACCAGTGCACGGGACCCTGCATGTGTGCGCACGTGTGCCTAAGCAGGTGCTGGTCAGGGTCAGGGATGGAGGAGGAATCACAGCTCTATTCATAGGAGGCAAGTGAGCCCTCAGTCACATATATGATCTCACCTGGCACGCTTTTCTGTAAAGGGCCAGAGAGTATGTTAACGTTCTGTGGGCCAGATACAGTTGTTGCCACAACCCAGCTCTACCATTGGGTGAAAGCAGCCATAAACAACTCAAATGAATGAGCACAGCAGTATTACAAAGAAACTTTGCTCACAAGCCTGTGCAGTGGGTCAGGGTGGGCCCGAGGGCTGCCGTGTGCTGACCCTGCTCTATACTCTAAGCTCCTTGAGGGTGGGGCGTGATTTGGTGTTCACCACTAAATCCTAGGGGCCTCCCAGCATGGCTGGCTTGGAGTGAGATCTCAACACCTATTAGTTGGCCCTGACCCTCTGTGTCTCTGTGCTGCTTTGTTTCCTGCTCCTCTGACTCCCTGTAGCCATGAGAACTCACTGGGCCTCAGCCTTTCGGAATCACAGCCACCTACTCCCGCATGAGCCAGGCAAGGACGAGCACCTTCTGCCCTGGCAATCTGCCGATGGGCACAGCTCCACCAAGCACTCAGGCGGCAGAGGGAGCTGGGCACTTCATTCAGCCTCTCTCAAGGCTCACCACCGACCTGGGAGAGGTGTTAAGATGAGGGGCCAAGGAAACCTCAGGGACAGGCAGAGCTGGCATCTCTCCAGCCACAAACCTCTTTCTCCTTTTCTGCTACTCATTTATGCGCTTATTCAGGATTTCCTGAGGGCCAACACTGTGCTAGGCACAGGGGGTGCAGCTTATGGTCTCTAGTCGGGGAGACAGAAAATGAACACTAACACAGTCACAGGCACGTGGAAAATAGCCAAAAAGTTGGTAGGGAACAAATGGATGATCAGTGGAACGGAAGAATGGAAGTAAGGATTGGTTCCACCAGTGAAAAACAGGAACGTTTTCCTCAGGATAAGCATAGTACAGCTGGGGCCTCAGGATGAGCAAGTATCATCTCTCCACAAAAGGAGGCCTAACTAGGGGGCAGGACCGGTTTGCCAAAACGAAAGGCATTAACAAAAAACGTGATTTAAAAAAATTGGCAGGGGATCTGAACAGACGTTTTTCCAAAGAAGTCATACCGATGGCCAAAAGATGCATGAAAAGGTGCTCAATGTCCTAGTCATCAGGGAAATGTAAATCAAAACCACAATGAGATATCACCTCCCACCTGTTAGCATGGCTATTTTCAAATGACAAGAGATAACAAGTGTCGGTGAAGATATGCAGACAAGGAAGCCCTGGGGCGCTGTTGGTGGGCATGTGAACTGGTGCAGCCACTGTGGAAAGTAGGAAGGTTCCTCAAAACATTACAAATAGAATTAGCATATGAAAATGAAAACCCTAACTCGAAACTAAACTATAACACCCCCATGTTCACAGCAGAATTATTTACAACAGCCAAGATATGGAGGCAACCTCAGTGTCTATTAACGGACAAGTGGATAAAGAAAACGTGGCACATGTATACAATGGAATACTAGTCAGCCATAAAAAGGAAGGAAATCTTGCCATTTGTGACAACATAGATGGATCTTGAGGGCATTATGTTCCATGAAAGAAATCAGACTGAGAAAGATAAATACCATATGATCTCCCTTATATGTGGAATATAAAATAAAAATGAAAACAAAACAGAGTCATAGGGTCAAAAGGTACAAACGTCCACTTATAGGATAAGCACGTCTTGGGGGTATGATGAACAGCATGGCGACTGTAGTTAATACTTGATTCTATATTTGAAAGTTACTAAGAGAGTGAATTTTAAAAATTCTCATCACAGGAAAAGAATTTGTAACTATGAATGGTGATGGATGTTCACTAGACTTATTGTGGTGATCATTTCATATATATATATATATATATATATATATATATATATATATGAATCATTATGTTGTACATTTGGAACTAATATGTTATAGGTCACTTGTATCTATGAAAAAAAAAGGCATTGGAAAATGATCAGTCTTGTCCACAGGGAGCTTGGAACAGCCTCCCCAAGACTCCGCCTTCAGAGAGGAGTTTGTGCCAAGGGCATGGGGCACCAGTTATTTTAGAGATGGGGACACTGAAGCCCAGTGGCTATGGGAAGATTACCACCACTATGTTGGAAGTTAAATGAAACACTTCAAGGAAGATAATGTGATATAAGCCTGTGATGCTGTTCAAGCTACAATTCCACGGGAGTTGTCCATTGCTTACTCTGCAATTCACAGTCGAGGGGTGGCCAGCTGGCATCCTCTCCAGGAAGGCCTCACTGGCTTCAGAAGGCACTAGCACAAAAGGTTCATTTATCCTTGATGTTGATCAACACTAGAGGTTTTGCTGATTAGCATAATGACTGTTAAAAATAAATGGGTTTTCAGAGGTGAAATCAGTGGCTTGTTAGTCAGCTTAATGGATGCTAGAAACAGGCACTTGTCGGTGAAATTGATGGGATTCAGAAGGTAGAGCTTGTAGAGATGCTCCCTCGCTGGCCCGGACAAGGTGGAAGGGTCCTGCAAACCCTCAGGAGGGCACTCCAGGCTGGTCCTTGTGGATCTCATCCAGCCATTGGTGTAGGGTGATTCCAGTTGTTTGACATGGATTCTAACAGTCACAGAATGTGGCTCTGGAATATTTTTAGGTCTGCCTCAGATTTATTGAACTTAATAATATGTTGTATGCACTGTTTGGGGCCTATTTGCTCATAATAGTTGCTTAATAAATGTCATTGTGGGCGTAGAATTCCACCCACTGGTTGCTTCATTATAGCCTGGTAGCAAGCCTGTGGGGAAGCAGCAAACCGTGCCTCGATCCTAATTGTTGGCCATTGCTGCCATCCACCAAAAAGAACCTCAATTGTGCATTTCAGGTCGGATTAGGTCTTTTTGCAATAATGGCCCAAAAGAGTCAGTGACTCTGGAACTAGGCAGGGTTAACTCCCAGGCCATTGCTCTGCCACTGTCAGTTGGGAGGGGACTAGGTGTCACTCTGCCACTTGCTTGAAGACATCTTTCCTCCAGCCCCACACTGGCCTCTGGCCAGAAGCCATTTGCTTAGCAAATGGGATGGCTGGAGGAGAGCAAGGCAAGGGTGGAAAATACCTCGGACTTCCTGAGTTCCATTAGAGATAGTTGTGCTTGAGATCCATCTTTTTGGCGCCTCTGTGGTTATCAAAGAATGACCCCTCCATGACCCTGTGGAAATTAATGAAAGAAAATTTAGAATGGAGTGGGGAGGCCAGCAGGGAGAGCTCTCACACCCTACCACTCCTTGTCAATAGCAGATCCAACAGGAAGACAGGGACCTTGCATGTGGACACTACCATCCCAGCAGGAGGAAGAAAGGCTTTCCTCCTCCCTTGGCAACAGCTCAGCCAATGAGTGGCAGTCATGACTCAGCCAATGAAAAGCCATGATACTTCAGCACTCCAATGTTTACTCCAATGGATGTTTTGTTTATAACAGCTCTCGAGCCCTCCCCCTTTCCTCTATAAAAGAGCCTTTCTCTGTTCTGCAGTTTTGCCTATGATTTTGTTGCAGGTTGCTTGTCCTGGGTCACAGTTTTCTGCTATTCCCGAATAAACCCATTTTTGCTGGTAAAATAACTGGCAATTTTATTTTCAAGGTTAACAACCCAAACCACAGGCACAGGCTGCCCTCTATTATTCACAGCTTGTCCGGGAAATTCCTTCTTTCCAAAGTCTTTGAGAGTCCAGGAGGCAAGAGGTCCAGAGAGGAGGAGAAGGAAACAAATCTACTTCTCACCAGTGTGCCCTGTGCCCACCTGGACCAGTAGCAGAGGCACTGGGTGGAGAAAGTGTCCTGTTGGACACAGTGAGACATGTAGCTTTGGATGGGTGTCTGGAAAGAGTCTGGGGCTTTGGGAAGATGTACTGCTCCAGAAGATACTTTTCTAGGACTCAGAGGAACCAGCAGAAATCCTGGGGACTTGCGCGATGGCACATGAGCCACCCCTCTGACAGGCTGCTGAATTTGGAGCTGTCCCTCCACCTGGCATACTCCCCCAGACTCTCTGAAGCTACATGGAAAATGTCACCTCCTGTACCTGACTATTCTGGGTCAAAACTCTGATTCAGCCTGGGCTGTTCTGGGCCGGACAGCTGCCCTCGGGCTCCTCCCATGGATGGGACACTGGGGAAGCTGGCTGGGCCTTCTACGGAGAGTATCTCCCCCCTCCCTTTGGAGACTTACTGCCAGGAAGCTCTCTGCCCCCTATTCAAGTGGTCTCAGGAGTTGCCCCAGTAATGAGCTTGATAACATAATTTGATATGTTGGTTTTTCTCCTGCCCTGGCCCACTACCCTTCGCTCTCCTTGCTGCTCCCCAGGGCACTTCCCTACTACAAATAAACCCCTTGAAACCAAGTCCCTGCCTCAGGCTCCACTCTTGCAGGTCCGAGGCTGAGACCCTCTTCATGGAAGGCTTTTCTGACCCCTCAGAGGAGGCTGGGTCATCCCTATACACTCTGGAAACTCCCTGTACTTCCCATTCATAGCTTTTATCCCCTTGCATCTGAGAAACTTTTATGCAGTTATCTATTCATGCCTCTCTCCTAGCTAGACTATACACTCCACAGGCCAAGATGAGGGTGTCCTGTTAACCACTTTATGCCCAGAACACGTCATAGGTGTTAAATAAATATGTTGAGTGAATGAATGATGGATGGGCAGTAGATCGAGTGGATTTGGTTACTACCACATACCAGCTCTGCCGTGTTGATGAAGCTACTAAGAGCCTCCTGCTGAGTTTCCTCCCCTGCGTGGGAACAAGGTCCCAAGGGGCTGTCCCAGGGGCTGAAGGAGACTTCCAGCCCTTTGACATTGTAAAGGGTTGAGAAGAAGGAGATAAGGACCATGGTACCCAGAGAAGTGCTGGGCCCTCCAGTTTACCTGTGAGAGGTTAGAGGAGGGGGAGTTACCATTTGTAGAGCATCTACTATGTGCCAAGCTCTTGGTTGACATTACTAAATGTACATGTATATGTCCTATCATGCTCCCCAGAGCCCATGAAGAGCTGTGAAGGAGAAGGCCTGCCTCTGCCCACCCTGGAGAGTTCACCTTCCGATCACCATACAGCAGGCCCTTATTGATCTTCAACAACAACAGGAGAAGATGCCACTCACTCCTCGCAGGCAGGGTGGCTCAATAGCCCTTCCAGGTAAGGTCCATGGTTATCCCCATTTCACACGATCTGAGCAATGAAGTCACTTATGCAAGGGCGTGCAGTTTAAAATGAACAAGACAGATGCCAGATCTGTCTGACATCAAAGCGCAGACACTTCGCCTCTCCCTGGAGAAGGCCTCATTAACCATGTTTCCACACGGGCAGAGGAAGGCACAGGAGCCAGGAATCCAGATGGTTTCCTGGAATCTTGGGGTGTGCCTTTCTTTGCCGTCTTGTCCGTGTGCCGAAGGCAGGCGTAGAGGGTACAGGGGGAGAGCCTGAGGACAATAAACAAATACCAACATTCCGTTAATGGCAGGGAGTCATCTTGATGCCCTTGAGCTAAACTTATACTACCATGACAACTATAACACAAAGACAAGCAGGAAACCCTCCTCTGGGAAGCTGATCCTGGGCCAGAGGGCGGGTGGGGGCTTGGGCCCCAAATGTGTCATCTCACCCTCAGGGGAACCAGCAAGGTGGGCATACTCACCCCCGTTTTGCAGAGGAGGAAAAAAAGGTTCAGAGAGGGGAAGCGTTTGCCCAGTTTCCTGTGGCTGGTAGGTGACTGAATCAGGATTCAACACTCAGTCTGAACCCAATGTCTCCATTCTTTCCAATTACCACTTGCCCCTGTTAAAAAACATAAATTCAGCTGTGTAAATTTAAAGAACAAATTGGCTTTATTCAGTGGTTCATGTATCAGGCAGCATCCCAGCTAGCAGTAGAAAGGAGCTCTGCTAAGCAGTTAGAGAAAGAAAGGTCTTGAGGGGCGCCTGGGGGGCGCAGTCGGTTGAGCGTCTGACTTCAGCTCAGGTCACGATCTTGCGGTCCGTGAGTTCGAGCCCCGTGTCAGGCTCTGGGCTGATGGCCCAGAGCCTGGAGCCTGCTTCCGATTCTGTGTCTCCCTCTCTCTCTGCCCCTCCCCCGTTCATGCTCTGTCTCTCTCTGTCTCAAAAATAAATAAATGTTAAAAAAAAAAATTAAAAAAAAAAAAGAAAGGTCTTAAAAGGTGAGAGGGGGGACAGAAGAGGAAATGATTCCCCAAGAATGTATTGTTTTGGGCAAGGTTGCCCTCCTGTAGGGAGCAGAAGGGATCTTTCTGGCAGATTGCCTCACTGGTGCTGACCAGATAATTCCAGGATGACTGGTTCAAGTTTGCATTTCTGGGGGCTTAAAACTGGTTAGGTGAGGTATTAAGTCTTGGTTTGCTGAGTCAGGTTTTAGCACCCATGACTCCCTTTTGAGCTTGCTGCCTTTGTAACAGTTTTCCCCTTTGGATCAGACTCTCAGCTTAACTGAGAGAGGTTGTCAAAACTTAAAGCTTTAGTGCCGTTGCCAACTACTACTCTGTAGTTCTAGAAGCTTTTCTTAATCCTTTTCGTGGTAGTCACGGGTCATGACAGTTTTGTCATGACAGTTTAATCTTCGTGATATTCACAAGCCATGACCTTAGGTTCACAATTCTTAAGTTGTTCTTTTCATTCCTTTCTCGACATTCCAGCCTTCGGGAGATTTATTTTGCTTGGTGGTTAGCAGCTGCAAACACACATCTACATCTTTGGGGAGAATACCAGGCACCGGGGAGGTTATTATGATTATTATAGGCAGGATACTTCCCAATGTCTGGACTGTGCTTCAGAGCTGTGGCCCCCAAGACCCAAACCAATCAAAATCAAATAAGTCAAAGAAAAACCTATTGAAGGGAATCACCTTTTTAAGCCAAGTGGTTTGCTCAGTGATCTTACATAACTGAGTCTCAACTTCCCCAGAAGTGTTAACCCAGGTATAGCAGGTAGTGTTGGCCACAGCACAGATACCTCCTTGCTCAGCTAAAAGGTAATCGAGCTGATAACAAGACAGCTTTGACCAGAGTCTAAGGATTTTTGTTGGGCAGCAATTGTTTTCACAGTGGATTCTGTAACACTGTCAAGAGTTAAGGAGAGATTCCTGATCATGGTCTCATTTACACTTACCTCTAATCAGGCAAGTATTGCCCTACCAGAGCAAGTGAATCCTGAGTTATGAATGCCTCCTGTAATTCCTAACTCGTTGGTGTAAATCCAGGGGAGTTGACCAATCAGCTGTGTCAGTTTGTTTGTGGGCAATTAGGGACACAGTTAAACAACCTAAGAGGCATTGCCTAGTTAAATACCTGCCATCCAGGCATTCATAGGTCCAAGGAGAACATAACTTCAGCAGACAAAGCCAATCCCTGTTGGGGCATAAACCACTTCCTGCTAAGAGGGGCACGGTTAATGGACAGACGAGGTTTTGATGACAAATCCAGCAGTCCAAGAAGTAAAGACTACCCGTCTTAGCAGTGGCCTGGGAGAGATGCATGAGGGTGTTATCCATCCAGGCCTGTGCCAGAGTAAAGGAGAGAAAGGGAGGAAGAGAGGATTTCATGTTTAAAGTATGAAGTCTTTATCTGGCATCTTGAGAGGAGGCAGTCTACCTCCACATCAGCTACTTCTTCTGGTCAGTTGCATTTGGAGATGCCCAGTGTTTGCACAGGACAGAGCCTTCTTCAAGTGGAGCCTTCTTCAGCTGTGAGATGTGGACTCAAGGCTCAAGCCCCTCAAGTGTGGCTGCCATCTGGGTAGCAAGGAGGACCTTGTACATCCCCTTCAAGGAGATTCAAGGGCCATCTTTGTTCTTAGTGATTCCAAATCAGAAGGGTGAGAGAAAGTTGGAAACGTTAGTTTGATGAGTCACAGCCAGATGTTTGAAGAAATTAGAATTCAGAATCTAGTCCAGCTTAAAGATATGTAACAAAACCAGCAGACAATTAACGGTACCAGAATCTAATAGCTACAAAGGTACAAACATAATTTTCCTTCCTATAACTATCTCCAAATTTTAAAAAAGATATTTACAGTAAAACGTCTGTCTGCATTAAACTGGGCCTGATCATTTACATAAGTGCAGCGAGACTAGTGATTGACCCTAAAAGCTCTTTTTTAAGACTGTTTTGCTGGAACCTTGTGAGCAAGGTATCAGGTCAATTTTTCCAAAAGGTTTTATTGGCTCCATAAAGTCAATCTTAAAATGGGGACCATGGACTGGAACTGAGGAATTTTGGAACAAACCAAAGGCCACGGACTGGGGTTCCAGATTGAACTGTCTGCCAGCAAGTTTCTGGACTGGAAAGTCAATTTGATTGGGAGTACGGTGCAAAGAGAGGAGAGCTCAGAACCAAGAGGGGTTCACTCAAGGCCCTCAGAAATGGTGAGAAAAGCAGCAATCTCAAAAGGGTTTGCAGGGTACCATGGCTGTGTGTCTTGCTGTCCCCAGATGCCATCAGGAGATGACTTTGGATCCCACAACTACCAACCTAATCTGTTAAAACACAGATTCAACTGAATACATTTCAAGATGAAATTGGCTTTATTCAATGGTTCATGAATCAGACAGCATCTTATCTATCAGTAGAAAGAAGTTCCACCTTGGGCGCCTAGGTGACTCAGTCAGTTAAGCATCTGACTCTTGATATTGGCTCAGGCCATGATCTCAGGGTTCATGGATTCCAGCCCTGCATCAAACTCTGCACTGACAGCATGGAGCCTGCTTGGGATTCTCTCTCTTTTGCCCTCTCTTTCTGTCCCTCCCCTGATCGTATGCACTCTCTCTCTCTCTCTCTCTCTCTCTCAAAATAAATAAATAAACATTCAAAAGGGAGGGTGAGGGGCGCCTGGGTGGCTCAGTCAGTTAAGTGTCTGACTTCATGAGTTTGAGCCCCAAATTGGGCTCTCTAACTGTCAACAAGGAGCCTGCTTTGGATCCTCTGTCTCCCTCTCTCTCTGCCCCTCCCCCCCTCTGAAAAATAAATATTAAAAAATTAAAAATAAGTAAATAAATAGAAAATAGAAAATAAAAGGAAAGAAAGAAGCTTCACCAAAGCTGTAGAAAAGGAAAGGTTTTTAATGGCAGAAGGGGAGTGGACAGAGAGAATTATTAGCAGAAAATGCATTGTTTCAGGCAAGGTCACCCTCCTAAGGGGAATGGAAAGGATCTATCAGATGGACGTTGTCACTTGTGCAGACCAGGTAATTCCATGTTGACTGGTTAAAGGTCACATTTGTGGGGCCAGTGGCGGGGGGGAGGGGAGGGGGTGTGTTGAAACAGCAGTTAGGTCAGGTATTAAGTCTTGGTTTAATGAAGCGGGGTTAAGCATGAGTGACCCCCTTTTGGGCCTGTTTGTCTCCCCCTCTAGAAAAGAGAATAATCTTTTTTTTTTAACATATGAAATTTATTGTCAAATTGGTTTCCATACAACACCCAGTGCTCATCCCAAAAGGTGCCCTCCTCAATACCCATCACCCACCCTCCCCTCCCTCCCACCCCCCATCAACCCTCAGTTTGTTCTCAGTTTTTAACAGTCGAAAAGAGAATGATCTTAAAAATAAAAAAAGGGCTGCCATAGCAGTACAGAATTCAGTTAATTATATTGCTATAACTTATTACAACTCAATTATATTGCTATGATTGGTAGACAGGGAGATTAAGGAATGATGAATCCTTAACCCATTGTCACCCCACCCAGATGCTGTCTGTCCTACCATCCGAGAACTTCAGTCAGCTTTTAATCGCTGTATTTGTTTCACATCTGTGACTTATTGGTGCTGCTCAACCACTGTGTGAAGTGGGTTCTAGTCATCCCCCCAATTTACAGATGAGGAAATGGAGGCCCAAAGGACTTAAGCAGGTTTTCCGAGGTTCACACAGCTAGGAAGTGGTGGGGACAGGGTTTAAGCCCAGCTTGAATCGCACCCCCATTCTTTTATCCACTGCACATCCCCTGGCTCTGTGTTACGTGCTTTGCAATCATGGCTTCATTTAATCCTCATGATGATCTTGCAATATCAGGGGAGTTATTTAATCCCATTTTACAGTGAAAGTACCAGAAACTGAGAGAGAGGGAGTCACATGGCGAGCAGCATCTGACCATCAAGAAAACCCCAAGACCTACCTTTGCTTCCCGCGAAGAATGGGAAGCATGTCCTTCTGTCATGGGTGCTGGGCTTGTCTCCTTGTCCTGGAGACAGGCAGATGTGAACTGTGGCGATGCCCGTGGAAGCTGCTGGGCTGAGCCTGGATCTGGGATGGGGGGTGGGGGCGGGCATCAGTAACTTCACAGCTCAGCTAGTTGGTGTGGCCTGGAGACTGATCCACCATCAAGTAGGAAAAGACAAAGGAATTCAACCTGACCCATCAGCTTTCTCCTGTTGTCAGGTCATTGGATCCTCCTGTCCGTCCCAATGGAATGGCTCCCCTACCTCACAGATGAAGAAACTGAGGCCCACGGAGGGGAAAATGACTCACCCAGAGTCACGCGGCTTACTGAGCCGGGATCCCAACACAGGATTGTCCAGCAAGCCAGGCTCCCTCGTCTGCTCCAGATACTCCAACTCTTGAGGCTAGCCCTGTTCATGGGGGTCTCCCAAGGCCCTGAAGAGTTGAAAAAAAGAAAATCAGAGTTGCCTACTTGGGGCCCTTCTCTTCTTCTTGTCTTGCTGCTCAGCCTTCCCCAGGCTCAGTGCCAGGCTGGAGCTTCACACCAGGGCTGTCTTTGCCCAGCCCTATGCCCTCCAGATTACACAAGCCCTTGCCCTTTTCCCGGCCTCCCTTTCTAAGATGCAACCCTGGAGAGAGCAAAGCAGATAGACAAGGTCAGGTGCCAGAGGCCTGAAAGTATTTCAGCTCTTGCCAAGGAAAACGTCAAACTTTATAAGGAGAAATGGTCTCTCACACACTCCAGACCAAATCCCCGCTTCCCTGCCACTGACATGCCTAAAAGAATGTGTCCTTTTAGGAAGGAAAGAATTAATTTTTCCACATTTTTAAAAACTGTATGGTCAGATAGGAGAGGAATAAAGAGCCTTGACTGGCCAGAGAAGTGGAAGATTTGGTTTGGATCTTAGTTCTGGTCAGGACCTCGGGGTGCTCACTCTCCTTCTCTGGGCCTCATGTGAAAAATAAGTTGAGAGAGATGATCCCAAGGGCTCCTTCCATTCAGCCCTGAAATTCTGTTCACTGAACTTCAACATGTCCTGTGTCTGCTTTGCTTTAAAATAAGTCGGCTGTTTCAATATATGAAATTTATTGTCAAATTGATTTAAAAAAATAAATAAATAAAAATAATTAAAAAAATAAAATAATAAAATAAATAAATAAATAAATAAATAAATAAGCAAACATTTAAAAAAATTTTTAAAAAGAGGAAAAATATGATTCAAGCAAAGGGGCTTCATCACAGGACAACTGATGCTTAACTTCATACCAAGTGTCATTTACAGACTGGGTGATAGCATATGGGAGCCTTCAGAAGGGTAAGCAATGTTCTGTACCTTGCTTTAAGTAGTAGGTATGCAATGTTCATGGAAAAACAAAATTGATTATGCATTAAGATTTAAGCATTTTACTGTATATTTAATTATATCGGTATAAAGTAAATAAAAACAAAACAAAAACTAAAGTATAAAAAAATAAAATAAAGTAAAATAAAATAAAATAAAATAAAGTCGGCTGTTACCCATCCACCGGACACTGGATACACAGAGGTATAGTGATACAATGGAATACTATTCAGCAATAATAATAATAATAATAATAATAATAAAGAATGGCTACAAATCAATGCAACAACATGAATGAATCTTAGAAGGGTATTGAATGAAAGAAACCAGGCACAAAGGACTATGGATTACACGAGCTTATACAAAGTTCAGAACTTCAGTGATGCCAGTTACATAGGGAGTGGGGAGGGTGGTTACTGAATACAGAGGAACAAGGGGAAGTTGTTCCTCTTGTTGACAAGAGGATGACGCTATATTCTATAGCTTGATCAGGGTGGGAGTTACAACAATCGAAAAGGGTGCAAATTTATCGAGCTATGTACCTAAGACGTATGCGTTTTCCTGTACTTTAATAATAACTCAACATATGTAATTATATAAACTGCAGTATATAAACATTTATATATCAAAATATAAAAGTCGGGGCGTGTTGCTTCTGGAACTATACAAAATAAAAACCACTAGAAGTGTCCAAATGCCAAGTTTTCACAAAACAATTGACAAAGTATACCCATGGGTGTGATCATGTCCTCAAAGGAAGAAAAATGATCTGATCCTGCTTGATAAAAATTTCTTGGTGTGACCAAGCTTTGGAAAATGACACTGTGTCCAAGAAGTGGGAGAAAAAAAAACCCAAAAAAACAAAAAACTTCGGGTTTGAGGAAGTCTGTTTAAGGCCCAGGGCAGCCAAATCAATGCCACGTGATCCAAGAGCAGTTTTCCAGACGCGACAGAATCACCACCGAGCCCTGCCCTTCTCGATACAGCGGGAGGTCTCTGGGAAGTCGACATGTCTGGCCTCAGGCCTCATCCAGCTGCAGGCCTTTGAGCCCTTCTGGGGGGCCGTCTGCCCATCACCCCCAGACTGAGTTCTCGCCTGAAAAGCCACAGCAGCTGCCTTGGCTGTGTTGTATCCACCGGCTTGGGCAGCCGTCTGTAACAGCAGCACAGATCGGCTGGCTTTAAAACACCAGAAATGTGTCTTCACGTGGTTCTGGAGGCTGGACATCCAAGATCAGGGTGTCAGCAGGGTTGATTTCTTTTGAGGCTTCTCTCCTCGGTTTGCAGCTGGCCATCTTCCCGCTGTCTGTCTTCTGTCCCAATTTCATCTTTTTATAAAAACACCAGACATCTTGTGTTAGGGCCCATCCACATGACCTTATTTTACCTTACTTACCTCTTATTCATTCATTCATCCATTCATTCATTCACTCATTCATTCATTTCTTTGCCCTTTGAAAGTCCCTATCTCCAAATGCAGTCACATTCTGAATTTCTAGGGTTCCAACTTCAGCATATGAATTTGGGAGTAGGGCATGATTCAGCCCATAATACCCATCAAGAACACTTTCTGCTCAGTCGCCAAAGGGAGCTTTCTAAAACACAAATGGGATTGTGTTGCCTCCCACTCAAGGTATGTTTCCCTGCCATCCTCAGGATACTTTTCAAGCCTCTCATCTGGTACAAGGCCCCCCTCTGGTCTGGCCTCTGCCCACTATCCCAGCCTCTTCTCTCACCACTCCCCCCTTATTCTCTCTGCCCACCCCTGCCTCCTTGTGGTTCCCCTCCTGCCCCCTTTGCACAGCAGGTCCTTCTGTCTAACATGTGTGTGGCAAAGTCATTGGAGAACTCATCTGTGACTAATTCTGACTCCTGCAGGCGATTCAGAAAAGTTACAAGCCTTTATCAATTCCTCCTTTCTCTTCCAAATCCCTTTATAGTTCTGAGTGTGGAGTCTGATACTTCCAGGAGCTTTTGTGTTTCAGAGCCTTAAATGGAACTCGCCAGGCCTCTGGAAAGGCCCTCACCTGCACCAGACTTCAGCCAGGGAGGGAAGTCTATGGTAGGAGCCTGGGGTGGGGGCTGAGCTCTGACCTGGGAGGAACAGGCAGGAAAGGAAATGGAAGGATTCTTAGGGTGGTTGTTTTTGCAAGTAGGGAAGAGAGGTAGTGTCCTTGCCATTGCAGAATGCCTGGGGAGATGGCCTTGAGATAGATCTTAAGTTCACTCAAGATGGAAACTGATGTTTCCACAGCCAGGCATGTGGCTGGTGGTGAAAGGAAACTTTGGAGCCAATAGGGGCTGATGGAGCAGAGAAGCGGGTCAAACAGCTGCCTTGGGGAGCAGAGGGAGAAATTGCCACAGTATCCTTCACATGTACTACAGAGCAAGCCCCAAGGATGCCCTCAGCCTTGATTTTTGTTGGAGCTTAAAAAGGGGTAGCCTGAAAAAACATAGTTGAGACTGAAGGGCTTGAAAATCTGATGAGTGTGAAGAGAGGGACACTCTTAAGTGGCTGAGACAAAATAGTGTGATTTTTCATATGTCTGTATGTTGTGAAGTAAACTGGTACCCACCTATAACGGTCAGTTTTATGTGTCAGTTTAGCTGGACCACAGTGCCCAGACATCTGGTCAGACATTGTTCTGGAAGTTTCTGTGAAGGGGCACTTTGGTTGAGATCAAAATTTAAATGGGTGGGCTTTGAGTAAAGCAGAATGCCCTCCATAATGGGGAGGTGGGCCTCATCTAATCAGGTGAAGGCTTTAATAGAATAAAGACTAATTTTCCCTGAGCAAGAAGAAATTCTGCTTGCAGGTGGCCTTTGAACTCAAACTGCAACTCTTCCCTGGGTATCCAGCCTACTGGTTTACTCTGCAGATTTTGGATTTACCACACACTTCCACAGTTGTGTGAACCAATTCCTTAAAATAAGTCTCTAGGTCAATATTTACATGTTCTGTTGGTTCCGTTTCTCTGAGAACTCTGACTAATACACCACCATACACTTTTTAGCTCTCCCCAGGGAAGACTGCTCATATTCTCGTGAATTCTTCTCATCCTTCCTAGTCTCTGCTTAGATGGCACTTCCTACAGGAAGTCTTCCCTGGGCACCATCAGTCTCGTCCCCCAAGCTGCGTCAGGTGTCCCCTTGGTGTTCCCATAGCAACATTTAAATTTCCCATTTTACAGCTTCAATTTTTGCATTCCAGAGCTTTTCAAAATGAGTATAATTTTCTGTATCCCCAAGTAGATTATAAGCAGGGATGAAATAGATTTTACTAACAGGGCCTGATACATAGTTGCCAAATGATGAATGAATGAAAAGAATAGTAAATGTGTGAATGCTTGTCTGAGTTCATGTCACTGTTGTTAACAAATTACCACAAACTCCGTGGCTAAAAACAACATAAATTGATTATCTTACAGTTCCGGAAGTTAGGAGGCTTGACATGGGTCTCTCTGGGCTCAAATCAAGTGTTGGCAAGGCTATGTTGCTTTCTGTAAGATCTAGGGAGAATCCATTTCTTTACCTTTTCCAGCTTCTTAGAAGCTGCCACATTCCTTGGCTTTAGACCCCCTTTCTCCATCTTCAAAGCCAACAACATTGCATCTCTGACCTGATTCTTGGATTCTTTTTAAGGACTTGCCTGGTCAGGTTGGACCCACCTATATATTCTAGGAGGATCTCAAAATCCTTAATTTAATCACATGTGCTAAAATTCTTTTACCATATAGTGTAACTTATTCACAGGCTTTGGGGATTAGGATGTGAACATTTTGGGAAGGAGGCATGTTGTTCTTCCTACCCGAATGCTCCCCTCTTACTTTGACAGACTGCCCAGATTTCCCCTCTATGGTCTCCACCTCTGTTAAGAAGCATTGGGATACATCTGACAAATGAGAAAACAGGCCCTGGAGAAAGGGGCATTTATTGAGTGCCTACTGTGTGTCAGGCACTGTGCTAGGAGCCTCTCATGGCTTGTCTTCAAACAACCAAAGGAGGGATGTATTATTGTTGTATATATGATACAGAAGAAGGAATCTTCAGTTGCAAAGGACAGAAAGCCCAACACAAACTGGCTTTAGCAAAAAAACAAAACAAAACAAAACAAAACAAAACAAAGCAAAGAAACAGTGATTAAAAATTCTGAAGAGATGTTCAGGTCCAGCTGGATCCAGGTGTTCAAAGGATGTTCTCAGGAAACTTCCACTCCATCCTATGGCTTTGTGTTGTCTCTTTTTTCAGTCAGGTTCTCCTTTCGTGGAAGCAAAATGACCTTGAGCAGCCCTGAGTACAAGCCCGCCCCCCCCCCGAGAGATCTCTGAAACCCCTATGGAAAGAGAGCTGTTTCTCAACATTTCCAACAGAAGTCCTGGAATTGAGTTTCATTGAGCCTTCAGGGGACCAGCGTCCATCTCTGAACAACCAGGGAGGGCATAAGGATGGAATGAATGTGCTTTTTGTCCAGGGCTGAAATACCTGCTCCATTTGAAGGCCAGCCTTTCCCAAGCACAGGGCCTGGGAGTGCAGGAGCTGCTCTCCAGGTGAAGCAGGTGCTACTACCAGATGGGACAATGCCTGTGTGTAAAGGAGGAAGACCCCCCCACTCTCAGGAAAAAAAAATGCTGATTATTATTATCCCTTTTATAGGAGTGGCAACGGAGGCACAAAGAGGTTTGGTAAAGTGCCCTAGATCACATAGCTGGTGACTGGCCATGCCAGGACTCAAGCCCAGGTTTCCCCCCCCACCTGCCCCCCGTGAGTGGTAGTTCTAGAACTCAGGGCAAGGCACCTGCACACTTGGATTTCTCTCGCCGTGTCTGAACTCCCAGACTGAATCAAGAGACACACTTCACTTGTTAGCTACCTTCCTTCACCTCAAGGTCAGGCTGGGATCGTGCTGTCTGAGCCCTGACATTTATGATCCGTAAGTGCCTTCTCTCCTGCAAAAGCTCCTCTAAGAAAGGGAGGAAATAGGCACTGACCACAAGCCCCTTTGAAGTCACGTGTGATGGCAAATTCCACGTGGTTCTTCATACCATCTTATCAGGATTCCTAACAACGGACGCAGTTTACTGGCAAAGGGGCCACCTCAGCCCAAACCATCTTTCCAAGGAAAGGGAGACCGGATGGAGGGGACAATGAGGGTGCTCATAAAAGAGATGAGTCTTCTGGGATGTGTAAGAAATAGCTGGAGGAAAATAACTGGGCCTTTGTGGGGCGGTTCCTGAAATTGGGGCCAGAGACCGAAAGGACAAGGGTCCCCTCCCAGAGGGTCAAGAAGTTCATTGGGGTAAACCCCCTAATGCAGGTGATGAATCCACCTGCAAACGTTTATCAAGGGCTTACTGTGTGCTAAGCACATCGCATGGTGAGGCTCACTCCTCCCAGTCACCATTTGGAGCAGGCACATTAATTTAGCCTTTTTCTTTATTCCCACAGAGAGGGAAGCTGAGGCTCAGGGAGGGAAGGCAACTCCCTCAAGAGTACACAGCCAAGAAAATGGCAGAGCTGGATTCAAAACCAGGTCTGTTTGATTCCAAAGTCAATGTTCTTTGCTCCCTTGATGTACATACTGTAGTTTATTAGAGAAAATGTAGACCTCCCAAGAACATTTTAAACTCACTGTTTCTGGAAAGCCTCATCAAAAGCAGAGTCCTAGGTTGAACGGACCAGATGATGCTCAATGATCAGTTCTCAACTTCTTAGAAGCACGTAATAGAGAAATGTCAGGGGGAGGAGTGGGGACAGGGGACTGGAGGCTCCCCTGTCTCCAGGAGGTGTGCATAAAGATCATCCGAGTGCATGCCAGAGTCATGTGGCAAGCTGGTAAGTCCAGATGATCGGTAGTCACTGCCCCAGTTTCCTAAAGGGCTGACTCCCCACCAGTCCCCCAGCCACTGTCCTCAGGAGCCCCAAACTTTCCTATGATCCAGAAACTAAAGGAGACCTCCAGGACCCAGATGTTCTGCCAGCTACTTTCTGGCTATTGAGTATTTTTGATATTACTCTTGCTTAGGTGCATAGACTTTGGATTCTCACCCTACCCTGGTCCTCAAAAGTGTTGAATTCACAGTAGGAAGGGCACGCACATTTATAGTACTGGGTGCCAGTTCACTGCCTATTGTGTGAACTCACAGAAGCCCTGGGCAAATGTGTATGTTGCCTCTTTAACATGTGCTGCTGGGGCCCCAGTCAGGTCTCCATAACCAGGCCAGCAAGCCTACCCGCCAGTGTTGGCTGCCTAGAGCTCACAGCTGCCCACCTTCTCTGGAGAATTGCCCTTGGTTGATGGGAGCCTCACCAGTTGGTTATAACCCTCCAAGAGCATCCTACAGTCAGTAGGATGCTGGCAAGGGGGTGCAAAACGCTGGCTCCCCATCTCATCTGGGGCTATGAACAACTTTGGAGTGTGATTGACCCCACAGCCCCCAGTGGACCAGGCTGAGGCTGGACCTTACCTGGGGTCACTTTCCCCCTTGGCTCCTCCCCCTTCCCTATCCTGTTTCCCTCACCCCTTACAGGTTTTTTTCCTCAGGGCACTTCCTCAATGAATCACATGCACCCAAAGCCCTAAAACATCCCTACCCCATTTTATAGAAAAAGAAACTAAGCTTACATAGGAGGACCCCAACTCAGTCTGTCCCCAAAGTTCAAGCCCTTTCTGCTCCTTTCATCCTGCCTGGACAGATTGGACAGCAGGCAGGTCAGGAGTGGAAACGGAAACCCCAAGTCCCCACAGGGACGGGCAGCTTTTCCTCCCCCAGCAGCAGCCCTGGCCGCCTTGGCAGCAGCATGGCTCCTGTCCCCTCCCCCACACTGAGTCATCGCCCATGCAGAGCGGTGATAAATCCTAGAGCTGGCACTTAAAATGAGATTTCTCAGAAGCCTCGTCCTGCTCGGCTCGGGAAAGCTGGGGTTGGGGAGGGCCCCGGGTGGCGGGGGGAGTCGTCATTCCTGGCTCACTCAGGGCTGGGGACTGGAGGCCCAAGGGCTGCTCTGCCTCCAGCTGAGTGTCTCTTCAGGGACAAGCTCTCCAAGGTGTTTCAGGAAGTATGGGGCAGATAGCAAAGCCCAGGTCCTAGGAGCTAAGCTGACTCAGCCACCAAAGCTGTACAGCAGGGTAACAGGAGACCGACCACGTCCCCAGAACGCAGCAAAGGCTGAGCCACACACCCCTGCTTAGACACCTCCCAGGGCCCCAGGGCCCCCGGAACACCAGAGGCAAACTCTTTATGCTCAAATTCTGACCTCTTTCAATTTGGCCCCAGACACCTCCCCTCCTGCCTCTTGCCTTTTTTACTTCTTTTAATTGAATGTAAATTTGCATACGCTGAAATGCACAGATCTTGGGTATACCAATAAACAGATTTGGATAAATGTATACACCTGTGTAATCAACATGATTCTCAGAATATAGAACTTTCCCATCACCCCAGAAAGTGTTTTCATGTTCCTTTCCAATTAACCCCCATAGACAACAATCACTGTTCGGATTACTGTCACCATGAATTAGATGAACTTGTTCTTGAAAGATCATATACATGGAATCACACGGTATGTACTTTTGGGGGCCTGACTTCTTTCATTCAACAGCATGTCTGTGAAATCCATCCATGTTGGACAGCTGTGCGTTCCTTTCCATTTCTAAGTGGCATTCCGTTGTATGAATACACCACAATTTGTTTATCTGTTCTCCCGTTGATGGCCATTTGGGTTGTTTCTACTTTTTGGCTTATGAATAGTCTGCTATGAATATTCTTGAACAAGTCTTTCTGAAGGCGTTTGTTTTCATTTCTCGTGGAGTAATTACTAGGAGTGGGATGGGTGGGTTGTGGGGTATATTGTTTAACTTGTAAGAAACGAACAAACTGTTCTCCAAAGTGGGTGTACCATTTATACTGCCACTGGCAATGTTTGACATCTGGACCCGCTTTTTGTCCTCACAAACACTTGGTGTTTCAGCGCGGTTAATTTTAGAAGTGCCATTTTTCTGATGACTTATGAAGTCACCTTCTCACGTGCTCATTGGCCATTAGAATGTATTATTCCGTGAAGAATCTGTTCAAGTCTTTGGCCTTTTTTTAAAAAAGCTTTTTTTTATTATGCATTTTTATTTATAAATAGAAAAGAAATACTCTACGACTCATCCTGTCTTGGAAATAATTAGAAATTGATTCATTGGTGCTGTGATACGCATAATATGTTCCCAGGTTGGGGCTCTCTCTATTCTGTAGCTAAGGTCTCTTCTAGGGGATGTTCGGTTATTAGAAGATGGAACCTCTCTGAAGAACCTCTAGCAGTGAGGATGGAGGTCATGATGTATCCTTGGTTGGCACTATTACTTGTTAAGTCTCCATGGAGAACACTGGCTTTCACATTGTCCATGTACTTCTTTCCAGCTCATTGACTGAATATTTTAATACTTGGTAATCTAATTTATAAAAGTTGAATCAATCATCTGTTGAGGTAACTTAACTATTGGCTTCCCATCCAATATCTATTTCCCCCTTCCTTCCTAGTTTTTACTTTGTTTAGTATCCATTCCTTCCCCATTCAGCCAGTTGCTGCAGAGAAGGTTGACAGCACCCCAAAATCCAGGCTGGGCCTCAGTGGTTTGAAAGTAATGCTGTTCCTGATTTTGGCAACTGGCTTAGGATGGGCACATGAGCTACTTCTGGCCATGAGATGTAAGGGCATGACTGTTGAGGGCTTTTGGGAAAAGTTTCCTCTTTATTGAGAGAAAAACCTCAAGAAGATGAGCTCTCTTTGCTGCTTTGGGACATTTCTTTGTCCAGATGTGATGCCTGGGGTCACTTGAAATAGCTTACTACCAGTCTGAAAAAATAATCTGACACTGAGGACTTCCAAGCAGAGAGATGTACAAAAATCTGAGTCCTTGACACCAACATTCAGCCACCGAAGCATTCAATCTAGAGGGCTCCTTCTGCCTCTGGACTGCAAGCTTCCTGAGTCAATAAATTTTCTTACTGATTAAACTAGTTACCTGCAGCTAAAAGCCTCCTAACACAAATGTTGTGTGTATTGCTATTTATTTTATTATTTTATTAAACTATATAACAAAGTATATAGTTCAGTGTTCTTAATATATTCATAAGGTTGTGCAACCACCTCCACTATTTAATTCCAGAACATTTTCATCACCCAAAAGGGAATCCTATACCTATTAGCAGCCACTCCCAATTCCCCTCCCCCAGCAGCACCTGGCAACCTTTAATCTACTGACAGTCTGACTCTATGAATTTTCCCATTCTGGAAATTTTATGTGTATGGAATCATACAATATATGGCCTTATAAGTTTAGCTTCTTTTACTTGGCATAATGTTTTCAATATTCATCCATGTTTATATCTCCATTCCTTTTTATGGCTGAATAATATTCCATTGTATGGATAGACCACATTTATTTATCCATTCACCAGTTGGTGGATATTTGGATTCTTTCTACCATTTGGCTCTTATGCATAACGTTGCTCTGAATATTTGTGCACAATTTTTTGTGTGAACACATGTTTTCCAGTTCTCCTGGGCATATACCTGGGGGTGATATTGTTGGGCCATATAGTAAGTCTATGTTTAACTTTTGGAGGAACTGCCAACCTGTTTTCTACAGCAGCTTATACCATTTTACATTCCCATTAGCAGTATATAAGGGTTACAGGGTCTCTACATCCTTGCCAACACTTGTTATTGCTGGGTTTTTTTTTTTTTTTCATTCTGGTCATCATAGTGTGATGTGAAATCTTCATAGATGTGAACTGGTACCTTGTTGTGATTTTGATTTGCATTTCCTAAATGACTAGTGATATGAGTTTCATGTGCTTATTGGCACTTGTACATCTTTGGAGAAATGTCTTTTCAAATCCTTTGTTTTTAAATTGGGTTGTCTTTTTTATTGTTGAGTTATAAGGGTTCTTTATATATTCTGAACATTAGATCTTTGTCAGAGATATGGTTTGCAAATATTTTCTTCCATTCTATGGGTTGCCTTTATCATTTCATTGATGGTGTCCTTTAAAGCACAAAAGTGTTTAATTTTGATGAAGTCCAATTTGATTTTTTGCTTATGTTTTTCATGTCTAAGAAACTATCATCTTTTTTTTTTAAGTTTACATATTTATTTTGGGAGAGAGTGTGCATGTGAGTGAGGGAGGGGAAGAGAGAGAGAGAGAGAGAATCCCAAGCAGGAATTCTAACGGCACTAACAGCCCACAGCCCAATTTGGGACAGGATCTCAGGAACCATGAGATCATGACCTGAACTGAAATCAAGAGTCAGACGCTTAACCGACTGAGCCACCCAGTCATCCCTAAGAAACCATTGTCTAATCCAGCTAAAACTAACACCTATGTTTCCTCCAAGAGTTCTGCAGCTTTGGCTCTTACTGTATGATCTCTGATTCAATTTGTATGTGGATATCCAGTTCTCCTAGAACCTTTTGTTGAAAAGATAATTCTGTCATGGTACTCTGTCAGAAGCCCAGTCATAAATGCAGGGGCTTCTTTCTGGACTCTCTATTCCAGATATATTATATATATATATATATATAATTCTATTCCATATATATATATATACATATGTATATACATATACATACACACACACACACATACACACACACACACACACACACACACACACACACACACACACTCATGCTAGTACCATAGTCTTGACTCCTGTAGGTTTGAAGTAAGTTTTGAAATTAGGAAGTATGATTTCTCCAACTTTGTTGTTAATTTTGAAGATTGTTTTAGCTATTCTGGCTCTCTTGCATTTCCATATGAATTTTAGGATCAGCTTATCAAAAAAAAAGGATCAGCTTATCAATTTCTGCCAAAAAAGGGACAACTATTTTAATAGAGAATGCATTGAATCTGTAGATAAATGTGGACAGTATTACCCTCTTAACAATATTAAGTCTTACCCATGAACACAAAAGTCTTTCTAGTCTTTTTAAGTTTATTTATTTTGAGAAAGAGAGACAGATGTCCCCTGGGGAAGGGACAGAGAGAGGGAGAAACAGAATCCCAAGCAGGCTCCATGCTGTTAGCGCAGAGCCTGATGCGGGGCTCAAATCTGTGAACT
The DNA here is from genome assembly GCF_014898765.1 of Herpailurus yagouaroundi. NCBI lineage: Eukaryota > Metazoa > Chordata > Mammalia > Carnivora > Felidae > Herpailurus > Herpailurus yagouaroundi. The sequence continues at coordinate 3,881,155 of NW_024412414.1, read as the reverse complement.
GTGAGATCATGACCTGAGCCGAGATCAAGAGTTGGATACTTAACTGACTGAGCCTCTCAGGTGCCTCAACACACATGTCCTTCCATTCAGTTAGGTCTTTTTTTAGTTATTTTCAAAGGACTTTATAGTTTTCAGTGTAAAAGTTTCTCACCTCTTTTGTTTAAATTGCTAAGAATTTTCATCTTTTGTTTGTAAACGGAATTGTTTTATTGTTGTTGTTTTGCTTGTTTTTTTTAAAATTTATTTATTGTCTAATTTACATCCAAGTTAGTTAGCATATGGTGCAATGATTTCAGAAGTAGATTCCTTAAGCCCCTTACCAATTTAGCCCATCCCCCCTCCCACAATCCCTCTAGTAACCCTCTGTTTGTTCTCCATATTTATGAGTCTCTTATGTTTTGTCCCCCTCCCTGTTTTTACATTATTTTTGCTTCCCTTCCCTTATGTTCATCTGTTTTGTATCTTAAAGTCCTCATATGAGTGAAGTCCTATGATATTTGTCTTTCTCTGACTAATTTCTCTGAGCATAATACCCTCTAGTTCCATCCACATAGTTGCAAATGGCAAGATTTCATTCTTTTTGATTGCCGAGTAATACTCCATTGTGTGTGTGTGTGTGTGTGTGTGTGTGTGTGTGTGTGTGTGTGTATGCCACATCTTCCTTATCCAGTCATCCACCAATGGAAATTTGGGCTCTTTCCATACTTTGGCTATTGTTGACAGTGCTGCTATAAACATTGGGGTGCATGTGCCCCTTCACACACCTGTATCCCTTGGATGAATACCTAGTATTTCAGTTGCTGGGTCATTGGGTAGTTCTATTTTCAGTTTTTTGAGGAACCTCCATAGTGTTTTCCAAAGTGGCTGCACCAGTTTGCATTCCCACCAGCAATGCAAAAGGGTTCCTCTTTCTCTGCATCCTTGCCAACATCTGTCGTTGCCTGAGTTGTTAATGTTAGCCTTTCTGACAGGTGTGAGGTGACATCTCATTTTAGTTTTGATTTGTATTTCTCTGATTATGAGTGAGGTTGAACATTTTTTCATGTGTCTGCCATCTGGATGTCTTCTTTTTGGAAGTGTCTATTCATGTCTTTTGCCCATTTCTTCACTGGATTATTTGGTTTTGGGTGTTGAGTTTGGTAAGTTCTTTATAGATTTTGGATAGTAACCCTTTATCTGATATGTCATTTGAAAATATCTTCTCCCATTCTGTCTGTTGCCTTTTAGTTTTGCTGAGTGTTTCCTTCGCTGTGCAGAAGTTTTTTATTTTGATGAGGTCCCACTAGTTCATTTTCTCTTTTGTTTCCCTTGCCTCCAGAGATATGTTGAGTAAGAAGTTGCTGTGGCTGAGGTGAAAGAGGTTTCTGCCTGCTTTCTCCTCTAGAATTTCGATGGCTTCCCATCTTAAATTTAGGTCTTTCATCCATTTTGAGTTTATTTTTGTGTTTGGTGTAAGAAATTTGTCCAGGTTCATTTTTCTGCATGTTGCTGTCCAGTTTTCCCAGCCCCACTTGCTGAAGAGACTGTCTTTATTCCATTGGGTATTCTTTCCTCCTTTGTCATAGATTAGTTGGCCATACATTTGTGGGTCCATTTCTGGGTTCTCGATTCTGTTCCATTGATCTGTCTGTTTTTGTTCCAGTACCATGCTATCTTGATGACTACAGCTTTGTGATACATCTTGAAGTCTGGAAGTGTGATGCCTCCAGCTTCAGTTTTCTCTTTCAAGATTGCTTTGGTTATCCAGGGTCTTTTCAGGTTCCATACAAATTTTAGGATTGTTTTTTCTAGCTCTGTGAAGAATGCGGGTGTTATTTTGATAGGGATTGTATTGAATATGTAGATTGCTCTGGGTAGTATTGATATTTTAACAATGTTTGTTCTTCCATTCCAGGAGCATGGAATATTTTTCCATTTTTTGGTTTCTTCTTCAATTTCTTTCAAATAGTTTTCAGTGTATAGATTTTTCACCTCCTTGATTAGATTTATTCCTAGGTATTTTATGGGTTTTGGTGCAATGTAAATGGGATCAATTCCTTCATTTCTCTTACTGTTGCTTCCTTATTGGTGTAGAGTGCAACCTATTTCTGTGCATTGGTTTTATATCCTGCAACTTTTCTGAAATGATGGATCAGTTCTAGCAGTTTTTTGGTTCAATCTTTTGGGTTTTCCATATAAAGTATCATGTCATCTATGAAGAGTGAAAGTTTGACTTCCTTCTGGCCAATTTGGATGCCTTTTATTCTTTTGTGTTGTCTGATTGCTGAGGCTAAGACTGCCAACACTATGTTGAGTAACAGTGGACATCCCTGTCGTGTTCCTGACCTTAGGGGGAAAGCTCTTAGCTTTTCCCCGTTGAGGATGATGTTATCAGTGAGACTTTCATATATGGCTTTTATGATCTTGAGGTATGATCCTTCAATCCCTACTTTCTTGAGGGTTTTTATCAAGAAAGGAAGCTATATTTTGTCAAATGCTTTCTCTGCATCTATTGAGAGGATCATGTGGTTCTTGTCCTTTCTTTTATTGATGTGATGTATCACACTTATTGATTTGTGGATATTGAACCAGCCCTGCATCCCAGGTATAAATCCCACTGGGTCATGGTGAATAATTCTTTTAATGTATTGTTGGATCAGGTTGGCTAATATCTTCTTGAGGATTTTTGCATCCATGTTTATCAGGGAAATTGGTCTATACTTCTCCTTTTTAGTGGGGTCTTTGTCTGGTTTTGGAATCAAGGTAATGCTGGATTCATAGAAAAAGTTTGGAAGTTTTCCTTCCATTTCTATTTTTTTGGAACAGCTTCAAAAGCATAGGTGTTAACTCTTCTTTAAATGTTTGGTAGAATTCCTTGGAAAGCCATCCAGCCCTGGACTCTTGCTTTTTGGGAGATTTTTGATTACTAATTTGATTTCTTTACTAGTTATGGGTTTTCTATTTCTTCCTATTTCAGTTTTGTTAGTTTATATGTCTCTAGGAATTTGTCCATTTCTTCCAGATTGCCCATTTTAGTGGCTTATAATTGCTCATAATATTCTCTTATTATTGTTAGTATTTCTGCAGCGTTGGTTGTGATCTCTCCTCTTTCATTCTTGATTTTATTTATTTGGGTCCTTCCCTTTTTCTTTTTGATCAAAGTGGCTAGAGGTGTATCAATTTTGTTAATTCTTTCAAAGAACCAGCCTCTGGTTTCATTGATCTGTTCTACTGTTGGGTTTTGGGTTTTTTTTGTTTTTTGGTTTTTTTTTTGTTTTGTTTTGTTTTGGTTTTGTTTTTTTTTTTTTTTTTGGTTTTGATAGCATTGATTTCTGCTCTAATCTTTATTATTTCCAGTCTTCTGCTGGCTTTGGATTTTATTTGCTGTTCTTTTTCCAGCTCTTTGAGGTGTAAGGTTAAGTTGTATATCTTTCTTCCTTCTTTAGAAGGCTCGGATTGCTATGTACTTCCCTCTTATCCTCGCCTTTGCTGCATCCCAAAGGTTTTGGGCTGTGGTGTTGTCATTTTCATTGGCTTCCATGTACTTTTTAATTCCCTCTTTAATTTCTTGGTTAGTCCATTCATTCTTTAGTAGGATGTTGTTCAGTCTCCAAGTATTTGTTATCTTTCCAAATGTTTTCTTGTGGTTAATTTAGACTTTCATAGCGTTGTGGTCTGAAAACATGCACAGTATGATCTCGATCTTTTTGTACTTGTTGAGGGCTGATTTGTGTCCCAGCATGTGGTCTATTCTGGAGAATGTTCCATGTGCACTCAAGAAGAATGTGTATTCTGCTGCTTTAGGATGAAATGTTCTGAATATATCTGTTAAGTCCATCTGGTCCAGTGTGTCATTCAAAGCCATTGTTTCCTTGTTGATTTTCTGTTTAGACAATCTGTCCATTGCTGTGAGTGGGGTGTTGAAGTCCCCTACTATTATGGTATTAGTATCAATGAGTTTCTTTATATTTGTGGTTAATTGATTTTTATATTTGGGTGTTCCACGTTTGGAACACAAATTTTTATAATTGTTAGGTCTTCTTGGTGGATAGACCCCTTAATTATGATATAATTCCCTTTTTTTTATCTCTTGTTATAGTCTTTATTTTAAAATCTAGATTGTCTGATATAAGTATGGCTACTCCAGCTTTCTTTTGGAGACCATTAGCAAGATAGATGGTTCTCCATCCCTTTACTTTCAATCTGAAGGTGTCTTTAGGTCTAAAGTGGGTCTCTTGTAAACAGCATATAGATGGATCTTGTTTTCTTATCCATTCTGTTACCGTATGTCTTGATTGGAGCATTTAGACCATTGACATTTAGAGTGAGTACTGAAAGATATGAGTTTATTGCCATTATGTCGCCTGTAGAGTCAGAGTTTCTGGTAGTGTTCTCTGGTCCTTTCTAGTCTTTGTTGCTTTTGGTCTTTTGGTTTTTGTTGTTTTTGTTGTTGTTGTTGTTGTTGTTGTTGTTGTTGTTTTTCTGTCTTTTCTCCCCTCAGAGATTCCCCCTTAAAATTTCTTGCAGGACTTGTTTAGTGGTCACACACTCCTTTAATATTTGTTTGTCTGTGAAACTTTTTGTCTCTCCTTCTATTTTGAATGTCAGCCTTGCTGGGTAAAGAATTCTTGGCTGCATATTTTTCTGATTCAGCACACTGAATATATCCTGCCACTCCTTTCTGGCCTGCCAAGTTTCTGTGGATAGTCTGCTGCAAATCTGATCTGTCTTCCCTTGTAGGTTAGGGACTTTTTTCCCCTTGCTGCTTTCATGATTCTCTCCTTGCCTGAGTACCCTGTGAATTTGACTATGACATGCCATGTTGATGGTAAATTTTTGTTGAATTTAATTGGAGTCCTCTGGTCTTCCTAGGTTTTGATGTCTGTGTCTTTCCCCAGGTTAGGAAAGTTTTCCACTATGATTTGCTCACATAAATTTCTACCCCTTTTTCTCTCTCTTCATCTTCTAGGATCCCTATGATTCTGATGTTATTCCATTTTAATGAGTCACTGAGTTCTCTAATTTTCATTTTGTGCTCTTTTGCCTTAGTTTCCCTCTTTTTTTCTGCTTCATTATTCTCCATAAACTTGTCCTCTATGTCACTGATTCGCTGCTCTGCCTCATCCATCCTTGCCTCCATGGCATCCATTCTAGATTGCAGCTCAGTTATAGCATTTTTTATTTCATCATGACTAGATTTTACTTCTTTTATCTCCACAGAAAGAGATTCTAATCTATTTTCAACCCCAGCTAGTATTATTATTATTGTGGTTCTAAATTCTGGTTCAGACATCTTGCTTGTATCTGTGTTGATTAAGCCCCTGCTGTCATTTTTTCCTGTTCTTTCTTTTGGGCTGAATTCCTTCATTTAGTCATTTTGGAGGACGAAAGGGAATTCATAACATTAAAAAATTTAAAATTAAAAACAACACAAAGAAATCAAATAAAGGATGCTGGATCCTAGGTATGTTTTGGTCTGGTTGTTGAAAGAAGCTTGATAGATTAGAGAAAAAAGGGAAAGATAAGAAAAGAAAAAAAGGAACAAAAAGGAAAATGTTTGAAAATTTGAAAAAAATGAATGCAATAAAATAGAATAAAATGTAGTGATGAAAGTAAAAGAGAATTTTTAAAATTTACAAAACTAAAAAATATAGTAGAAAAAATTAAAGAAAAATATTTTTAATAAAAATGAAAAATAAAAAGAGTTTTCTTTCTATATTCAAGAATAAGAAAAGAAAAGAAAAAGAAAAAAATTGAATAAAAGGAACAGTGAACACAATGAAGTATGACTGAAGTTACATCTGGTTTCCCATTGACGTCATGCTATGAAGCACTTTATACTCTGTAAACTAAGCAGGCAGAGACATGTGTTGGTCAAGAGCGCTGTTGGCCCATTTGGGTGGGGTTTAGTGTGATGGATCTGTTCTCCACTAGATGGTGCTGCTTAGCTTCCTTGGGTGGATTGACATGGTTCGCGTAGGCATGTATGCGCATGCGCAGGAGGGGTGAAAGTGGCCTCACCCAGCTACCCGCTCTCTAGTATCAGAACTCTGTGTTCTCACTGACCAGCAATCAAGCAACCCTCCTTTGTCTCTGACTTCTTTCCACTCCCTGCTTCTACACCGTCTGTGACCAAACTGTCAGGATGCCAGGTGGCACCTCCATCCTGAGTTTTATCTCAAATGGGGCTGTGTTTCCCAACCACTCGCTTCTGAGGGATGGCAGCTTTCACCCGCTAAGACCTTCTGGGGGAGGGTCTTGCTGAGGAATGGCCAGGTGCCCACCCACCCCCAAGAATGTTCTGGAGACCACGTTGCTGCTGATGCCCAGAGACTGCGGCTGGGTGCCAGCCTGCCCCATAAAAAGTTCAGGAGATTGTGCAGCTGCAGGTTTCAGGGATTATGGAAAATCACAACACACATCTGGAGCCAGGCTTCCCCTTTAATGTCCTTGTTCCAGAACCAGTGAATGTGGTTGTTCTCCAGGGTCTGCTGGAACCGCCTCTCCCCTGTGGCCCGAGGATCCCCAGACCTCACTCTGCTCTTGGGGATTTGCCCTTCCCACCAGAGCACCACCAGGTATCAAGCTGCGGAGTTTCAGACTCTGCACTCCCCCTCTTTATAGAGTCATAGTGGAATTTAAACCCTCTTATTTCTCCTTTCTCCCTTTTTAGTTCAGTCCCCATGGCTGTTTCCACTTTTCAACTTTCTCTCCAGCTCCTTTTGGGGGTTGCTTTTCCCATACTCTCCCCCCCATCTGTGTCCTCTCTCCACAGGCAAAAACAGCTCCCTGCCCTCCACGGCTTCTCTCTCCCCCGGTTCACCTCTCCACATGGCATACCTGCCGAGTTCTGTGGTTCAGGTTGTGCAGATTGTTGTGTTAATCTTCAAATCAGTTTTCTAGGTGTGCAAGATGGTTTAGTGTTGATCTGGCTGCATTTCAGGGATGAGAGACACAAAAAAACTTCCATGCTGTTCCGCCATGGTGGCCTCTGCCTCAGAATTGTTTTTTTAATCTCATTTTTTGGATTATGCATTGCTAGTACATAGAAATAGAATTGATTTTTGTATATTTATCTTGTGCCCTGCAATCTTCCTATACTCAGTTATTAGCACAATAGTTCCTTTCTTCTTTCTTTCCTTTCTTCCTTCTTTCTTTATTTGTAAATTCTTCTTCTTTCTCCTCTTCCTCTTCTTCTCCTTCTTCTCCTTCTCCTCCTTCTTTTTTCTGGTGTTCATTTCTTAGGATTTTCCATATTCATGATTATGTCTTCTGAAAATAGAGACAGTTTCTGTCTTTCCAATGTGGAGACTTTTCTTTTTCTTGCCTGATTTTCCTGGCTATAACCTACATTATAAGAGTGAATAGAAGTGATGAGAATAGATACCCTTGTCTCATTCATTATCTTAGAGAGAAAGCTTTCAGTCTTTCACTAGTAAGTAGCAGTAGTTTTTTCATAGATACCTTTCGTCAAATTGAGAATGTTATATATTTCTGTTCCTAGTGGGTTGAGATTTTTTTATCATGCAAAGGTATTGGGTTTTGTCAAATGCTCTTTTCTACAACTATTGAGATTACCATGTGATTTTTGTTTATTGTTCTATTGATATGATTACTTGATTTTTGGATGATGAACTAACCTTGCTTTTCTGGGATAAATCTGATTTTGTCATAGTGTATAATCCTTCCTATAGGTTGGTAGATTCAGTTTACTAGGATTTTGTTGAGGACTTTGCATCTATATTTACAAAGGATATTGTCTATATATAATTGTCCATATATAACAAAGCATGTTGGTCAGTGGTTTTCTTATGCCTTTTTCCTGGTTTAGGTATCAAGGTAACTTTGGCCCTTTATAATTTTTATTTCTGTAAGGTTGGTAATAATGTCCCCTCTTTAATTTCTGATTTTAGTAATTTGAGTCTTCTCTCTTCTGTTCCCTGTGATCTGGTCAAATGTTTGCAATTTTGTTTATCTTTTCAAACAAACAACTTTTGGTTGTATTAATTTTCTGTATTGTTTTTCTGTACTCTCTCATTCATTTCTACCATAATCCTTATTATTTATTTCGTTTTGCTCACTTTTAGTTCAATTTGCTCCTCTTTCTCTAGTTTCTTAGAGGTATTAATTAAAGATAAGTTATCAATTTGACATTTTTCTCCTTTTTTTTAAGTTTATTTATTTATTTTGAGAGAGAGCAAGCGTGTGAGCGCACTTGTGGGGAAGGGGCAGAGAGCAAGGGAGAGAGAGAATCCCAAGCAGGCTACGTGCTGTCAGCGTGGAGTCAGATTTGGTCAGTCTGATAGTTCTCCTTGTCCTAAAGTCAGTTTTGTCTGATCTTTACACAATAACACCAGCTTTCTTTAGCTTACCATTTGTGTGGTGTATCTTTTTCTGTCTTTTGTACTAGTGCATAGCCCTAATACTTGATCTTTACTCTTAAGGTGTAGCCTTTCTGAGATGTCAAATGAATGTCCAAGATACTCAGTGTGGTCTGTCCACTGTGACTGCTATGGAACTCCATCAGGTGACCACCAGTGTCTTCATTCAGCCCTTAGTGACAGCATTTACTCTCTGCTGGGCCTTGCAGAGTCTCCCTGTACATGTGCACCACAGCCCCTGGCCAAGAACCTATCAGAAACTCCCACATGGACTTCTCCCCCTATCATCCTCCCCTGCATAACTCCCTTCCCTCTGGTACTTTGCCCTGCTAATATAAATGACTTCAGCAGATTCAAACTCTGCTCTCTGCCACCATCCTACACTGTGATCTGGAAAGCACCTCTAGGCTGAACATCAGGGTGAACATGATGCTTCACTTGTGTGTGTCCCTTCTTTCCCTCTGGCTATTGCATTTTTTATGGATGAAAGTGAAATTCCCATTATTAATTTTTTTAATTTCATAAGTTAAAATGAACACCATAAAAAATTAAAAGTGTATAGGAAGTTATATGGTAAAGGGTAAGTATCTCCACCATCTTGACTCTAAATATCCCAGTTTCCCTCCCCAGAGGCAACCAATGTCACCAGCATCTTAGCTATCCTTTCAGAGCTATTCTATAGCCATTCCTTTTTAAAAGCAAGAACTACAGTTTATCACAAACCTGGTCTAACAGGCACTCTGATGTCCTGGCCATACTCTGTGTACTTGCTGTACACATTGACTCTGCTTCCAACTCCAAGCACCTGAGTTTTCTTGCCTATAGGTTTCTTTTGGTCACAGGAGTCCTCTAGCATGCTCCAGGGCAGAGTACTGTAGTGCCAGGAACTTAATCCCTCCCTCTAAGAATTGACATCAACCAATGAGTAGCAGGCGTCCATATATAAGCATGCCATCTTCTTGCCTCTCTATTGAGATCACTGAAGTGTGTTCAACATTGTCTCCCAGAGCTCCCCAGAGGGATTGAGGCTCAGTTACTGAAAAATTAATTTGCTCAGTAGCACACCCTTTGTTGGCTCCTCCCCCTTTCTCATCTCACTTCCCTCTCCCCTACCAATGCTTCCTGGGATAAACTATTTATATCCACTTTTCTGTCTCAAGGTCTGCTTCTGGGGAAATGTGACCCAAGACACTGTATCTTAAAGTTTGATTTGTTTGTCTAGCAATAGATGTCTGAGATCACTCCACACTGATTCCAGCATCCAACCACTTGTCGACACTACCATGTGGCTCAGGCCACCATTTCCTCTCCTCTGGATTACTCTGCAGTGACATCCGAAAAGTTTTTCATGCTTTTGCTATTGTCTCCCATTCCCAGCCCATCTTCAACACAACACTGGGAGTCCTGCTAACTCTTTCAGGACCTGCTCCTGCTAACTCTCCTCTGCTCAGAGCCCTCTACTAGCTCCCTATCACAGAGAAATACTGAAGTCCTTGATGGCCATTAGGACCCTACATGAACTGACTTCACTTATTCTCTCCCCCTTACTTTGTTCCAACCACTCTGGTCTCCTATATTTCTGGAATATACCAGGTACTCTTCCACTCACCTGGGCACTCTTGAGCCTTTGCTCTGGCTGTTGCCTCTGCCTGGGGAACTCTTCTTCAGGTATCTCTAGAGCTAGCTCAGTCACTACATTAAAAAAATTTTTTTAAATTTATTTATTTTTGAGAGACAGAGAGAGACAGAGCATGAACAGGGGAGGGGCAGAGAGAGAGGGAGACACAGAATCCAAAGCAGGCTCTAGGCTCCGAGCTGTCAGCACAGAGCCTGACACGGGGCTTGAACCCACGATCCATAAGATCATGACCCGAGCCGAAGTCGGATGTTCAACCAACTGAGCCACCCAGGCACCCCTAGCTCTGCCACTTCTTTCAGGACTTCATTCACACACCTTCTGTGTGAGGCCTTCTAAAGAAACAGTCTAAATTTTAACACTACTCCTGCACCATTCCTATCTTCTTTCCCTGTCTTATTTTTTCTCTTTATCACTTCTCACCAACATGCAATGCCCTTGTTCTTCTTTGAATGTCTGTTATCTTCTCACTAGCCAAATGTGAAAACAATCTCAATATAGTGTATTATTATTACCACGTTCGTCATCCTGTTTTATCCAGAACTGGTTTATAACCTGGGCATGCTATGCTGTAGTCATTCACACATCTGTCTTCCTCATCAGGTGTTCTTCAGTCCTGGGCTCAGGGCTGTTTGAGCTACGTGTCCTGGTGCCCAAGACAGGGTCTGACAAAGCCAAGACCCCTGTAAGTATGTGTTTAGTGAAGCCAGGGGGGTCCCTTTCTGGCACCAGGTATGGAACAGGCATCAGATCAGACACCAAAATGAAACCAGAAGGAGAAAGCTTTCTTTGAGCATCTGGAATTGGCAAGACTGCCTTCGGGGCAGAGAGAGGAAGGTTCTGGTTAATTCCCCAGGCTCACTGGTAAAAGTCCTCAGCACAAACTTCAGGACTACTGGGGAGGGATGGACAGAGACATGGGGCCCAGGACTCTGGCTGAGCTGGGTTTAAGTCCTGCTCTGACACCACCTGTGTGACTTTGGACAAGTCCCTTCATCTCCATACGCCTTGTTGCCTCATCTGCAAAAAGGGCATGATGGTACTTACCTTAGGGCGTGACTGTGTGCTTTGGGGTACCATTGTGGCACCTGACACAAAATGGATGCTGAATATATGACCATAGTAGGCAAGTTTTACCAAGTATTTCCCATGTGCCCAGCATCATAAATAACCCTTCATAAGCAGAATCTCATGTAATCTTCACAGAACACTCCACCAGGGAGGTGCTATCATCACCTACGTTTTACAGATGAGGAAATCAAGGTTTAGAGAAGTAATGTGATTTTGCCCAAAGTGACCCAGCTAATTAGATACAGAGCAGACTTCAAACCAAACATGTCCAACTCAGAATCTATGCTCTTACTCTCTCCCTTTCCACAGCCATTCTCAGGGGTTCCCTCTCTTCTCCTGCCCCGGAAGGAGCAGGAGGCAGCATTACCTAGAGGTCAGGGACCTGCATATTGAAGATACTGTGTTTACCTTTCAGCTCTCACACTTACTGGCTGTGTGTCATTGAGCAAATTTCTGGCACATTCTGAGCCTCAGTTTCTGTATTCATTTCCCAGTGCTGATGTAATGAATTACCATAACTCAGTGGCTTAAAACAACACAGAATTATTATCTCACAGCCTGCAGCTCAGGAGTCCAAGGAGCTCAGCTGGGCATTGTGCTTGGAGTCTCACAAGGCTACAGTGAAGGTGTTGGCCAGCCTGGGCCCTTACCCAGAGGCTCTGGGGAAGAACCCACTTTGGAGTGGAGGCGGGTCGTAGGCAGGATTCAGATCGTGTGGCTGCAAGACTGAGGTCCTGTTTCCTTGCCAGATGTCTGCTGGGAGCCAGCCTCTGCTCCCAAGGGCTGCCAGCTCTCCTTCTCAGGCTGGTCCAGTCTCTCCCATGCTTTGGATCTCTCCAGCTGCTCCTTCTGCTGCTTCCTTCTCACCCCAGCTCTAGAAAGCTCTCTGCTTTTAATAACTCATGTAATTAGATTGGTTCCACCAGACAGTCTCCCTATTTTAAGATCCGTATGTTTAACTACGTCTGCAAAGTCCTTTTGCCATGTAACATAGCATAGTCACGTGTCTTTGGGATTAGGCCATTGACATCTTTGGGAGCCTGTTCTGCCTTCCACAGTTTCTTTTGTTCCTTTATGCAGCGAGTATTTATTAGCCTTGTAGCAGATACCATCAGGTGCTGTCAGTGCATGGCCAGCCCAGCTCCCCACCGCCGGCACCCACATCAGCTGGCTGCAAGCTTTTTCCAGATGCCAGAATGACTTCGTGGAGCCCATAGAGTAGGACAGAAGTGCTGGGGACCTCACACCCACCCAGGAGCAACCCTCAACCTAGGGCTGGTGCAATTAGTGGCTAAGCCCCAACTCCATCACTCTTCAGATGGGGTAACTCGAAGGGGTGCATCTATACTGGCTCCAGGCAGGTTTCATCTCCAGCTGTCCACACTGTTAACTTAACAGAGCAGTTTCCTGGGTGCCCCCTTTTTCTGCTCACTCCTTATTGCCTACCTCCGATCTTGCCAAACAAACTATTTCTGCTGGTCCCTCATCTCAGGGTCCCCTTCTGGGGCAACCAAGACAAGCACTTGCAACATGACAGACACTACTCTAGGCAGTTTTAATATCTCTGTTTTACAGATGGGGAAACTGAATCACAGAGGAGTGGTTTGCCCACACAGGTAGCATCTGGCAGTCAGGATTCGAACCAGGCAGTCTGGTTGCAGGGTCCCTGCTCTTATTAGACCATGCTGGCTTTTCCCTCAGCCACAAGTTAAAACCATGTTCTCCATCTCATAGTGTCACTGAGGAATTAAACGAGATAGTGCCTGTAAAGGCTTCATTGTAACGACGGCACACAGTGAGCACTCCGTAATTGGCAACCAGAAACAACACCACCACTGCTAATAGTGGTAGTAATAATTCCCTCAGATGCAACTCTGAGGCCAAAGGCTGGGCCAGTGGCTGGCCAGTTTAAAGGGGACCGGTCACTGTACAGGCAGATCCATTATCCGGCAGGGACTAAATAGCCTGGTTAAGTGCAGAGGAAGGTGGTAGGTGTTGTTATAGCAACTGATGAGTCTTTCTGTGTCCTCACAGCCAAGTGGGCGGTGGAGCAGGGGAGGAGAAGCTCCAGATAGAAAGCCAGCAAGGAAGCAAAGTGGGGAGGGTGGGGGGGCAGACCAAGCGACATCCCCCTCCTTGCCCCATCCTGGCCTGACAGCCGTGACTTCTATGCCCTGAGACTAGCAGGGCGCTAGGCAGGCTGCTTCCCTGCTGGGGCTGGGGGCACAGAGGTGCTCGGAGGCCAGGCACAGGGGAAAGCACGGGAGCCGTACCTTCAGGCCCTCAGCTCTGAGTAACCACGGGCAGTCAGTAAGCTTTGTGGAGTCAGGAAAGCAGGTCCCTCGCCCAGGGCGGAGTGAGTGCTCTGGAAGCACTCTTCCGAGAATAGAATCTGGCAGCTTTGACAAGGGACCGGTCTGGTCCTTGTGGACGTGGGCAGAAGAGCTTGCTAATAATGCCTAATGGTGCAGCCACGTCCAAGCTGAGAAGCCAGATAACCTCTCTGCCCTCTCTCCCTCCCTCTGCCTGCTATGGTACTGATTCATATCTTTGCACTGTCATCCTCCACGAGTGGTGTGGCCTCCCTCCCATCTGTTGGTCCATCCATCCATCCATCCATCTGTCTGACCACCCACGCACGTACTGAACTCTGCTGCATGCCAGGGAGTGAGCAAGGTGTGGGGGATTCAGCTGTAAACAAGAGAATCATGATGTTGACCTTCTCAAAACTCATAGACTTATGGGAGAGGCAGACAGACAGGCAGATGATGACCCCACAGAGAGGAGAGCACACAATGTAGGTGGTAGACCAGGGGTTCCCAGCTGATGGCCTGTGGGATGAGTTCATCCCATTGATCTGTTTTTAGAGTATTTTGAAAATAAGAACACTTAACATGAAATTCTTAGTTTTTAGTTTCTCATGAAAAATAAGGGGATCTGGTCCCTGAGTTTCATGGTGGCAGTTGCTAGAACCTAGCAGCAGAACCCCTCAAGTTCTCTCCAGCTCCCACTGCTCCATGTTACCCTACACCTGGCCTAGCTCCTCCAGGCATTTCAATCAGCCTGCCAGGAGCAGGGTCAAGAGGACTCAAGACAGCAAAAAAATACCTCAACCTCAAAGGTCTATCCTCTGAATAGCTAACAAGGCAGCGCCACGGTGGAAATCACAGCCCTTGCTCTGGTGATGCTATAGATGGAAATGTATACGCTGGCGAGAGATGGGGTGAAGGCTTCAGGGAGCACCATCCTAAACACAGGCTTGGAGACCCTCAGGCTGATATCACCAGGTGGGGGGCCCTGAGGACCATCAATAACCCGGCCAAGCCTCCAGCATAGGTGTCCTGGCTGCCGCATCTGCTTCTGTAGCTTTGCCCAATTCAGGGCATTCTCTAAGCTCATTTCACCCCCCAAGATGGTTCTGGGCTCTCACTCTAGGCATGTCTTATAGGAACTTGGATTAAGGAATTCACTGGAGATCTGTGCTTCAGCTAGGGGTCTTAGGATGCAAAGAACAGAAAGGGACTCAAGCTAACATAAGAAAAAGGAACTTAGTGGATTCATATCGGGGGATCAGAACTAAGAGAAGGCTGGAGAACTTGGCTGGGATGGAGGCAGGAGCCAAAGCAGTGCCAGAAGGCGAGGATGCTAGGACTTCTGGAGTGGGACTGTAGTGAGGGCAGTCTGGTGAGTGTGCCACCACCGATGAGTAAAGTCCAGCTACTTTCATGTCCTTGTCCTTCTGTTAGAGTTTCAGATTCCAAAGAGATATGATCAATGCGCTTGTTGATGGGTCCTCGGTCAACCTTCCAGGCAGGAGGAGGTTCCCCCCCCCCACCTTCACTCCTATTAGCTATACCAAAGGGTAGAGGGAAGTCCTCAAGAGAAAATTGTCAGGGATTGGAGTAAGACTTTTTTGATATGCCTAATTTTGTAGATTTGACTTGGGAAACATCCAACTACTTTACATGACTATAAAATAAAATTAAAGTTTAAAAAATCACTAAAAGTAAAAAATAAAATAAAACAAGCCTTGAAAAAACCATTGTTGGGGGACCTGGGTGGCTCAGTCAGTTAAGCGTCCAACTCTTCGTTTGGGTTCAGGTCATTATCTCACGTTTCATGAGATCAAGCCCCATGTCAGACTCTGTGCTAACAGTGCAGAGCCTGCTTGACATTCTCTCTCCCTCTCTCTCTGCCCCTCCCCTGCTTGGTCTCTCTCTCATTCTCTCTCTCGCAAATAAATCAACTTAAAAAAAACTTTGCTGATATAACCACAAAGAGAAGAATTATGATTTAAAGATAGAGTAATTTGACTGTACACCTCCAGTGGGATATACCTGAAGAGCCCTAAGGAGAGAAATGACTGCAAAAGACAAATGTGCTAAGTGCCTACCATGTGTCACCTTCATGGGAGATGCTAGGAAACACTGATAAATAAGGCAAACATCCCTACCCTGTGGAATCTGTTGTTTTGTGGCCTCTGCTATCTGCAGCCTTTTCCAATATCATCCCAACCTCCTTAAAAATTTTTTTTACTATAGGTGCACCTGGGTGTCTCAGTTGGTTGAGTGTCCAACTTTGGCTCAGGCCATGATCTTGCAGTTCAAGTGTTTGAGCCCCACCCTGGGCTCTGTGCTGACAACTTGGAGCCTGGAGCCTGCCTCAGATTCTCTGTCTCCTTCTCTCTCTGCCCTTCCCCTGCTCATGCTCTCTCTCTCTCTCTCTTTTTTTCCTCTCTCTCTCAAAAATAAATAAAAACATCAAAAATTTAAAAAAAATTTACTTATGGAAAATGTCAGACATATACACAAGTAGACAGAATAGCATAATAAGACCCATGTGTCCTTCACCTGGAACCCCCCCATTATCATTCCTGTTTTGTTCCACCCCACCCACCCTTTACTCTGTTACCTCCCATATTACGCTAAAGCAAATTCCAGATTCCATATTATTTCAACGTGCCTTCATAAATATTTCAGTATGTCTCCCCAAAAGATAATAACTCTCTAAAAGAATAAATAACCACAATACCATGATCACATGTAGAACAAATAACTCTCAGTAGCGTCAAATCTTCAGTGTTCAGATGTACAATTATCTCATAATCACTATAAAACATTTTGCAGATTGTTTACAGATTGTTTGCTTCAACAGGATCAGATAAGATTCACACACTGTGATTGGTAGATATGTATGTTTCTAAAGACTCTAGTAATTTATGGGTTTTCTCTCTATTACTTTTCCCCTTTAAAATGTATTTTTAAAAAAAAAAGCTGGATTGCTTTTTCTGTAGAGTTCTCCAGAAAATCAGAGTTTGTGGATTTTGCAGACTGCATCAGTGTGGTGGTACTCACACATTCCTCTGTCTTCTGAATTTCCTAGGAACTGGTAGTTGATCAGAGCTGTGGTGTCCAGGATAGTAGCTGCCAGCCACACATGGCTGCTGAGTACTTGAATGTGGCTTGTCCAGGTTGAGATGTGTGTAAAAGGATGGAAAAGAGTTCACTGGTCATTTTTTGTATTGATTATATGTTGAAATGATAATATGTTGGGCTAAATAAGATCTATTATTAAAATTAATTCCACTCTTTTTGTTTACTCTTTTTCAGCGTACTTTCTAGAAAACTTAAAATTACATATGTGACCTGGGTAACTCGCATTTGTATGTATTTCACTGAATAGTCCTGAGCTAAGGGCTTGATCAGATTTAGGTTCAATTTTCCAGCAATTTCAGGGCAATGCTGTGTTCTTCCATCTGGAGGCACTTAGTGCCTGCTGGCCTCCCTTTTTGTGATGCTTGCGGCCACTGACGCTCAAAGCCTGGTGCATTAATCTACAAGCGGTGGCAAAATTCTGATATCCTCATGCTGTTGTTTCATCTTTCTTTATTAGCTGCCATCTATAAAGAGAAACTTCTTGGGGCACCTGGGTGGCTCAGTCAGTTAAGCGTCCGACTCTTGGTTTTGGTCAGGTCATGATCTCACAGTTCATGAGCTCAAGCCCCACATTGGGCTCTGTGCTGATGGCTCAGAGCCTACTTGGGATTCTGTCTCCTCTCTCTCTGACCCTCCTCCCCCCTCTCAAAAATAAATAAATAAATAAATAAATAAATAAATAAATAAATATTAATATAAATTATACACACACACACATATTTAAGAGAGAGAGAGAGAAACTTCTTGTCATCTTAGGGAATTTAAGTCATCTCTTCAGAGAGGATTCCCCTGACATCCCTGTATAGGGTAATTCATGGTAGTCCTTTTCATTGCCCTGTTTGTCTCCTTCATGGCCCTTGTCACCATATGCCATTATCACTGTATCTGCTTGCTTGCCCAGTGCTACAGGAGTATGAGCCCCAGGAGGGAAAGGACCAGTTCTGGTTTCCTCATCCATGAAATCCCAGTGTCCCACCCTGAGGAGGTGCTGGAGAAGGGTCTGTGGAATGAAAGGAGGGATTCTGAAATGGACAAAGCTCCAAATCATAACACAGGAAACCCGAGCGTGAATCCCAGCTCTGCCACAAGCTGAGGGTTGGTTCCAGCCTCTTCAGGCCTCAGTTCCCTCCAATGGGGCAAGCAGGTGGGCAGTCCAGTCACTGGAGCACAGTTTCAGCCCTGATAGGCTCTCATTCTGCAAATCTGGCTTCTCCTCAGCTCATGCTTCTAGAGGCCTCTCTCCCACCAGGGCTGAGCTGGGGCCAGGTGGCAGATGATTAAAGTGACACCCCACAGCTAAGAAATCCAAAAGCTAATTAACTGCAGCCCAGCAGACTCAAAGGAAGCCAGTCTGGCCGCTGCACTGATGGTGGGTGGCATTAATACCTAATGGTCTATTCTAATCGCTGTCTTTCCTCAAGTTCCTCCTGTTTCCCAAAGCACTTTCAATCAAGCAAAGAGCATCCACAGAGTGAGTGCTTCTGAGCCCTGTCCCCTGGAGGAAAGAGGCCAGGAAACAGAAAGCCACCCCACCAGGAGCTAACAAGTAAGCTGGCCAGACAAGATGTAACATTCAGGGAGGGGGGAAAGAGCTAAGCAGGACAGGGCGAGGGTGTGCCACACCTCTCTAGTGTTTGTCCCTCACAGCATGCAGGGTCATTCATCTCCATGAATGGGATTATCCCACCTGGCCTTTGGGGAAACTGAGGCTCAAGGTCAGGACTGCTTTGGCGAAGGTTATACAGGTAGTGAGTGGCAGGGGTGGGAAGGCAACCCACAGTGATCTATTCATTCACTGATGATAGTGAGGGGGCACCTGCTGTATGCTGGACAGTATGCCATGCATGGAGAGTACACAGACATCTTAGGGCAGGTTCCTGGGAAGGAGAGCCCCAGTCGGGATGCTAATGTACATGTGGGGTGGGAGCTAAGTGAGGATGAAACCTTTGCAGGGAGGCCGGCTTTATTCTGGCCCTTCAAGGGTGCGTAGCTGAGCTGGTCCCACCTTGAGGCCAGGGGGCAGGATTTTGGACCTGTATCAGTCATGGGCCGCAGACCCTCCCAGGGGTGGAAGGCAGGACCTCGCAAGCAAGGGGGCTCCCATTTGGCTGAGGGAAATTCTCAGAAGAACTGGGAGGGACACCAAGGGGACACCCTATAGTAGGTAGTACAGGAGGTAAACACGGTTCCTACTTCCAGGGCCTTGCAGTTGCAAGGGACCATTGTATCAAGGAACACCCCTAGACCTGCTGATGCTGCCCTGTAAGGATCCTTGCACTTATGCTTCTCATGGGAAGTCGAAGAGATTAACGGTCGTTATGACAATTTCGTGAGAACTACTTTGTGCTGAGCACTGTTCTAAGCACTTGAGATAGAATAGTGGAGCAGGGCACCGGGGTGGCTCAGTCAGTTAAGGTCCAGCTTCAGCTCAGGTCATGAGCTCAGGGTTTGTGGGTTCAAGCCCCTCATCAGGCTCTGTGTTGACAGCTCAGAGCCTGGAGCCTGCTTCAGATTCTTTGTCTCCCTCCACCCCCTCTCTGCCCCTCCCCTGCTTGCACTTTGTCTCTCTCTCTGTCTTAAAAATAAATAAGATATTCTTTAAAATTTAAAAGAATAGTGCAGAGAAAAAAAAGTCAGAGCTTCTATTCTGATGGGGGATGGTGCCACCCTGCTACACAACTCTAGGAGGTGCCATTGTCCTATCACATTGAAGTCTGTGTGAATAGTGACTTCTGGAACTGTGCAGTGCACACCCTGTGCCACAGACCACAGCTGCACCACTTGGGGGAAACAGATAATAAACAACATAGGGAAGTACAATATGTGTCACAGTAGATGGTGAAAAATGCTGAGGAACATAAAGCAGAGAATACAGAGAGGGTGTGGACATGTGGGAGGGTGCAATTTTATGCACTGCCAGGGACAAGCTCACCGAGAAGATTACTGCATCCGTCAGCATCCCAGCAGGGAACAGCTGGCACACCGAAGTGGGTCATTGGAGGAGAATTAGCGGAGGGACTATTTACCATGATGTGAGCAGGATGGGGAGAAACCAGGAACAGTGGAGTGAGACTACTATGACCCTGAGGCTGGCAGCAGCAGTGGGAGGAGGGGAGGGACACATGACAGAAGGCAGAGACCATATAGGGAGGGCACCTGACAGGGCCACCACCAGCCTTCAACAGTCACCTAGGAGGGAGCCCCGGGAATAAATACCTGACCTCGCTGCTTTTCATGGTGGCCTCTGTAGGCCAAAGACAGTGGAAGCCAGTGGGTGAAGGTTCTGTTGATTTAGTCCCTACAGTCAGCACCCAGGAGATGGAGCAGGGTGGAAGTCGGTGGAGAGTGGATCCAGGCATGCAAACAGAAGCTACACAATGACATTAGAGCAGAGACCTAAAAAAGGATAAATTCCAGTGGACATCTGGGAAAGAGTATTCCAATCAGAGGGAAGAGCATGAGCAAAGGTCCTGCGGTGGAAGGGTGACTGGGGCGTCTATGCCACAGCAGACTGGCCTCTGGCTGGAGCGGAGTGAGGGCAGTGGATGAAATCAGAAGGTAACAGGAGGCTGGGTGGAGGCGATTGTCTAGGTGTTTGAGATGAGGAGCCCTGGGAGGGTGCTGAGCAGAGGAGGGGCCCTCTCTGGCTTCTGTCTTGACAGATTCCTCCGGCTCAGTGCAGAGATGAGGCGTAGCAGGGCAGAGGTGGAGGCAGGGAGAGCAGAGAGGAGGCTCTGCATCAGCCCAGGTGAGAGACAGTGGAGGCTGGGACAGAATGACAGGAGCAGAGGTGGTGACATGCGGTTGGATGTTGATTCTGTTTTGAAGGTAGAGCGACAGGCTCTTCTGATGGATTGGTTTGGGGGTCTGGGAGCAAAAGAACTTGTTAGTCTTGTCTGTTATCCTTCAGCAACTTATTCATGGCTGATGTGCACTCTTGCTAAGATGTAGTTTCGGGAAGGAGAAGCTACAATATCTACAAATTCCCTGTGAAGCTCTTCTGGGGGTTATTGTTGGTCAGGGGCAGGGGATAGAGCATAAGGGTAGTGTTGTGATTCTGCTTAAAAGTGATGTCTTTGTTTCTTAGAGCTATTTTCTGAAATGCTTGCAGTTGAAGCCATATAAAGACTAGGATTTGCTGCCTAATAATATGGGAGTGGGCAAGGCTACAGAGGAAATGGGTTGCCACAAATTCGGAGTTACTGAAATTGGCTGGTGGCATGTGGGGTCAATTACACTATGCTCTCTACTTGTGTGTAGTTTTTAAAAAATTTTTTTAACATTTATTTATTTTTGAGAAACGGAGTGAGACAAAGCGTGAGCAGGGGAGGGGCAGAGAGAGAAGGAGAAACAGAATCTGAAGCAGGCTCCAGGTTCTGAGCAAGTGTTCAGCACAGAGCCCAATGCAGAGCTCGAACCCACGAAATGTGAGATCATGACCTGAGCCGAAGTCAGTCACTTAACCAACTGAGTCACCCTGGCGCCCCTTTCGTTTTTATAAAATGAAAGGTTTTTTAAGATCTATATTGTGGATCCTTGTGATGGAACTGTTCTGTATCTTGACTATGGTGGGGGGAGAGTCATATGAATCTACATGGAGGATAAATTTGCAAAGAACCAATTCTACACACACACACACACACACACACACACATTAATGAATGCATCTAAAACTGAATAGTCGGAAGATTGTATCAATGTCAACATCCTGTCAATATCAATATTAGGCTATCCTTGTGAAAGGTGTTGCCATGGAGAGAAATCCGGGGAAGAGTATAACAGACCTCTCCACAGTATTTCTTAAAGCTGCATGTAAATCTACAATTATCTCAAAAAATTTTTTAAAGTCCCCATAAAAGATTAGAGGAGAAATTAACAAGTGTTGGAGAGGTTGTGGAGAAATTGGAATGCTTGTAGATTGTTAATAGGAATGTGAAATAGTACAGATGCTGTGGAAAACAGTAAGGTAATTCCTCAAAAAATTACACAGAGAATTACTATATGATCTAGCAACTTCACTTTTGGGAGTATACCCAAATGAATCAAAAACAAAGACTTAAAGAGACACTTCTATACACATGTTCATGGCAGCATTATTCACAAAAGCCAAAAGGTGAAAACAATATATATCCATTGAATGGATAAATAAAATGTGGTAAATTCATACAATAAAATATTATTCAGCCTTAAAAAGGAAGGAAATTCTGACACATGCTATAATATGGATGGACGTTGACAACACTGTGGTAACTGAGATAAGCCAATCACAAAAGGGCAAATATTGTATGATTCCACCTCTGTGAGGTCCCTAGAGGAGTCAAGTTCATAGAGACAACAAGTAGAATGGTGAGTGCCAGGGGCTGTGGGGTGGGGAATGGGGAATTCATGTTTAATGGGGACAGAGTTTCAGTCGGGGAAGATAAAGAGTTCTGGAGATGGATGGTGGTGATGGTTGCACAACAGCGTGAACATAATGCCACTGAAACGTACACTTAAAAATGGTTGAAATGGCAAATTTTGTGTTATGCATTTTATAACAATTTAAAAAAGAGATGAGAGGAAAGCACGTTCATTGATGTTTCAAAAAAGGTAAAAATGGGTTATAATCAGATGTCAACAGATTCCCTCATTCTCTGACTAGAATGACATAATCAAAGGCAGAGGGAGCCATTGACAGATTCTTCTACGTGTCCTATGTTTCCATTAAAATGCCATCAAAAGAATCCCAGGCAGTGCTCTTCCAGACAGTGGTGACATTCCCCAATATGGGAGTCACTAAAACAGTGAGAAATCAACCACCAAATGACCAACCAACACATGTGTGCCAACCATACAAGAGGGGTCACCAGACTCTGATAACATATATTGGAGGCCCAAGCAACTGGTTAACTCCTACATATCCTTCAGATCCTAGCTCCAATGTCCCTTTGTCAAGGAAGTCTTCCCTGATTCCCTGGGATAGATGGTGCATCTCTATTTCAAGATCACTACGTATCCCAGTTTGCCCAAGATAGTCCCAGTTTATGACACTTGTCCAGGCATAGTTATTAACAGCACTCACTTTCACTTACAGAAGGGTCCAGATTTAGTTGGTAAATCAAATGGTCATCCACCCGTTGCAGACCTTTCTAGCATCCCTTAATTGTGACTAGTTCACTGTGTAATGTTGTCTCTCCAGCTGTGGTGTAAAAGCTCCCAGAGAGCAGGGACATGCCTGCCTTGTTCACTGCCAAAGTCTCACTGTCTCTCTGCTTATTAGGAGCTCGGTAATACTGATTGGATGAATGAATGTTTCTACTGCTTTGTAAGTGTCTGTGGTGGCCGTGGAGCTGCCCCTATAAGACTCCCTGAGAAGGGGCACCTGGGTGGCTGAATCGGTTAAGCATCTGACTCTTGGTTCCACTTAGATGATTTCACAGTTCGTGAGTTTGAGTCCTGCATCTGACTCTGCACTGACAATGCAGAACCTGCTGGAAATTCTCTCTCTTTCTCTCTCAAAATAAATAAATAATCTTAAAAAAATATTTTAAAAATATTTAAAAACTTTAAAAGGACTCCCTGCTAGGAAGAGTGTAGCTGGCTGACTGCCTCCAGCGGCTGCCCTTGGTCTTCCCTCCCAGTGGAGACCCTACAGTCAGCCAGTCTTTGCCCTGGGGCTCTCCATCGGCCTGGCCTCAGCTTTCTCAGTGCCACTAAAAGTCCAGGGCCTCTTCCTACTCAGCTTTCACGGGTGTCTGACTTGCACTTGGACGTGAGGCTCTTCTGTCTCCTTCTGTTCCTCTTCCTCTTTATTATTCCTCACAAGCAGCTCCCCGCAAGGTCCTCTGCACACCTCTTGTCTTGGGGTCTGCTTCTCAGGGGACCTGGACTAGTGTTCCGTCACCATAAGACCATGAGGTGGTAACATGGGTCCGATTCTCTTCTCATGAAAACACACCCCCACCTCCTCTGGAAGGAGAGGAGCCACTGCCCAGCCCACTCTCTCATTGCTCTTGTTCTGGCCAGAGCTGTTTTGCTTCCACAGATTTTTCTTTGCCATTTTCCACTTATTCTTCACCAATTAGCTCAAGAAAATGTCTCCATCCCTCTCCCTCCCTCCCTCTCTCTTTCTTTCTTTCTTTCTCTTTTTCTCTCTGGGTCTCAACCTTTGAGAGTTTCTCTCCAACTCTGACTTTAACTCCCTCTTTCAAACATTGGCTTTATGCACATGAGTTTCTCCCGTGACATAAGCTAAATCAAAACAAGTAAGAGTAAGATAAGAAGACCTGTACAACTTGCGAGGGCCTTGACAGTGTCCAGACGTTGTCATCAGCATCTCCACAAATGTCTCGTCTCCTCTAATTAAATCCGCCTTTCTCCAGCTGCAATATTCAAGATCAATTAAACAGATAAGGGGCATTGATTCAATGGCTCTAGCTCCAGCAGCACACAAGCTTGGCTGCACATTAGAATCCCCTGGAAGCTTCTTAAAAACAGCAATGCCCGGGCCCCACTGCCACAGGATTAAAATGCTGATGCCCGGGCCCCACTCCAGAAGGTTCAGATTTGATTGTTTGGAGGTGCATCCTGGGCCTCAGCTTCCCGAGGGATTGGATTGTGCAGTCGGGGTTAGGTACCACTGATACAAGAAGTTTCCCATGTGGGTTAGTTAATTCTGTCTGGTGGGTGCTGCTGTCTCATTTTGCAGGTGACGACACTGAGGCTCTGAGTCTTGGAGAGTCTGAGAGGCTCTGAGACTTGAAGGAGAATCCAAATGCTCTGGTCTTTTGCTGGGCAGAGGGAGCATCAAACAGAGACAGGAGAAGGGCCAGCAACCTCCCTCTTTTCTCCCCCCAGTCTATCTCCACCCAAGCAATTCACCAGCTGTCATTTATGGTGTCATTCTCTACTGTAAGACTGGAGGCCCTGTTGTTATAAGAGTTTTTCTTATGCAAACATCCTGTAATAGTTATTTATCTGATTACTGCCACCTCAGGGGTCAGAGTCTTATTGTCATGGATTTGACTATAGAGCCCAGCACTGTGCTTGGCCGAAAGTAAATGCTTTAAAATTTTTGAAAGATTATTTGGACATATGTTGAATGGGATGAATGGATAGACAGACAGATGGACAGACGTGAATGGATCGTGATAAGCAGATATACAGACTTGAATGAATGAATGGGCAGTAGATTGGATGGATGGATGAATGGATGGATGGACGGTTAGATGGGTAAATGACTGCAAGAATAAATTTGTCTATAGCCTGCCTTGTGTCACAAAGGATTTGAGATGCTCAAAAAGATTCAAGATACTTATAATAAAATTGAAAAGTGGAATTTTAGTGCAGTCTCTGTACCTGGCTTCACTCTAGGCATTAGAACGCATCTGTGAACAAGAGACAAAGATTCTTCCCCTTGTGACCCTTATATTTTGGCAGCATGAAACAGACAATAAACATAACAAATGAATAAATTATATGGAGTATGTTAGACGGCTAGGAGCTATTGGTGAGAGAAAAGAGCAGGGAAAGAGAGACTGGAAAAGCCAAAGAGGGGACACCACTCTAAACAGGGAGAGGAGGGAAGGACTCATGGAGAAAAGCAAAGACCTCTGAGCAAAGACCGGAATGAGATGAGGAAGGGAGCCCTGCAGGGACCTAGGGGGAGAGCATCCCAGGTGGGGGAGAGGGCCTGTGCAAAGGTTTTGAGTGGGAGTGTGCCTCTCTGTTTGAGGGATAATATCAGAGGCCAAGCACCTGGAGCAAAGTCAGTGGACGGGAGAGTAGGGAATCAGAGGTCACAGAGTGGCCAGATCACATAAGGCCTTGTTCATGATGGTGAGAACTTTGGTGTTTTTGCTGAGTGATGTGAGAGCCACAGGAGGGTGTTGAGCAGAGGAGGGATGTGACCTGGCTTAGATTTTAAAAGGATCCTTTGGGCCACTCTTTTAAATCAATAGACCACCGGAGGTTGGACTCAAAGCAGCATGAGCAATGAGAGGGGCGCCTGGGTGACTCAGTGGGTTGAGCATCCAGCTTCACCTCAGGTCATGATCTCACTGTTCTTGGGTTCGAGCCCCATGTCCGGTTCTGTGCTGACAGCTTGGAGCATGGAGCCTGCTTCGGATTCTGTGTCTCCGTCTCTCTCTGCCCCTCCCCTGCTCACTCTCTGTCTCTGTCTCTCTTTCAAAAAGTAAATAAACATTAAAAAAAAAAAAAAGAAAGGGCAATGAGAAGTCAGCCAGCTAAGAGGGGATGGGGGCTCACACCAGAGGGGGGGCAGCAGAAACGATGAGAGGTGGTTAGAGTGTGGGTATCTTCTGAGGTGAATCCAGCAGGAGCTCATGGCAGTTTGGGTATGGGTGTGAGAGGAAGAGAGGAATCAGCTTTGCTGCTGGCAGCTTTGGCCTGAGTTAACTGCAAGAAAGCAGTGGCCACCAATCTAAATGGGGACAGTTGGGGTCAGGCCAGGATTTGGGGAGGGGCACAATCAGGAGCTCAGTTTTGGACATGAGAGGTTTCGATGTGCACTGGGCATCCAGTGGAGATGTCAAACAGGCAGTCGAAATTCAAGAGAGGCCTAGGCTGCAGACATAAACGGGGAGTCACACGCACACACACATAAATGGTATTTAAAGTGCTCACGTTGGGTGAGGTTAACAAGACAGTGATACAAAGAGAAGAGCCTCGAGGACCAAGCTTGGTGTCATCCCAGCATCAAGAGGCTGTGGAGAAAAGAAAACCAGTGAAGGAGAAGGGGAGACCAGTGAGGTAGGGGGATGGGTGGGAGAGCACAGGGTCCCAGAAACCCGATGAGAGAAGGGAGCAGTCACCTGTGCCAACCCATGTAAGAGACAGAACTGAGGATTGGGCATGGATTTTGCCATGAGGAGGCCACTGGCCATCTTCACTAAAGGTGCACCCGTGGTGCAGCAGGAGTGGCCGCCTGATTGGGACGGGTTTATGAATAAGGGGAGGGAGGCATTGGAAGGACTGAGGATGGACAGTTCCTTTGAGGAGTTTTGCCGCAAAGGAGAGTGGTAGCTTGTTACTTGGAGGTCCCCAGTGACCTTGTCTCCTGGTATTGGAGTCCTTGTATAGTCCCTTCCCCTGGATCTAGGCTGTCCCTGTGGCTTTACCCAACAAAATGTGACAGAAGCCACGCTGTGCCATTTCTAGGCCTAAACCTTAAGACGGCCTGGAAGCTTCTGCCCTGCTGGACCCCAGGCAGCGTGCTGTAAGAAGCCCACGCCACACGGCAGGCCACATGGAGGAGAGAATGGCCATGTACTCAACAGGCCAAACCAAGCTCCAGCCAGCGGCTGGCACCAACCACAGGCCTTCTAAGATCTCAGCCCAGTGGAGCCTCTAGAAGGCTACAGCCCCAGCTACCACATGTCACAGGTGAGCTGCCCGGCAGAGCCCTGTCAATCCACAGCACGGAGAGATAATAAAATAATGGTGATTGTTCAAAAAGCATTAAGTTAGGGGTGAATGGCTACACAGCAATAACTAACCCAAACAGGGAGACACATAGGAGTAGTTAGGGGGGAAGAGGAGTCAAGATTTTTTCTTAATGGTGATGGCATCACGATTTTTTTTTATTGAGTTATAATTGACATACAATATCATATTCATTTCAAGTGTACAAGACAGTGCTTCGATATTATTATATATTACAAAATGATCACCATTATAGACCTAGCTACCATCTGTCACCATACAAAGTCATTACAATATTATTGGCTATATTCCCTATGCTCTACATGACATCCCTGTGACTTATTTATTTAATAAGTAGAATTTTGGGGCACCTGGGTGGCGCAGTCGGTTAAGCGTCCGACTTCAGCTCAGGTCACGATCTCGCGGTCCGTGAGTTCGAGCCCCGCGTCGGGCTCTGGGCTGATGGCTCAGAGCCTGGAGCCTGTTTCCGATTCTGTGTCTCCCTCTCTCTCTGCCCCTCCCCCGTTCATGCTCTGTCTCTCTCTGTCCCAAAAAAATAAATAAACGTTAAAAAAAATTTTAAAAATAAGTAGAATTTTGTACCTCTTAATCCCCTTCACCCGTTTCACCCCTCCTTCTGCCCCCTACCCTCTGGCCACCATCTGTTTGTTCTCTGTGCCTATGAGTCTGTTCCGGTTTTGTTTTGTTTTGTTTTTTGTTTGTTCTGTTTCGTTTGTTCTCCTTCTTAGATCCCACATTTAAGTGAAAGCGTACTGTATTTGTCTTTCACCATCTGACTTATTTCACTGAGTATAGTCCCACTTGTTTATTTTTGCTTTTGTTTCTCTTATGTGTGGAGAGAGATCCAAAGAATGTTGCTAAGACTGATGTCAAAGAGATTACTGCATATGTTTTCTTGCAGGAATTTCATGGTTTTGGGTGTTACATTCAAGTCCTTAGTCCATTAAAAAATTTTTTTTAATGTTTATTTATTTCTGAGAGACAGAGACAGAGCATGAGTGAGGGAGGGGCAGAGAGAGAGAGGGAGACACAGAATCTGAAGCAGGCTCCAGGCTGCAAGCTGTCAGCACAGAACCCAGTGCGGGGCTCAAACTCACAAACTGCAAGATCACGACCTGAGCCAAAGTCGGACACTTAACCGACTGAGCCACCCAGGCGCCCCAAGCCCTTAGTCCATTTTGAGTTTATTTTTGTAGACGGTGTAAGATAGTGATTCAGTTTCACTCTTGTGCATGTAGCTACCCAGATTTTTGTTGTTGTTTTAAAGATGGGAGAAATAATGACATGTTTGTATGCTGATGAGAATGATCCAGAAGAGGTTAAAAATGATGCTGTGGGAAAAGAGAGCAGACGAAGGGGGATGGGGTCCAGGGCACAAGAAGAGGTACACGAGCTCATGGGCAGTTCACCTGTGGCAGCAAGTAGGAAGCCTGAGTACGTGGGTGGAGACGCTGGTAGGGTGGTCAGTGCATGGTGGGTGTGTGAACATTTGACTGCTTTGATTTTGTCAGTGAATAGGAAGTGGAGAGTGTGGGCGGTGGGGGTTGGGGAGAGGCACTAAGGGTGTAGGGGAGCGGAGGAGTGAAACGGTAGTCTCACAGAGCTGGAGAGCCAATGGATAGACAGGTACAGCCCAATTGCCAGGCAGTACCAAGGGCTCTCTTGACGTTCAAGGTCACAAATTTTGAAGTGAGCACAGTCAGAGTGGTTGTCCAGCTGCTGCTGCGTGGGGGGTGGACACAGCATTGGCTGAGAGTGGACATGACCAGAGCTGTGGCTCTGCCAAGCGAGTACGGAAAACACAAATAATAAATGAAGAAAAGCAATTCAGTGGGGAGACCAATTCAGATCAAAAGCTCAAGATGGTGGGGTGGGGGGGGGCACAAAATTAGAAAGCCAGACCCTGGAAGGGTGGGGGAGGGAGGGAGGAAAGAGAGAGAAAAAATAAAGAAGTAGTATGATCCTGTTTTAGATTGGTATTGTTAGGCAACTGCACCTGAGTGGGGATGAGGTTCAGGTCCGGTAAGGAACACACCTGGACAAGGAGTGAGATGGACAGCTGAAGCCCCTGCCCCAGCCAATCCCCTCCTCACCACAGTCCCCACCCTGCCCCAAGACAAATTGTCTCCTTTCGAATTTGGTTCCAGTTCTATTTGCTGTAGGATGGAGCTTCCTGTTTCCCTCCCTCCCTAGACTTCCCCTTCCCAGCTCATTAGGGACTTCACCCCAAGAGGCTTCTCTCCCCAGAACATCCTTAATAGCCAAATCCAGCGGGAAGAAGTATTTCCAGCAGGGCAGCAGGAAAACCAGCTTTTGGCTTCCAGTCTGGGAAAGTAAGGTGGCCAGCCACACGCAGCCTGGACCTAGTGACCTCTCGCTGGAGGCACATCTCAGAATTCTGGGAGGAGAACCGGATCTCATCAGAAGATGGGGCCCCCTCGCTCTCCCACAGCTTTCTGTGTATCCTCAGAGGGGTCAGCGGCTCTCCTGGTTCTCGGCGGTCACTTGTTAAAAAAATACAGATGACAGGGCCCCTACCAGAAACTGGCAGTAAGATCCAGGGATCCTTATTTCGCACAAGTTCTCCTAGTGATCCTAAGCCACAGCCAAGGTCAAAAACTACCAATCTGTCTCTTTGGGCCTCGGTTTCCCCATCTGTTATAAAAGTTAACCGAAGAGTCTAGAGGTGCTTTCCAGGCATACACGTGGTTTGAGCTCCACAACAGCCCAGAGGGTGTCAATATTTCCAGTTATGAGGTGGGAAGAAGGGGGGTTTAATAGAGGCAAAGGGATGAGGGATGGGCCACGGAATCTCTGAGGGTTTTTTCAGTGTTGGGGTTTGAGGAATCTGGGAGGGTCTGGGTGGGCTGGCGGAATCTGCCTCCCAATACCTAGGGCTGACTCAGGCTCTCACACACCCCAGAGGTTCAGGTGAGTCCTATGAGCACCAGGTGGGGCCGGTGCGTCCAAGGACAAGCACGTCACTGCACATGCGTAAGTGAGGTTCCCTCCCCTCCCCCACACCCTTTCTCTTCCTCACACACCCCCCCCCCCCAGCTCCTCCCTGACCTGTTGCTGCCCAACCCATGACGTATTTTGGAACTCTCCACTGCCATCTCTTTACTCTTTCCTATGTCGGAGTGAGTGATTTCTGCCCAGCGTGGAGACGAGGTGAGTTGGAAAATTGGGAAAAGGTTCAGTCTGGCTGAGTCACTTCAAGGAGGAGGGTGGAGAGAGCAGTCTGAGCCAAATGCCACTGCTTCCGTGTGCGTCTTCCGTCTTGACAGTAGACATTGAGAAGTGGTTGGCGAGGGGAGCCCCATGACGGCATTCTCAGTTAAGAAAAGTCACCCTGCTCCCGTGCTGATGGAAGGGAGAATGTACTGGAAGAAGCAAGCCGGGAGGTCTACATATAATTATGGAGCTGTTGAAATCCTTCAGGTAACCCTGGCCTAGACCAGGGAGTGGGAGGAGGAGAAAGGACAGGAGGTGACCGCTACAGGGGCAGATGATTAGCCTGAGGGGGCACTGGTTTTTGGCTTGAGAGTCTGAATGATTGTAGGTATTGTTCACTGAGAAGGGGAACACAAGAGGGAGGGGAACATGTTATCTTCAGAATTATGCACTGAGTCCCCCTGGCACGTGGGACTTTGTAAAGGTACTGAAGTGCTAACATGCCCTCTTGGGCGAGATGTCTGGGAGACCGTTTCTGTCTTCATGGTGGGAGAGTGTCTGGTGTTCTGGCACTGAGGTTAAGGTCCCTATCAGCCCCACAAGAACCCTCCCCGCCAGAGAATGGGAAGAAATATTTTCAAATCATATATGTGATATGGGTCTAGTATCTAGATTCTATATAGAATTCTCACAAATCACTACTTAAAAGCAAGCAATTCAACTAAAACATGGACAAGGTATCTGAATAGACATTTTTCCACAGAAGCTATACAAATGGCTAATAAGCATATGAAAAGATGCTCAATATCGTTAGTCATTAGGGAAATGCAAATCAAAATCACAATGAGATATCATTTCACACCCACTAGGACAGCTATATAAAAAACAAGACAAGTGTTGGCAAGGCTATGGAGACTTTGGAACCCTGCAACATCGCTGATGGGAGTGGAAAATAGTGCAGCTGTTCTGGAAAGCAGCTTGGTGGCTCCCCAAAAGTTAGGCATAGAATTGCTATATGACCCAGCAGTTCCATTCCCACATGTGTATGCAAGAAAACAAAATACATATATTCACGCAAAAACTTGTACAAGAATGTTCATAGCAGCGTTATTCATAACAGCCCCAAAGAAGTAACAACCCAGTGCCCATCAACTGATGAAAGGATACAGAAAAATGTGGAATATCCACACAGTAGAATATTATTCAGCCATAAAAAGGAAGGAAGTCCCACTATAGCATAGGTAAACTTTGAAAGCGTCATGCTAAGTGAAAGAAGATGGTCACATTAGACAACATGTGGTAGAGTGGATTCCATATATATGAAAGTGCAGAAATCTATAGAGACAGAAAGTGGATTAGTGGTTGCCAAGGAATGAGGGAAGGGGGAATCAGGAGATACAGAATGATTTTGGGGGGTAATGGTAGGTAGTGGCAATGGTTGCAAAATATTGTGAATATACTAAAACCACCCAAGAAGCAAAATAAGCCCTTCTTCCTGCTGTAGGCACTGTGGTTGGCCTTGGCCCCAGCTCCAAGATCTCTCACTCTGCACAACCCTTTGGCTGCAATTCTAACACTCAAATTCTTCAGCCAAGCCTCTTCCACACACCCAGACTTGCTCAATCTTTCCATTCCAACTATGCTCCCTTTTTGCCTTTACATCCCCAGGAGCCTCCCAGGGGCTCACCCCACCCCATTAGCCCTCCATGCCCCTTCCTCTCCACCACGCCACCTCCCCATTTCAGAACCCGGCTCCCTGCTCACCTCTTCCCGGAACCTCCCCTAGAGGGTCCCCCAGTGGCCTCCCATCAGCCCTTTGCATTTGTAAAGACACCAGATTGCCAAGTCTTAACCTGGGCTCTGCCACTGAAAGCCTCTGTGACTCTTCGAGAATCATATAACCTTTTCTGGGCCTCACTGTCCCCATCTGTAAAATGTACATTGCCATGTGTCTTAGTCTGCTCAGACTTCCATGAAATACCCTGAACTGGGTGGCTTAAACAACATAAATTTATTTTCTCACCATTCTGGAGGCTGGAAGTCTGAGATCAGGGTGCTAGCATGGTCAGGTTCTGGTGACAGCTCTCTTCCTGGCATATAGATAAGCCACCTTCTTGCTGTCTTCACATGGCCTTTTCTCTGTGTTTGTGCATAGAAAGAAGGACAGAGAGGGAGGAAGAGAAAGAGAGAGAAAAGGGGAAGGAAGAAGAAGAAGAGGAGAAGGAGAAAGGAGGGAGGGAGAGATGGAGAGAGAGAAGGGAGGGAGAAAGAAAGGGAGAGAGACAAAGTTCTCCTTGGTGTCTCTTCTTATAAGGCCACTAATCCCATCATGAGGCCCCACTGTCAAGACCTCATCTAACCCACATTACCTCCCAAAAGCCCCACCTCCAAGGGGTTAGGGTTTCAACAAACAAATTTGGTTCAGAGAGGGGAGACACAAACATTCAGTCCATAAATCCGTGCTTATTTGCTGAGTGAGAATACATGGAATTCTGTAGGTTTAAGGCTTTATGCAACATGCCAGGCCCTTGTGAAGGGTTATTATTTTTCATCAATCCCATATAAGCATGTGTGTGTTTCTTGGCAAGTGAATACCATATGCCCTTCATAAGCATATGACCTCCAGTCTGGTGCTCAAGGGCAGGGGATATGTCTGCTGCTTTTGAATGTTCTCTTAAACTATGAGAAACTACCAGGAGCCAGAATCCAAAATTCTTCTCTCCCTCCTGGGATCCTAGAGCCCTATTGCCTTGGGTCATACATATTTGAGTTTCTGACTCTCAGGCCTGACCATCAGGTTCTTAAGTGCAGGGGCTCTGCAGGGAGACACTTCACCACCCTACACCTCAGTTTTTTTGTCTGTAAAACAAGGATAAGAGTACCCATCTCACAGCATTCCTGGGAGAGTTAAAAGAAAAACCACATTGTAAGCTCTCAATAAATGTCAGTGATAAAGATGAATATGATGTATTGGTTACCTATTGCTGCATAATAAATCACCCCGACACTTAGTGACTCGAAACGTCAATAATCATGTGTTCTCTCTCGTGGTTTTAGTGAATGAAGAATTCAGGAGTATCTTGGATGGGCAATTCTATCCCCAGGTTCCTCATGAGGCTGAGGCTTTAGTCATCTGCAGCCTTGACGGGGCTAAAGGATCCAGTTCCAAGTGGCTCACTCACATGTCCCCAAATTGGTGCTGGCTGTTGGGGTGGGTGGGTGGGGGCCTTGGTTCGTCTCCATATGGGCCTTCCCACAGAACTCCTTGAGTGTCCTTATAACATGGTAGCTGGCTTACCCAGTGAACCATCCAAGAATCCAAGGAGGAAGCTACAATACCTTTTATGATCTAGATTCAGAAGTCACATGCTGTCACTCCTGCAAGACTCTATGGGTCAATGCAGGCCAACCCTAATTTAATATGGGCTATGCACAAACATAAATACCAGGAGATGAATGTCATTGGACCCATCTTGAAGACCCAACTACCACAGATGATGAGAGTATATTCTTTCATGTGAGATCAGGTGTCCAACAACTAGAAAGTAGCATAGCCAGGATTTGAATTCAAGTCTGTCTAGCTCAGACTACAAGATCTTAACCACTGCCCTTTGTTAACATCCATTTTCTTCATGCAAACAATCACATGCTCATTCAGCAAACCTTATCTAAGCACCCACTGTACTATGAGTGCACTAGATGTTGGCAATGCCCCTGTTCTCAAGGAGACCCAGTCTAGAGGGGGTGTGGATGGCAGAGCTGGATCCAGCTCCAAGTCCTATGGCTTCTCATTCGCTGTTCTTTCTGTTCTGGGATACTTGCATCAGAGGGGAAAATGACTGAAGCCTCACAACTCTTTTGGCAGAAAGAGGTGGAGGGGAATTATAGAAAATGAACTGAATGTGAAACCAGGAGTTCTGGGTCTAGGTCTTTGACATTGATTTGTAGGATGCCTTTTTGATAAGTCCCCTCCCCTCTCTGGGCTCAATTCCAGAATTGCCTGTAAGGAACTTACGTGTGCAAATAGTTCATTCAGTGTCACTTATCAAGCACATACTATGGACCATATACTGGTCTCAGTGCTGGGAACATAGCGAGGAACAAGATAGAGTCCCTGCCTTCCAGCTCCTCACATTCCAATGTAGGCTGAGAGACAATAAACAAACCAACAAAGAAAAAGACCACTTGGGAAAGCCATGAGAACCATAAAGGGTGAAGTGATAGGCAGGGGGGCGCTACTTTATCTAAGGAAGGCTTCTCCAAAGGGTGGGAACTGAGTACAGACTGAATGATGGTGAAGTGACCATGGAAAGATTATGGGGGGTGGGAGAGAGGATGAGGGTCCCAGGCAGAGGGACCATCGAGTGCAGAGGCCCCAGGACAAGAGATTGCTGTGTTTGCCTGCATCAAGGAGACTAGAGTGGCTGAAGGATAGTGAGCCCAGGGAGGAGGGCAGCAGATGAGGACACAGGGGTGCAAGGGTAGATGATGGGGACACTTGCAGACCTCAGAGAGATGTGTGCACTGCATTTTAAGTGGGGTAGAAAGCCTTTGGACGATTTTCAATAGAATGATCTAATATGTATCAAAAGGGTGCTCTACCTATTGTGTGGGAGTGGGTTGCTTGTCTCTCTAATATATTCTTTAACAAGTTATTGTGGTAAAATATACAGAACATAAAATTTAGCATTTTAGTCACTTTTAAGTGTACAATTTAGTGGCGTTAAATACATATACAATGTTGTGCAATCATCACCACTACCCATTTCTAGAACTTTTACATCGTCCCTAACAGAAACTCTACACCTACATTAAGCGTTTCAGGGGAGCCTATAGTCATGTGAAATCTTTCAGCTAAAAGTGACAAAAAGCCCAACTCAAGTAGAATTACCCCAAGAAGAGAAGCCGTTGTTTCACAAAAGTGAAAAGTATAGGTTAGTCTTCAGGCATGACTGGATCTAGGAGTCCAAGCAATATAATCAGGAAAAGGGCTCTCTTTCTTTTGGCTCTGTTTACTCAAGTGCTGGCTTTATTCTCAGGCAGGCTTTCCCTTCTTGGTGGCAAAGAGGGCTGTCAGCATCACCAGGCTTCCATTTCACCAGCTCAGCAACCCCAGGAGAAAAGACAGGATTGTTTCCCAAGAATTCCAGCAAAATTTCCAGGGCTAACTCTCATTGGATCAATCTGGGTCATGTGCCAATCCCTGAACCAATCACTGCATTCCACCAGAGAGCTCAAACATGCTGATTGGTCAGGGTCACATGTCCTACAGCTGAGAAGTGGAGTCACCCCCACCTTAGGTGCACAGCTGGAGGTTAGGAAGGAACTCAGTTTTTGCAGGAAAAGCAGGGTTCTGTCACAAGAGAAAGGGGGAAACAGGAGCTGGACAGGCAAAACAACATCAGGCCAACCACTACAACACTTAAAGATGCTACCTCCTCCGATCTTTTTCTCAGCAAATGGCTCCACCCTAGCATGAAAGGCAAAATCCTGACAGTCTCCATAACTATTTCCCCTTCCCCCCAGTATTACCAGTTGCCAAAACGTTTTTCCTCAACCCCTGGAAGCTCTTCTCTCAACCCCAATTCCTTTTACCCCTGCCAGAACTCAGACCACATAGCCCCAGCTCTTGGATTATTGCAACCCCCTCTATACCACTGTCCTCCCTTCCTCCTTAGAGAGCTTTTCTAAAGTCCAAATCTGACCACAACTTTTTCAGGACCTTCTTTGAGCTCCCCTTCAGCTTACAAGTCTCAGTCAGGTCTGACTGCTGCATGCATCTGCAGGCTCATCCCCCCCCCCACACCCCCACCCCAGTCAAATTCTCTTGGAATTCACCCAGTGCTTTTGCATGCTGTTCCTTGTGCCTAGAATGCCCTTATTGACATCTTCTGCTTCACCTTCAGTTCAAATCTTTTGAAGTTCAGTTGAGCCATCACTTGTCCCAGGAAGGCTTCCTTGGGAACTTCTGCATCCCCACAACCACCCCACACACAGTGTAGTTAATACCCCTCCTGGGTTCCCACAGAGTGCTATGTGCTTACCTCTTCATAGCGCTGAGGCTAGCATATTACTTTTGAAATAGTAGCCTGTGTGTTTTTTAACTAAAATGAAATTTTAAAAACTGAGGTATGATTTACATATAGTAAAATGTACAAATACTGAAAATTTTATCTATACGCTTGCCTGTGCTGTATCTCTCTCTCTCTCAAAAATAAATAAACATTAAAAATTTTTTTTAAAAAAGCAGGGCACCTGAGTGGCTCAGGGAGTTAAGCATCTGACTTTGGCTCAGGTCATGATCTTATAGTTCGTGGGTTCAAGCCCTCCATCGGGCTCTGTGCTGACAGCTCAGAGCCTGGAGCCTGCTTCAGATTTCTGTGTCTCCCTCTCTCTCTCTGCCCTCCCCCGGCTTATGCTCGCTCTCTGTCTCTCTATCAAAAAGAAATAAACATTTTTTAAAAACTTAAAAATTTTACCTTTGTATACACCTGTGTCACCATCCCAAAGATCAAAGTGTAGAATTGTTCTAACACCTGCTTCCATTGCCCCTTCTAGGTCAAAAACAGTCCTGTTCCCCCCTTCTCCCCCAGAGGTCACCACTTGTAAAACCATAGATTAGTTTTGCCAGTTACTGAATTTCACATAAGTAGAATTATATAATATTCACTTTTTTTTTTTTTTTTTTGCATTTGGTTTCTCTTATTCAACATAATGATTTTTTTCTTCTGTGTTGTTGTGGGCAGCAATCATTCATCCACTTTGATTACTGTGTGGTATCCCATACTATGGATTTACCACACTGTTTATTCAAACTCCTATTTGAGTAGATAGTTAGGTTGTCTCCGGCTTGGACTATTATGAATAAAGCTGTTAAGATTTACGTACAGTTTTTGTGGACGTGTTTTCATTTCTCTCGGAGACATACCTATGAGTGGAATTTCTGGACCTCAAGCCGATCTTTGTTTATTAAAGTTGCCAAGCAGTTTTCCAAAGTACCTGTACCATTTTGCATCTCCACCAGGTGTGTATGAGAGTTCCAGGGGCTCCACATCCTGGCCAACACTTGATGTTGTCACTTGTCTTGAGCTTAGCTGTTCTGATGGCGGACGTGGGGGAAGCTCCTTGGGTTGTTTTTCATTCTTGCTAATTTCTGTTACCCGGAAGTCTTATCTTAGGATATTGTCTCAAGGCTACTTCCCTTTTCTGGCTCTGCCAAAATAAAATAAAAAATAAAAAAATAAAACAAAACAAAATCTTTCCTTAGCTTTTGAGTTTCTAAAGTCTAGGATCATGACAGCAACAGGAAAAGGTTGTTGTATACTGATGACATGATGAATATGGGAAAATGCAGGGTATTCAGGAGCAAGGCTCTCCTCCCTGAAACTAGATAAGAGCTTCCAGATGTAAAAATGTGTTAAGGAAACCTAACTCAGAATTGAAGTAGGGAAGCCATGGTAGAAGCTTGTGTAGCACAGCAGGAAGAAGAAAGCTTTCCTTTGGATGGGCAAAGGAGGGTGCCCTTGCCTGTAGCCCAGGAGAGGCCCCCACTTCTTCAAACTCTCATTTTCCTCCAATGAACTTGGGTTCAAAACACCCCCACCCAACTCCATTTTTTCCTTTATAAAGAACACTCTCCTCCTTTATTCTGGAGATTTGCTTATGGTCCCTTACAGTTCGCTTGTCCTGAATTACAATTCCTCTGCTATTTCTGAATGAACTGGATTTGGCTGGCTGAATCACTTACCTTTTTCTTTTAAAAGGTTGACACAGACAAGAGTAGGAGAGAGAGCTGGAGCAGCAGCAAAGGGAGAGATGAGTGGTAAGAGCTCCTGAGGAAAGGGACACTTGAACCTGCCCCTTCTCTGGACATATCCGAGCTTGGAGTAAAGCCCTAGAATCTCCAGATAACTTCAAAGAAATTGAACGTAGAAAAGCCTATGCTTACAGACAAATGGCTGTGTTTGGCTGGGCTGAAGAACCTCAAATGTCTAGCAGAGTTCTCTGTACCCCAGGGGCCATGGGAGCTGAGCAATGGGTCCTGTGCATTTGGAAGGACCCAGGAGCAGCTGAGAGAGGAAATGAGACTTAGGGACAAGAGATAACTTAGCAGTGCCCTGTGCAGGTGGTGACCTCTCCTCGGACAGGAACAAAGATGTCTTAACAGATGCCAGAGTGGATAAGTGATGACGCACCCCAGATGTCCCCGCAGCAGTCCTCAAACTGACCTACTATCCCCAGAGAAATAGGAAAAACCTAACTTACCTGAGATTAAGGATTTCTACCCGAAATGGGCGATCAGAGCAGAGACTGAGCTCACCTAATAAAAACTAAAGTTACCTTTCTTGCTCACCTGAGTTCATGAACTGAAATTGGACCACTGTTGTACTTTTCACACTGTATTATATTTGTCTCTTTATTTTCCTTCCCTCTTCTTGAGACTAAGCAGATGGAGGTCAGGAATAAGGTCTGATTTGTCCTGGAATCAGCAACCTTCTGTGCCAGGACCTGGCACACAGTAGAGGCTCAGTGAAGATTTGTCAAATGCTGATTGTAAGCTCCTTGAGGGAAGGGAAGAGGAAGAGAGCTAAATAGTTGAGCACGTCCTCTGTATAAAGCCCTGTGCCATATTGTACACATTGGCCACCCTATGAAGTTAGACTATGATTACCTCATTTTACAGATAAGCCTATAACAGCCAACATTTACTGAGTACTCACCATGTGCTAGGCATTGCTGTTAGCATTTTTCATGTTAACTCATGTTCTCCTCCCAACTTCCTCTACAACCCAATGAGGTTAATACCACTATTATCCTCATATTATAGACAGGGAAACTGAGGCATAGAGCAATGAAGTGACTTGCTAAAAGTTGTGATAGGATTTGAGTCCAGGCTGATTGATTCCAACACATATGCGCCCATCTCCAGCCCGTTCCATTACCCATTTCCAGCCCGGTGCTCATGCTCCCTGCATGGTATGCCTGAAATCCTCTTCCTTCTTAATCCCTGCCCATCCTACTGGTGAACTCTTCACACCTTTTACACCTCCTCTGACTTCCTTGATGCTCAAGAGTAGAAATATGCATTCCAACCTCCCTTTACTCCTTTGTTCCCATAGCACTTTATTTTTGGGATTTGTGTGAGTTAGGATTAGTTTATCGGTATGAAAGAGAAGATCCAAAATAACAGGGTGATAAGCAAAATAAGTTTCTTTTTCATGTAAAAGAAGTATGGAGATAGACAGTGCAAGATGGATAAAGTCACATGACCACACCTTGCTGCAAGGGAGGCTGGGAAATCCAATCTTGTAGTTTGATATTGAAAGAATGGTTGTTAAGAGGCAAAGCACAGTCTCTACCACGTCACTGCTTTAGCATTTACCACATCATCCCTGGGATGGTGTCTTCGGATATCTTTCTGCACAGCTAGATTATCTTGAGGGCAGATTGTTGTCATCTTCACTCTCTTATCCCAAAGTCAAGCACATGTGGAGATGCTTGAGATAGAGGAATAAGTGACTAGGTGTTATTTCTTTCGATGCCCCAGGGGCCCATAACATGGTTCTCTGCTCACAGTAAGCCTCCAATAATTGTTGAACTGAAATGAATTTAAATGTTCTCGGCCTTAGTGTCCACATTTTTAAAATGGGTACAAATGACTTCAAAACTCACTCCTAGATTAGACATGGTCAGAGTCCACTGTATAAACTTTGAAAAATACCAGCTAAACATTAAAAAATGAAAACTTAGCCAGAGATAGATGCTGTATGTAGCTTTCAGTCTTCCAGTATTTCTTCTGACTAAACACATATACATGTTCTGCATATGAATAGAATCCCACGGTGCATACATTTCATAACTAGCCATTTTCACTTAAATAACGTATGACCCAACTTCTGTTTCTGCTCAAGACAAACTAGCTTGCAGAGAGCAATTCTCTCAATAAACAACTCGAAATCCTGGCTAGAACTGTCAAAAAGAACATGAAAATCTGTTAGAAGGCATTAGAGAGCTCTCCAGGAAGCCAAGACCTGAAGGATCAAGATCCCAGAATGAAAAGAAACACATAGAGGTGAGCCCAGTCTTCTGTGTGACTTCCCCCAGGCCTTTGCCAATTCCTAGGCAACTAGATGGGGAGACAGAAGCTGAGAAATGGAGAAGCAGTCATATGGGGCTGGAGGGGCAAAAAGAGTTTATGCTGAACCCATTTCTAGGCCATATGTGTTCTCCTGGAGTATATATGAACATCCATTGGAGTTCACAGACATTTTCCATACGTAGAGTTTTTGGTCTCTGCAGTTTTTGGTTTGCAGCTTTACTGCCACTGCCAGGCTTAAGCTCCCCATTCGTCTCCACGCATCCTAGCCAGAGAGAGAGAAAGAGAGAGACAGAGACGACAGAGAGAGAAAGGCAGATAGGTCAATTTAATCTCACTTCTGGTTTGTGATCTTTCGATGAATGAAAGTGCTTTTCTAAAAGGAAACCAAACACAGATCCTTTTATAACAGTTATTTGGGCATTTCCCCTAATTACCAAAGTAATACAAATTTACTAAAGACATATTAGGTAATCCAGATAAATAAACACCAAAAGCACCTATCAATTTTCCTCTCCTTCCCACTATGCCTAATGCAACTACTTTAGGGTTTTTTTTTTTTAATACACAAATAGGTATATTTTTTCACAAAGTGAGTTTATGCATACCTAGTCTTTTGTAACTTGCCCTTTTAACTTTACATAGCATAACCCATTTTCACGTAATTCCATAGTCTCTAATATTACCTTAATAGTTGTAGAATGGTCCATTCTTTCGATATACCATAATTTATGTAACCAGTTCCCTATAGTTAGATATTTGGATTATTTTCCATCTTCTCCTATTGTGTGCAACACTGCAGTGAACATCTTTATGTATATCTTGGTGATATCTAAATGATTATTTGCTCAGGAAAAACAGGGTATGGAAAAATAGACCGAACTTTTCATTTATTTTTAATATAATTTATTGTCAAACTGGCTTACATACAACGCCCAGTGCTCATCCCAACAAACGCCCTCTTCAATGCGCAACACCCATTTCCCCTCTCTCTACCCCCCATCCACCCTCAGTTTGTTCTCTGTATTTAAGAGTCTCTTGTGGTTTGCCTCCCTCTCTCTCTGTAATTATTTTCTCCCTCCCCTTCCCCCATGGTCTTCTGTTAAGTTTCTCAAGTTCCACGTATGAGTGAAAACATATATCTATCCTTCTCTGACTTATTTCACTCATAGACTGAACTGTCTTAAATGTTTATTTAATTTTGGGAGAGAGAGGCAGAGAGAGAGAGGGGGACAGAATCCCACACAAACTCTACACTGTCAGCGCAGAGCCTGATGTGGGGCTCGAACTCATGAATCATGAGATCACGACCTGAACCGAAATCAAGAGCTGGTGCTCAACCGAGTCACCCAGACACCCCTAGACCGAACATTCTTAAAGTCCTCAACATTTGCTTCCAAAGTGCCCTCCAGGAAGCCTGTATCAGTTCCCACTCCACCAGCAGTGTGCACTCCTAACCTATGTGCTTTACTGAAGTGGGGGAGGAAGGGGTAGGTCTTATTCCAGCTTGACATATGCCATTCTTGCTCACTTTCCTTTAAATAGATAAGCTTCACGGTGTGCCAGTCTAACGACATTTATAATGGAGAAGTCACACTAACTGCCCAAGGCCAGAAACTCTGGAACTGCATCTGGGCCAAGTTGAAAGGCTCAATTGCGATAACTCTAAATAACATGCTCGATACTTGGCCGTGAAGAACTAACATCTGTTCTCACAAACTGAACCGGAAGTATAACAAGAGAAGGGCCATCTTGCCTTCTTTGGGCAGCTATCTGAAAAATGACCAGTTGGAGCTCTCAGCACCCAGAGTGCAGAGTCCCCAGAGGAAATGGCTGAGTTCATAATGTGATGGGTGTGGGGAGCTGGACTGAGCACTCTTCTCAGGTCCCCTGGGCCATAGCTTGTTGCACAGTCTGGGAGTCCAACATAAGTGGCATTCGTTTCCTCTGGGTATTAAAGGCTTTGTGATTTCTAGTGTCCCTGTGCAAATGCAAAGAAAACTCCTTTGGTTAGTGAGAGATATAACACTTTTCAGCTGTTACTTTAACTGGGATTTGTTTCAGTTCAAGGGACGTGGGTTCTATGGCTGGGTTCTGTGGCTGCCCAGCACCAATGCCCCCAATGCCCCATTATCCTGCTAAGAGCACCCTAATTTGCTTTTAGGGAACCATCCCCCACACAATCCTAGTCCTTATAACTTTGGAGGGGCTGACCCCACTCCCTGACTCTAGCTATAGATATGTAACTCAGGCTTAGCCAATCAGAGCAATTGTGATGGGTTCAGGGCTGTACATGTGACCCAATCCAGGTTAACGGGGGTCAACCCTGGGATTTTTGCTGGAAGTTTTAAGGTAGTGATCTCTTTGCTTTGAGGGGGCTTAATTGGCCATTTCTGCTTTCCTGTGGAAAGACTCAGCCTGCTAATAAAACAGACACAAAAGAAAACAGTCAAGACATAGAGGGAAACAGATTCATGACAACTTCCTTTGAGCTTCTGGCACGGACTATGTCTGAATCCAAAATGTCTTCTTAAAATTTTCAGTTCAGAACTCTTTTTGGCTGAACCTGGTTATAATTGGGTTTATGTTACAGGCAACCAAAAGAATCACCACTAAAACCCTGGGTATGACACAAGTATTGTTATTCTCGTGTAACAGACGAGGTCATTGAGGCTCAGAGAAGCAAAGTAAGCACTGAACTAACAAGTGGTAGAACAGATACTTTTCATTTACCCCTTCTTAATCCATACCTCTAATCTCTACTCAGGGGCTCAACGAGTCCCCCTTTTCTAGCTTTCTTCCACCAAGGACAGAAGTATGAACAGGCTCATGGAGCCAGACTGATCTAGGTTCCAGACCTGGTTCAGCATCTTCTTAACTGTCCGCTCTTGGAATGACTTGCTAGCTGTATATGCTGAACTAGTTTCTTCCCCGATTTGTGCCTCAGTTTTCTCATCTGCAAAATAGGAAGTTAACAATATCTTCCTCACAGAATTGTTGCGAGGAGTAGGTATATCAGATTATGTCTAATGATCTGAGAGCCTGGCACATGGTAAATATGAGAAAGGGCTTCCTATTATTTTTCTTCTGCTGCCTGTATGTTATTAGTAAGTTGGTTACCCACCTCTGTCTCACACACCCAGGATGTGGCCTGAGTTATGATCTATCCGTTCCAAATGCTGCAGCAAAACAAACAACACACACCCTGCCCGCCAGGGGCTTCAAATAATGTCTGACCTGCTCTTTCTAAAATGCTGATGTTTCTAAAAGTGGTGATCACTACGGGCTTAGTAGGCCTAACACCAGCCTGGGAAGTGAAACTTTGGAGAGGAATTTCAAGTAAGCAGACTTTTGCTGAATTGCGGAAAGGAGAGGGAATGGAAGTGGACCCAGACTTTTCCAAGCTCCCCCCAACCTCTTACTTCTGTCAGCCCCACAGCTGTAGGGGATAGACTACATTTCCCTTAGAGTTTGTAACAGTTGCTACCCCAAGTGCTAACTCAATTCCTAAAGGGGCATTAGTCTGGTAGAGTGTAAAATACGCCAGCCCTGGAGATTCACCAGGGAATGGAGGGGGGCTAACTGTGGATTCAGAGTGAGTTCTGGTTGAGGGATATGCTAATGAAT
The DNA here is from genome assembly GCF_014898765.1 of Herpailurus yagouaroundi. NCBI lineage: Eukaryota > Metazoa > Chordata > Mammalia > Carnivora > Felidae > Herpailurus > Herpailurus yagouaroundi. Next base: position 3,837,313 of record NW_024412414.1, on the reverse strand, counting down.
AGAAGTCTGGTTAGAGGAACAAAGGGGGAGTCCCTTGTCTCTCTGATTCATGAAGGTCAGAACTGGTACCCAGGGTGGTAACATGGCTTGTCAGCTATCCTGGACCCAAAGTCTCCTATCTCTGGGCATCACCATCAACGCTTTAATCCCTACCTTGCAGACAGGCTCAATGGTCTATGAACTACCATTTATGGAGTACTTGCTAAGTCTCTTATGTAAATGACCTCATAGGACTTTCCAGCAGTCCCAGGGAGATGAAGATTACAGCCCAGTAACCGTGACCTTGGACCTTGTAACCAGGTTGCATAGAGTGGATTCCACACTAGCTGTGTGACCTTGAGCATGTTACTTAACCTCTCTATACTTCAGTTTTCTCCTCTGTGAAATAGGAATAATAATAATTCTTACTTATTCAGGATGTCATGAGGATTAAATGAGTAAGCACCTGTAGCTCTTAGGAGGGTACATGGCACTATGACAGCTGTTTTTATTAGCTCTCATTTTGCACATGTGGACCCTGAAGCCGGAAAGAGGGATCATTAACATACCACACACAGCTTGTGAAGCTGGGTCTCAAACTAGCTTTAAGTGATCCCACAACTACTGACTGGAATTGCCTTCTACTCAGAGGAAGCTAAAACCCCCACCATGCCCCCAACCCACAACCTACCCCCCCCCCAACACACAGTTCTTTTCTTCTCTCCCTCTGAACTTGGGTGTCTCTTCTGAAGTGTTGAGATAAGATCTGAGGCCATAACTGCTTAGAGGTTCAAAAGTTTTCCCGGTACTGAGGAAAGAAAACTTTGGCACTCCTCCCCAGTTTTGGAACTGAAGGCAGCCGGTAAGAATTCTCAGGCTCCCAGAGTCACGGGGCAGAGACTCCGGGGGACCTGTAGAAGAACCACCCTACACCCCCGCCCTTGCAGTCTCCCGTGGTCCCAACTTTAGGTTCAATCTAGTGCAGGATGCCAATGGAAACATCTTCATTTTGAAACTTGAGCTCATCTGGAGGGGCTAAGGAGAAATAGCTGAGGGGTGTGGCGTTCTAGACCTTGGGGGGGGGGGTGTCTCTCTAGTTCGCCATGAAACCTCTAGGGTGGCGTCTCTGTCAATCTTACAGTTTCTGCATCTGTCTGGCTCTGTCCATCTGTTTCTATTTTGGCCTCTCCAGCAGGAATAAGTGGAGGTGGGGGCATCACTAGATGTCTGTCGTTCAGTCTGTCATTGACTTTGCCAAAAATCATCTCTCTGACTTTCTAGCTCTGCTTCTTTGTCTGGACTTACCTATTTCCCCCCGCCCTCAGGTGAGTGTGTGCAGTGGGGAGTTCTCGCCCGGGTTCTGACCCTTCCGTCACCCTTCTCTCCAAACCCGAGGAGCTGTCACGCTGCGCGGAGCCCGAGGCCGGGGTGCGCGGCAGGAGGCGGGAGAAGGTGTCCGAACCGAGCCACAGGCGCCCCCTCGCGCCCCCTCCCGGCGTGGGGGCGGCCCTGGGAGCGCGGAGTCAGAGGCGGGGGCGCCGCAGGCCCGCGGGCCCGGGTCTCCGCCTCCCTCCCCGGCTGGCCCCCTTCGGCGCGTCTCCTCCTCCGGAGCCCCGCCTCCGCAGTCCGCGCCCCCGCCGCCGCCGCCGCCGCCGCCGCCGCAGAGCATCGAGCAGCTTGGCCGCCGCGCCCGCCGCGCCACCAAACTTTCGCCGGAGCCGGCGCCGGTGAGTCAGAACCTAGCGCGGGCAGGGCGCGGGCAGGGGCCGCAGCGGGGCCGCAGCGGCGGGGCGAGGCTGTGCACTGGCCGCTGGGGTCTGGGCATCCCGGCGGAGCAGCACTGACCTTGGGAGCCGGCGGGCGCAGGGTGGGCGCGCTTCGGGGCCCTAGGGACGCCGGCGGCTCGGGGAGGGTCCCGCGGCGCGGCTCGCTGCACGGCACCCGCCCTCATACTCCGTTCTAGCGCCTCGCCCCGACGCGCAGACACCTGTGGCTTCCCCGGGGTTCGCCAGGGCGCGCGCCCAGAGCGTCTGCCTCCGGGTTCTGGGGCGGAGAGGGCGAGTTCCCAGCTTTTCCAGAGCTGCCTCTGGCGCTGAGTTCGATGCTAACCGCAGTCCCAGCCCGTCTGTGGAGTGCGTTATCTGTGCCAGGCGCTGGGCATCCGGTGCCTGTTGGGATTCTCCCTGTAACGCCAGGAACCGGGTGTTACTACACCCATTTTAGAGAGGAGAAAACTGAGGCTTAGAGAGGGAAAGTTGTGCCAAGGAGGGCGACCAAGTCAAGGAGAGAACCAGGGTTTTGAGCCCCAGGAGGCCTGACTCAAACCACATAACCACACGCGGAGAAGCCCCTGGTTCAGCGTCATCGGGGTCCTCAATGGGAAGCATTGAGACCACCGCCAGAGGTCTTCAGCAAGCCCAGGAGGGACGGACCACCTCCTCGTTGTACCGAGGGGAGGATCCTTTGGAAAAATGGGTGGCCATTACTGCTAGGGAGTGGATTTTGGTGGCCGAAGCGCGTAGGGGCTGCTCTTTCAGGGCAAGAGTGAGCGGGGACCAAATTCTGGAAGTTGCTCTGGATTTTTCTGGAAGGAGCCAGCGAAGTCAGGAGCAGACACTGGAGAGCAGTAGTTCTTTATGGATGTCGCTTTCTCCCCCTGGGTGACTGTCCCCCTCACACCCACCTCCCACCCCCCTCAGAAGACCCCTTCCAACGCCTTAATCTCCTTAAGGTGTCCTCTCTGCCTGGCAGCTGGTAGTGCAGAGATGCTGCAGGCAGGGTCGTTGTCCTCCGGCAGGGGGCTCCCACCTCAGACCTGGAGTCTGATATGAGGGGAGAGTGCTCCTCCCGAGCCTGGCTGAAAGGTGCTGGGGAATTCCTTCTTTGGTGAGAGGTGGGCCACTGTGAGTGGAGCACAGATGGAGTGTATTTCCAGAACAGGAAAGAGAGGGGAGCTGGGGATCTGATATATGCCCATTCTTGGCAGTCAGGAACCAGCATGGACTGAGAGGGGGAAAGAGAGAGCACCAACTGTAGTGTCATTATGCATTATCCCATTTAGTTCTCACAGCAACCTTACAAGGTAGGCACTATTACTACTAACCTCATTGGACAGATGCTCTGTTGAGGCTCAGAGAGGTTAAGTGACTTGCCTGAGGTTGCCCAGCTGGTCCGTGGCAGAACTGGGATTTCAACACAAGTCTTACCTGACTCCTTCCAGATTATCAGTGAAACTCAGGCTGCAGATAGGTCCCTCCTTCTTGTGGCTGGCAGAAGCAGAGTTAAAGAATGGGGTCCCTAATGCCTGCGCACCATTCTCCTTTTTCTCTCATGGATGTCCTCGAGGGGACCTGCTGCTGGGTGGGTCATCATTCACAGGAATCCCTGCCAACCCCATGTAAATACATTAATATGATTCAGGACTTGCTAGACCCTCCTATAAGCCCAAGGCCACCTGAGGCTACCTGGCTCTATCAAGAGGTGTTGCCCCTGGTGGAGAGAGAATCTGTGGAGAGGGGAGGGAAAGCCTGGTACTGTTTTCCAGTGTGATGCAGAATCCTTCTAAGGCAAGAGTTGGCCCAGCACTCCCTGTCTGTGATTTCAGAGCTGGGTGGAGACTGGAGCAGCCTCAAGAGGCGCCTGCAGCCTGGGGGAGTTTGGGCAGTCCTGAGCTGGGAGTGGTCCCTCTTGGCCCTCAAGTGTCCAAGGAAGGAAGAACTTGTATGTGAACCTCCTGCCGTTGGAGTCTGTCAGAATTCCATGTTTGCACTTTCCTTTTCACAGTGGAGTTGTGCCTGGTGGAAACAGAGTGGCCTTTTCATAACAAAGAGGAGGGAAGCATAGCAAACACTGCAAAAGTGTGGATCCTGGAGCTGGCTCAAATTCCAGTGCTGTTTATGAGCTCTGTGGCCTTGGGCCAGTTGCTACGCCACTCTGTTCCTCAGTTTCCCCATTTCTAGAATAGGAATGTTCATAGCACCTCCCTCACTGGGTTGCTGAGAGAATTGCGTTCAGATGCGCCGAGTACTTACATGGTGCCATGTCATACATAAAAGTGCTGTTTAAACGTTAGTTGTCATGAGTGTTAGTATTAAAGTCAAACAGGCCCAGCTTTATATCCTGGATCTGCCGTCTGCAAGCTGCCTCACCAGTGCAATCCTCTTGCTTTTTCTCATCTGTCAAGTGGGAGACATAAGTGGTTTGTCCCAGAAATCTTAGTGTGGTCTCCAGCTTTAAATAGCCTGAAGCCCGATGTCTCAGGGCAGACTTACTGAAACTTCTGGCACTCTACTAGGAACTCAGAAAATGCTAAGCGTTCCCATAATTGTCACTGTTAGGGTGAAACCCACTGCTTCAAGCAGTTGCTTGAACTTCATTCTCTGGCTTGGTTCCGTGGGCCATGGGTTTGGGGCAATTTTCTAGTGTCTGTGGGCAGGACAAAGGTTCTTCTTATCTTTCCTACCTTCCTATCTTCTGTCTTAAAATCCTCTCTTCACAACATTTCTCAGGCCCAAGCCTGAGCCTCTTGGTGGTTATGGGATGGCAGAGGGTCGGTTTGAAGTTCGCTTCATAAGATCTGCCCCAGCTGCCCTGTCCTCACTAAGGCAAAGGCCTCAACAGAACACACTACTCAAGCCTGTCTTGTTGACTCGGGATATTTTGTGTACCTTCCAGGTAAGTGGAGTGGACACATCCAGAGTTCCAAAATTTTTTGCCCTTAAAGACAGAAAGTGAGGTAAAGAAACAAAAACAAAAACAAACACAAACAAAAACAAAACAAACAAACAAAACCTCAGGGTTAGAACTCCAGCCCTAGACCTTTGAACTGAGTGACCTTGGGCATCAGTCTTTTTATCTGCAAAATGGTCTTTAATCGTATTTCCCAGTGTCTGGTTCTCGGGATTAATACCAAGACGGAAAAGCAGAGAAAAGAAGGAAAAAAGCAGATAGTACAAATGGCAAAGAATTACATGCAATTGTAAGTAATTCTCATTAGCATTCAGGCCAAGCCTTAGCCGTAATTGCTACTGATTCAAGACATTTTATCTGAAAGATGTACCTGGCAGAGGGATCATTCAAGCCTCAGTCACCTGCTGCCCTCCATTTCACAGTGACGCTGAGCATTTCTGAATCTCGGGATGTAATTATAATAAAGCTCCCGTATCTTATTTATAAGTGACTCACTTCTGCCATTAATGATGGCAGAGGACTCAGGCACACACTCATTGGGAACAATGCCGCTGATGCTGTGGGGGTGGGGGGGGGGCAGGATGCCTCTCCTCTTTTATGCATTCATCTTTCCTGCTGTAATTCTCCAGTGATAATGCAGGAAGATCACATGGGCTGGGATCGAAGCTGACAGCTCTCAATTTGTGTAGCAGCTTGCATGGCAAGGCCCATTGAAACTTGCCTCTGCCAGCAGAATGGATGTTAGAAATCTTTACATCACAACAGAGAGGATGGAGTAGAGGAGATTGAGGAAGGCATCTCCAGGGAGTGATTAAAAGCATGGACTCTGGTGTTCAGCAGACCTGAGTTTGAATCTTCATTCTGCCAGCTCATTAGTTGTGGTATGACTTTTGGCTATCTTCCCACTATCCGTTCTGATAGAGCAGGGACCGTGTCTGTCTCATTCACCATGGTATTCACAGCTCCTGGTGCATAGAAGGGGTTCATGAATGTCCAATGAATGAATAAACGGATCTATGAATGACAAGTTGCTTGATTGAACCTCAGCTTTCTCATCTGTCAAATGGAGTTAATATAGCACCCACCTTGTAGGTTGTTGTGAGGACTGAGTAAGGAAATGTTACGCACAGAGTAAGCACTCAGCAATGCCCTTAATGAGAAATTGATGAGCAGAGGCTGGCCTTATCTGGGAGGGAGAACTTTTTCCCCCACACTCAGACCAGTAAGAGGCAATAATGCTGGTCATAAGAATCCCTGTAGTTACATAGCACTCTATAAAGTGCTTTCATATCCATTGACCCCTAATAACTAGGAGGTGGAATATAAGCCCAGTTCACTCCGATCTGCTCCCTCTTTCTGCTGAGCTCTCTGTTGCTCCATTGGGGATGGGAAGGTGTAGTATTTAGTCTTCCATGAACATGGTATCTCTCTTCATTATTTAGGATAGCTTTCATTTCTTACAGTATAGTTTCTTAATTTCCCTTGGTGGTCTTGCACATCTTTGGTTAGATATATTCCTATTTATTTGATATTTTGCATGCTATTATAAATTAAATATATATATGTATATTTTTACGTTAATATTCTGTTGGTTACATTTTGGGAGAATATGTTAGCATCTTGTATATTGATTTGTATCTAGAAATCTTGCTAATGTCTCTTACTAATTAAAAAGATGTATTTGTAGATTCTTTTGGAAGAAGTGTTTATAGAATTGTAGGAGGTGCAGGTAACAGTTTTTCTTCCTTTCCAGTCCTTTCAGGGTTTTTCTTTTTTCTTTTTCTTTTCTCTTGCCTTACAGTCCTTAAGACTTCAGTATAAGAATGAATTAAAGAGGAAATACTGGGCATCTTGCTTTTTTTTAACTCTTATGGAGCAGCTGTCCACATTTGACAATTAGGATAATGTTTACTCTAGGGTTTTGGTAGATAATTTTCATCAGATTAAAGAAGTTCCTTTCTATTCCCACTTTGCCACATGTTTATTTTTTTTTCTTCTTCTTCTTCTTTGTTTTTGTCTTCTTCTCCGGTCATAAATGGAAGTAGAGTTTTTGACATATTTTTTTTTCTACATCTGCTTAGATAGTCACATGATTTTTCTTTTTCAGCCTGTTAACATGGTAATCCACAGTGATTTTTGCACTTCTGGAATAAACCCAACTTGGGTCATCCTGTAGTATCTTTATTGCTGGATTATTTCTGCTCACCTGTTATTGGCGATTTTAGCATCATGTTTCCATGCGTGAGATCCACTGGTGATTTTCCTTTCTGGTGCTTACTTGTCAGGCTTTGGTGTCAAGGTTACACTGGCCTCATGAAACGAGGTGGGCAGTGTTTCCACTTGTTCAGTTCTCTAGAAGAGATTGTGCAAGCTGGGTGGTGTTCATGTGAGGAGTTTGGTGAACTCAGCAATGAGGGCCCAGAGGGTGGAAGCTGAAGAGAAGGGTGGGGAGGACAGCTGGTTTCACCTCTGTCCAAAGTGGAACTTTCTACCAGTGGGAGGTTCAGGCTGCCTCAGGTAGGGATTCAGGGACTCTGAAGCCGGCTGTCCTGAGTGCTGTGGGAAGAACCTAGCCTTGGACATTGGGTAGGGTTGTTGCAACCAGGGATCCTGGATGGATAGAGCTCAGCCTAGGGCAAGAGTCTGATGCCTGTGAGCTCCCCTTGAGCATCTTCCTACTACTAAAATGACGTGGCTGCAGATAGTGTGCTCACAATGAATTATTACTCCCTGGTGCCCACAGATGGAAGGACTTGCCTCCACGGACCATTCATCTTCCAGCTGGTGGGAGAGGCTTTCCCTCTCTGTGATATCCATTTACTTGGAACCCCCAATTAGGACCTGGGGTCACACCCCTCCTACCGGTTCTGCCCCTCCCCCTGTCCCACTGCAGGTAGCTAGATTTGGGCAAACTTCTCTGCCTATTCTTCCCTCAATCCTCTTTCACAGAAGCCCCAGGCACTGTCCTAATTTGGATCCTATATCTTAATCCCCATAATAATGCTACAAGGTAGTTACTAATATCTCCATTATTCACATTAGGAAAACAAGGGTTTTGGTTGTCATTATTTGAATGGTTTCATATTTCACACTAAGTTAGCCTTCTCTAAGCTGTTTGAATTTGAGTGTAAGATAAAGATCTGACTTAATTTCCCTTTCCCATATTTAACCCGTTGCCCCCATCCTGTTTACTCCGTCTTTCTTCCTTTCCTCACCTGTGTGCCCCCTGTATCAGATACCAAAGCACCCTGTATGGTCAGAGGCAGAGCCGCAGCCCTGGGCACCTCCCAGGGGTGCCGTTTGCACGGTTTCCTGTCTTGGGCATCAGGGTGTGTGACCGGGAAACCCTGTCATTAGTAGCAGGTCTCTTTCCAGGCTGTCTATTCTGGTGTTGGACTTTCCACTGATTCTAGCGGCCAACCATCAGACAGGATCATGGCAGTAAACGGTGGGGAAATACCAACCAGGCACAGCATAGGTGGAGAAGAGCGGGGTAGCCTTGTACCATGTCACTTTGATAATTATCTGTGTACTGTACTTTTTAATAGCTGGCAAAGTCGTCTGCTTCCCCCTGGCTTCTTCTTCTTTTTCTCTTTTAAACTTTTCTAGGCAATTTTCACTCGGCTTATTCTTTCTGAGACCTTCGTTTATTTGCTAGCTGGCTTTTCTGTGTTCCTGGAGAAAACCATCATTAAATACATCTGTCCTACTGTCGCTCTCCCTGCCCTGCACAAAACACTGTCCATCGCCAGCCCACACATGTGGTCTGGAACATCTGCCAATGACTGTTGATCCTGAGCCCATGATGGAAGCTTCATTTTCTTTCCTCTGTCCACGGCACCTAACTGCCTAACTGGATCCACCATAGTGGGCCTAACATGGGCCTCTGGCGGATCTAGTTTCTGCCTCCCTGGGGAAGGATGGTCTTAGGTCTTTAAAGTACTTCCCATGAGCTCCCCAGAGCACACTGGGGGGAAACCTGAATTCTGCATTTAAATCAGATCATCACAGGGGCGCCTGGGTGGCGCAGTCGGTTAAGCGTCCGACTTCAGCCAGGTCACGATCTCGCGGTCCGTGAGTTCGAGCCCCGCGTCGGGCTCTGGGCTGATGGCTCGGAGCCTGGAGCCTGTTTCTGATTCTGTGTCTCCCTCTCTCTCTGCCCCTCCCCCGTTCATGCTCTGTCTCTCTCTGTCCCCAAAAAATAAATAAACGTTAAAAAAAAAAATTTTTAATCAGATCATCACAATCTCTTGAAAGCAAGTTCATGTGAGACAGAAAGAGATAAAATGTGGTTGTGTATGTACATTAAATCATATAAATGATCCTCAGAATTCAGCACAGGGTAAGAGCAAAGATTCTAGGGCCAGATGATATAGGTTCGATTCTGGGTCCACCACTTTCCAGAGTGTGTCTGGGGCAAATCACCCCCCCCCCATCTTTCTCTTGATTCTCTCAAGTATAGAATGGGGTTAGTGACCATATTAACTTACAGCATCACTATGACTAATGAATAAGTCATGAAGTTTGAAAGAATTAATATTTAAAAAGGATTTACCACAGTCTGGCAACTCATAAATGTTTGTTAAGTACCAATTAATAAATATATTATATGGATTTCTTTTCCCCTAAGAAATTGGGAATCATTTTGTCATGTTCCAAAACAAACCCCACTGGGTTTTAAAAGTTGAAATTGAGTTCATCCCATATATCCATTTCTGACTCCTTGTGTGATTGTGCTTTCTGTGTGAAGATATGTTCTCAGATTAGACTGGAAGCTCCTTGAGGGTGCTTTGGGAATCTATTCCCGAAGCCAAGAGCACACTGTATACACTGTATGTTAGCTAACTTGACAATAAATGATATTTAAAAAATAAAAATAAAAAGTGCTAGGGGGCGCCTGGGTGGCTCAGATAGTTAAGTGTCCAACTTCAGCTCAGGTCATAATCTCACATTTCATGGGTTTGAGCCCGCATAGGGCTGTGCTGACAGCTCAGAGCCTGGAGCCTGCTTTGGATTCTGGGTCTCTTTCTCTCTCTGCCCCTCCCCTGCTCTCCCCCCCCACCAAAAAAATAAATAAACATATAAAAATAAAAAATAAAAAATTCTAGAACTCAGAGGCAGTGAGTTTAGTGCCAATAGTTGGGGTTTCACATCCTGGTTACCTCTCTGACCTCAGAGGAGGCATTTTGACCCCCCTGGCTTTGGTTTTCTTATCTGTAAAAGGGAATAATAATACTAGTAATAATAATTCTCACAGCATTATTGAGAGTCTCTTCTCCCAAACTTGCAGTAACTATGCCTTCTCATCACTGAGGACTCAGATATCCCTTCCTTGGAGAGGCCTTCCCTCACCACCCTGTTTGGGTCACCACCCCCCACCCCCACCCCAATCCAGTTCCTCACCATTGATTTTCTTATAGGTCCCCATCAGACTGCCAGCTCCAGGAGTGTCAGGATGTTATCTGCCTGGTTTACTGCTATACCTACAGTGACTCCATTGATTGACACAAGCACCTAGTAGGTGTGCACTGAAAAACATATTGGATGAAGAAAGTGAGATCACAGCTAGAGCCGTAAAGACAAGGACATGCCCCAGTCATGCAGGTGGCAGTGAACACCATTGAGATGGCGAATGTCCCTGGTACTTTGTAGCATTCACATACACCTAAAATTGCTTTTAGGCATTTCTAGAGTAGTAAGAAACACTGAACAAAGATGGGTTCTTTTCATGGTTGTAGCAGGAGCACAATCAATATTTGTCAGTCGTTTATTGATTGATTCTCACAGCACCCAACACTGGGCTTGACGGAGGCCATGAGAAACTCCATTGACAAGTTAGGAATGGAGGCAGGGTTTCTCTCGCTGTTCTCTCCTGTTGGGGCTAGAAGGGCCGATAAATAGCACTCCTTTGTCTGGCCTGACTTCAGGCCCAACTGAGAGTTGGCGGCAGGAGGACAGCATGTCACCATTGGCACTAATTGGAGTGACCTTGGAGCAGCGGGGTGGGCTAACGCTGATGGCCAGAATTCGACGGGTGTCCCTGCCTGCCTGGGTGCTGGGGCCCTGCAGAGGGCCCCTTCTCCCTCCTAGTGGGAAGCAGAGTCGGATACATGCTCCCTGCAGGTAGGCCGGCTCCTAAGGGAAGCAGAGAAGGGCGTGAGTAACACTTGCCTTATTTCATCTCTCAAACTCCCTCATAAACATGTGGGAGATATCTCTGTGAGATAAGAATTAGTGTGCCCATGTTATAGATAAAAACAACTGAGGTCTGAGATGTTGACTAACTTATGCTAGAGTGGAACTTGGGAGACCAGTAAGGAGGCTATTGTGGTTGTCCAGATGAGACAGGGTGATCTCTTGGACCAGAGGGCGGTGGCCGTGGGGAGGCGGGGACATTGTTTTGGAGCAAATGGATTAGGACAGACAGGTGGTTGAACGTGGGAAGTCTGGCCAGGGCACTCCTTGGGGGTCAGTATTAAAGCACTGCCATTGGGTAAACTCGTGGGTTTTTCTGCTTGCTTCTTGCGTTTGGGGGTAGAATAGATGTAATCCTCCTGGGCAAAGATTATTCAGAGAATTAAGAATTCCACAGGCACCACATCAGCACATCTCAGAGGAACTGAAACTGATGATCGCTCACTTTTAATTGGAAGTGCTAGCTGGAGCGTGCTGGGAGAGAATGCAAACATACAGGGCTGAGGTTGGGGGCCAAGGGAAAAGATGCTTGGGTCTCTAAGAGGCCTTGTAAAGAAGTGGGTCCTTCACGGCCCCTCTCCCATTTCCTCCCTCCTTCAGAATTGACAGTTGCTGCCCCCACTGCCCTGTCATGTTCCCGGAGGCCCAGCTTGGGCTTAAGCCTTGCTCTCCCTCCCCAGGACCCCCTACTAATCTTCCCTGCCCCCAGACAGCACCCTGATGTCCCCCCAAAGACTCTTTGCCAGGCACAAATCTGATCATGTCACTTACCTGCTCAAAATCCAATGGCATCCTTTATAGCCATTAAGTAGAGTGAAACTCGAGTATCATCACTTGGAAAGATGTCCATGGGAAACGTATCATTAAGTGAAAAGAGGATATGGCAGAATAGCTCTGACAACGTAGGATGGCACAGTGTGGTAGTCAAAAGCATGGGCTCTGGGGTCACGCTGAGTTTGATCCCCAGCTCTGCCACTTGGTAGCTGTGTGACCGGGAGCAGGTTATTTTTCTAAAAAATTTATTTAGTGTGTATTTATTTTTGAGAGGGGGGAGAGAGCGCACGAGGGGGGATGGGCAGAGAGAGGGAGCCAGAGGATCTGAAGTGGGCTCTGTGCTGACAGTAAAGAGCCCAATGTGGGGCTTGAACCCATGAGCTGTGAGATCATGACCTGAGCTGCAGTCGGACGCTCAACCAACTGAGCCACCCAGGCGCCCCCAGGAGCAAACTCTTAATGCCTCTGTGCCTCAGACTCCTCATCCGAACAATGGGAACGAAAGCAGTACTCAGCTCCCATAGGGCTGAGAGGGCTACAGGTGGGCTTAGTCCAGTGCTTGGCTCCTAGCAGCACTCAGTAAATGCCAGTCCTTATCATGGCCATAATTGTATACGTTCACATGCATTTAATATATATTTTTTTCAACGTTTATTTATTTTTTGGGGGACAGAGAGAGACAGAGCATGAACGGGGGAGGGGCAGAGAGAGAGGGAGACACAGAATCGGAAACAGGCTCCAGGCTCCGAGCCATCAGCCCAGAGCCTGACGCGGGGCTCGAACTCACGGACTGCGAGATCGTGACCTGGCTGAAGTCGGACGCTTAACCGACTGCGCCACCCAGGCGCCCCTCACATGCATTTATAGGCACCTCTCTCTCTTTGCATCTTATTCTTCAGAACTCAGATTAGAAGTCTCCTCTTCCAGGGGTGCCTGGGTGGTTCGGTCAGTTAAGTGTCCAACTGTTGATTTTGGCTCAGGTCATGATCTCATGGTTGTGAGATCAAACCCCGTGTTGGCTCCGAGCTGAGCATGGAGCCTGCTTAAGATTCTCCCTCTCCCTCTGCCCCTTCCTCCCATCTCTTTCTCTCTCTGTCTCTCTATCAAAAAAAAAAAAAAAAAAAAAAAAGTCTCTTCTTCCGGGAAGCCTTGCCTAAACACCCTTTTCCCCTCCACTTAAAGGCTAGGTTTGAATTCTTCTCTGGACTCACAGCACCCCCTGGTCTTACTTCTACTATGCATATTACTCCATACTGTAACCATCTCTGTCTACTCATGGCTGTAAGCGCCTAAGGACATGGCCCGTGGCTGGTTCCTCATTAGATTCCTGGTACCCATCACATTGGGAAGGACATAGGAAGCCCTCAGAAAATACTTGTTGGATGAATGAATGGGAGAATGGATGAATGTGAGCAGGGCTTTGAAACATAGGGTTTCAATGGGTGGAGGTGTAGAGGAATGACATTTTGGGCAGAGGGAACAGCATGAGCAAAGGCACAAGAAGTGAAAAGATCCACTCTCCAGGAAGAGCAAGCAGGCTGCTCAGACCACATCGTAAAGTGTGACCAGAGTAACAGAAAGTCCTGAAGGTTGGGAGGTAGGTAGGGAGCATAAAAAATGTCTTGTGTAAACAAAAGGAAAGCCGATGCAGTGAGGGTGGGCACAGAGAAGGAAGGGGTCTGTTGAGGACATCATTTATACCCTGATCCTCCAGACTGGCTTAGGTGCCTCTGTGACGCCGTGTATTCAGCATCATGTAAAATAAATACCTAGTTTATCTGTCTCTTTCCACCTCCAGACTGCACACCCCTCAGAGATGGAAATTTATGTTTTCTCTCTCTTTTTTCTAAGACTCTCCTTGCCCACGAAGATCAGCTATTTCCTCCCCCACACCTGCTTTCCTCTGCCACATAGGGCTGTAGATACGATTTCTGTTGTGCCTTCCAGTATGTGGATCCTAGTACAAATCTCTCCAGGTTCTGTGGGAGTAGAGGGTTTGTAGCTTCTCCCCTTAATCGAACCATTCATAGGACTCTGCTTCCTTCATGGGATTCTTGTATCAAGCCAGAAACAGAAGGACTCTTGCAGTTCATTCCTCGGTCAGATGCGGACATCAGTCTTTTGACCAGAGGCCTGCAAAAGAAGAAGTTCTCAATTAAGTTCTTGGGGCTAAATGGGGTCCTTGCCAGATCCAAACAGGCAGTGCTGCCTGGGCCAGCAGCAGAGGTATGGGAAGATAAAAGCAGGAGTTGGAGTCTGTTTGGGGGGATTGTGCCCCTACTGTGTGCTGGGGATGTTGCAGTGGACAGACACACCCATTGCCTTTAAGGGATGGTGGAGAAGACGGATGCTGGACAAGTCACAGTGAAACGGGATGCAAGGTTCTCAGATGGGAAAGCATAATGCTATGGGAGGCTCAGAGAGGCTAAGTGACTCACCCAAGGTTGCACAACCAGGGTAGCCAAGCTGGCAATGAACTGAGATCCTCTGACCTCTTTCCTTAGTGCCATGAACCCCCTCGAGGTAACTGCCTAAAACATTTTTAGAAGTTGCTCAGTGTAATGCAGTCCTGATTCTTTGCTGGGTACCTCAGGACGCATTCTTCCATTCGTGTCATCCATAAATATAGAAAGCATATCTTTCTAGGGGCAAGTTCCAGGCAAGGTAGCAGGAATAAGTCACAAAGCTAAACCCTGGGTTTCCTGTGTTGAGTCCTCACTAATACCCAGAGTTTTCACTGTTTTCTCTCTGTTACAAGCAGAAAAAACAGACAAGTAGGGAAGAAAACTCAAGGGAACATTTGGCTCCACAGATTGGAGCGGAGAGCTTGAGTGAGGGACAGGGATTTGGACACCCGGGTCTCCCGTCAGTGCCGAGTTCCGTAAGGGCAAGCTCACCATGGCTGTTCTGAACACTGAGGGCTTCCTCTGCGTCCCTGGTCGCTAGGGGAAACCAAGCATTTTCCTGATGAATGCATCTTAACTCCCTTTCATCCCAGACACAGAGCTCTGTGTTTGTGCACTAAATGTTACTTTGAAAACAGTGCAGTTGGGAGTGGATCTCGTCTTCTGGGCTTGTTGTTTTGTAATATTTCCCTCACACATCTTATTGGCCTTACCTAACACGAGGCACCGGTCATAATGGCATGCACTGAGCATTTACTCTGAGTTGGATGATGTGCTGAGCACTTTATATGTGTCACTTTATTTGGTCCTCTAAATAGCCTCGTGAGGTCAAGACTGTTGTTGCCCTGGGTCAGTGATGAGGAGCCCAGGATCACACAGCTAAAAAGTGGAGGAACTGGGATTCAAAGCCAGTCTAGAGCCATGACAGAGTTGGCCCCAGAACCCAGGTCTTGTGACCCCTGTGGGCACCACCTCTGGCTTTGGGCAGACCGTTCTTTTTCTGAGACTTCTCACATCAGTTCCAGACTCCAAGCCAGAGTTCTGTCCATGGGGTGTTTGCACACTGGCCCCATCCGCACTGGACAACTTGCCCTTCCCCAGACACGCCTCATCCCTCCTCGTCACCATGAGGTATGGTGCCACCAGCCTCCCGCTTCCCCTGCCCACTCAAGCCCTAAGTTCCCACTGAACTGTACACTTAAAACAGGTGAGTTTTATTCTGGGGATTTTTTTATTGTGATAAAATATGCATCCTAAAGCAAGTGAATCTTACGGTATATAAACTATGTCTCTACAGCTGTTTAAAAAAAAAAAAAAGAAAGGCGTTAGGAATGCTGGTTCCATGGTGACTCTTTCAGGAAGGCTTCCCTGTTAGCAGGTTGTTTGGGGTTATAGGGACTAGAGATGCACCCTGTTTAACCTCAGTTAATGGGGTTTATTTTTTGTGTATAGCAGGATGTGATAAAGACAAAACACAGGGTCACCACCATACTGCCGGGCCCCACAGAGAGCTGGAATGTTTTTTGGATCCACTGGAGACTCATTAGCCTATCCTGTCTCTACAGTAGTGTCCTCTGCTCCCTTCTGTAGGATGGAGACAACGAGGGGCCTGAGCTCCTCGCTGCTTACTCCTTGGCTTTGGCTCTTCCTGCTTATGCCAACTAATTCTTCTTTTTGCTCCACTGCACCTTTCATTCATTCAATAAACATTTACTGAGCACTTACTATGTACCAGGCCCTCCTCTAGGCGCTTGGGATATGCCACAGACAAAGATTCCTGCCCAGGTGGGGCTTATAGTCTGCTTCCTGGATTCTGCTCACCCATGTGTCTGTTGTCCCTGGCTTCTGCTGGCCCGTGACGTGATATCTGTTGTGTTGTCATTTCTGTGATCTCATAGCTTTTGATGTTTGTCCCTGATTTCTACCGACTATGGTTGCTTTGTATGTTTCACATTCTGCATTTTGAGAGGCAGTCTTCTAGTTCAGGTAGCCAGTATCTGGTTGTCCAGAAACTTTGCCCCAGGCCAGCCCACAGACAACCCGTGAATGACTGTCGAGGACCGTTCTGGGTGCTAAGGTAAAGGGATGAATGAGATGAAGGGTCCTGCCTTCTTAATACTTATGCTCTAGTGGAGGGACGGGCAAGACATAAATCAACAAATGAATATAAAATGCAGTGTTGACGAGCAGTAAGTGATAAGCAGGGTAGCAGATTGAGGGATGTCCATTTCCATAGGTAGGAGGGGTGGCATTCGAATCGAGTGAGGACCCGAAGCATGCTTATATCTGAGAAGGAAGCATTGTGGGCAGAGGAAACAGCAGGGCCCTGGGCTGGAAGTGGTTTGGAATGTTCTAGAAAGAGGGAGGAGGCCTGAGTAGCTAGAGCAGAGTATGCAAGGGCAAGTGTAGGGGATCAGGTCAGAGTCATGGGGCCAGACACGCAAGGCCCTGTTGGCCACTGTGAGGACCTGGCTTTTGTCCAGAAGACCCCGGGAACCTCCAGTGACATGATCAAATGTGCAGTAAAAAGCACCAACCTGGCTGCCGTGTGGACGATACACCGAAGGAAGGGAAGAGTAGTTCCAGGGAGGCTAACGCTGTCATACAAGCAGGGCCAATGGTGGCCTAGACCAGGGTACAGTGTGGACACGAAGAGAATCAATGGGCTTCTGGGTCTCTTGTGAAGGTAGAACTGAGCGTAATGGTATACTTTCCTGATATACTTTCCCCCAGTCACCCAGGCGGACGCAAAGGTTGCCTCCTGTCTGCTCCTGAGGTGCTTACCTTGCGTGCTGCTGACGAGTTTCCCGATCTATAACGAGAGGATGATAATCACCCCTCCCTCCTGGGGTCATTATGAGCGTGCAGGGCCCTAGTGGGGCCCCTGGTGCAAAGTGGGTGCCCGGTGAGTGATGGCCATTATTTTCAGGAACATGGGAGGCGGGAAGCATGCAAGGGACCCCTCTGGGTTGGACTTCTCCCAGTGGACTTCAGGCAGCCCTGGTTCTGCTCTGACAGGCACCCTGGAGTCGGGACCTTTCAAGTTGAAAGTGGAGGGACAGACCCCTTTACTGAAATCCAAATAAGAGCCTGGGGCTTGCCCTAACTTATTTCAGTCCTCACAGCCCCTCAGAGCAATGGAACTCCACACCCCCATTCTGCAGGGTCTCAGAGAGGTGAAGGGATTCACCCGAGGGCCTGTCGCAAGTGATGGGGTTCGGGCCTGAACAACTGACCCCTGGCCAAGAGTCAGGGTGGCATAGTGATGAAAGGCCAGGGCTTAGGGCCCACAGAAGTCTGAGTTTGAATCCTGGCTCTGCTCTGTATGGTCCTGAGCATGTCCCTTCCCCCTCTCTGTGCCTCAGTTTCCTTAGCTGTGAAAAATGGGACAACACTGGGCTCCTTGCTTGGTTGGGGTGAGGCCTAAGGAAGGTGCTGGATGTCAAGTCTTCAATGGGACCCACATAGAGCAGACATTCAACAGCTGAGACCTCTCCTGTGTTGCCCCCAGGCCTGTGTCTCTGTGGCTCCTGCCTGGCATCCCTGCCAGCAGTTTGAAGTAGATGCCTCGTTGCCAGATGCTGTCATGGAAACCAAGAGATGGGGGAGTAGGAGAGGCCTGGAGGAGGTCTGGGGGGAGGGGACATCATTCCCTTGCTCACCCTCTGGCCCACCTCAGCCAGCTCATTACAGCAGTGATGGCTCAGAGGAACAGAGTGGGGGCGGGAAGCCAGGCTGTGATGGAGGAGACAAAGGCTGGCTGGGCTCAATTGGAAGCTTTGTTCCTGTAGGGAGTGTGGGACACAGGGCACCACCTGTGGGGCCACTCGAAGCCACCTCCCAGGCCCCCCAAGGCTTGAGCAGGCTAGAGCCAGGATGTGACTCACTCTGGAATCCCTTGTCTAGCCGTTCCTTCTGCTCCCTTCAAGAGGCAATACATTCATTGTCTTGCCCTTTGAAACAGCCTCCCCACAGCATCTCTGTCAAGTCAAAGCCGACAACCCTTCTGACTGTTTCACTGAATTGATATCAAAAATGAGTGGCTCGCTGTCTTGCAGCAAGAACAGCTCCATTTGGAGACCGAGACTCCCCATCCAGGTGTCCTTCAAAAATTAGATCCCTTTGGACACCTTGTCTCGAGGAAATGGTCCTCCTCCCCCTTCTCCATGCCCCAGCCCTCTGGAACTACATCCCACGCCTCGCCTTCCCACAGCATGTGGACGCTGTTAGGGCTCCCCTCCCCTATTCAGAAGGCACACTTGGAGCTCTGCAGCTTTGCAGGAACTCGGGAGGAGGACCCCAGGGCTTGCAGTCGTACAGAGCCGTGTTGGAATCCCCACTTGCTCTGCCGTTTACACACTGCGTGATGGGTCAGCGACCCCTGGGAGTCCCAGTTTTCTTACCGGTTCAAGGGGATTTGAGCGTAGGATCTGCCTCATGGGACTCAGTGAGTTGACCCAGGTAGAGCATCAGCAAACTGCATTACTGTGCTCGTCACTTCACACCTTTCTTTCAACTCAGGAGCAAGGAAGGAAGCAGAAAAAGACAACCCGTAGACACACTTTGTTTATAAAATTAAGCCCTTTCTCTTTAAGATGGATAGAATCTGCTAAAGGCTTTCCTTGGAGGAGATGTTCTCAGCTTTGGATCAGTGTGCCAGACATTTATTGCATACCTACTATGTGCCAGGCTCTGTGCTAGGTTCTGAGGAAATAATAGGGGACAAGGCTTTGGAACCTGCAGCATGGTGGGGAAGACAGACCCGTGTACAGTCAGTCTCCACGTGAGAAGATATGTGCTATGGTCTAAATGGACACAAGGACTGCAGCTGTAAGGATGCCCGTGGGGTTATGGGGCGGGGGTGGTGGTGATACTTATCTCAGCCTAAGGATGCACCAGCATATTTTTCAAAGACAAGCAGGATGTAATTTAGCACAATCAGGTGAAATGAGCTCACAGGCAGAAGGTACAGCCTCAGCAGAGGGAAATAGCATCCCAACCAAATAGCATTGTGTGTTCAGGAAACCGGAAGGAGTTAGGGTTTGCCAGAGCATCAAGTCAAGCTCACGGGCAGGGGGTGGTCAGAGATGGACATGCCTAGAGAGTTAAGCAGGTCATTAGAGATTGACTCCCTTGGTCTAACCTAGAATCTTTTCATTGCAATGAAAGTTTCAGCATCCCTGGGAGACCCAGTGGGCGGGAAAGTTTTTTTAATTTATTTTCCAGAAACATGCACTTCGTGGAGTGGTCCCAGGACCAGCAGCAACTGCATAAGTTGGGAGTTTGTTAGAAATGGAGAACGTCAGGCCCCACTCCAGAGCTGCAGAATCAGACTCTGCGTTTTAACAAGGTGATGCATATGCAGCTTACAGAGTGAGGTGACGCAGTGCCGAAAAGCACCCAGACATCACCTGCTCTGCTCCCAGCTCCCTAGTAAACGTGGGCTCGTGGCTCTTCAAGCAGTGCAGGACCTTCATTAGGCCTGTGTCATTGGTCTTAGATGAAGGCTAGCAAGGGCACTGCCCCAATGTTGGGATAGCCCTAAACGGGGATATGTCTGAACTGCTTTTACCACCTCCCTGGAGTCTCTTGCCTGGTCTCAAGCAGGATCGAGTGGGACATATTAATACAACTTTTTTACTTATTCGGCAAGGGGAAAGCTTTCTCTGTTCCTTGTTAACAACAGTCTCCAAAAGAAAAGATTTTTGGGCAGGAGATGTGGCAGGTGCTGCTTACTTGACCCCCCCTCCCTGAGATGGCTTGTCTTCAGGGACAGGGTGCCTAGACCTTGAGCGTGTCACTTTTATAGCTTCTTTGTTCATCCATGTGTTCTCTTGAGAAAGGGACAGTGGCTACAAAGTCTCTTGCATCTCCCAGGACCTTGAAAATCAGACCAAGTGGTTTGGACTTCTACCAGAGCACCAGGGAGCCACTGAGGAGTTCCAAGGAAGGGAGTAACAAGATGAACGCTGCTGGTTGAAAGACCACTCTGCCAGCAGGGAGGAACTGGCAAGAAGGGCTTGGTGACATCAGGGCAGAGACTAGTGTTGTTGGAGTCCAAGTGAGAAAGATGAGGTCTGGGTCTGGCCAGTGGCCCTGTTTGGTCACACTGCACCAGCCCATACTTTGCCTTGCTCAGTGGGTAATGTCGCACAAATTCCAAGTTTGTAACCCATCTAGTCTCCAGGAGACAGAAGCAGCTGCTAAGTTTGAAGCAGTCACTTAGAACTAGCTGAGAATAAAAATTGGAACCTTCTGCAGGTCATACGTGGCCAGTGAAGTCATCTATTTAGATCTGGACAGTTTAGGAACTGCTGGCCGGGCTCTCGACTTCCCCTGGGAACTCCCCAGAATTCTCACACCAGCCCCTGGGGTGGACGTGGAAGGGCCTGTTGAGGACTCAGGACCCCTGGGCCCAGCTGAGAAGGGGGAGGAGGAGAGAGCAACACAGCCTCAAAGTCCTTCTGTTGCCTTCGGTGAATCTCACTAGGGAGAAAGTGTTTCCCAAAGCCGCTCTGTGGAACCCTCAATAGAAGGAGGTTCCATGGTCGCATAAGTCTGGGAATGCGGCGTATCACATCCCCTTCTTAGGGATTCACGATGCCCAGTAAAGCGTGAGGACTTCAGCTCAGACAGAACCTGGCTTTGAATCTCAGTTCCACCACTTCTTGGGTTGATTCAGTCTCATCTGCAAAATGGGAACAATGGCAGTACCAATGACATAAAGTTATCAGGAATATTTATGAGATAACGTGTAGCATCCGTCTTGTACATTAGGAAACACTAAATAAAGAGAAGCTTTAAAATTATGATATTTTAATAGTAGTAAATATTTGTATTAATAAATACAAATACAAATTATTACTGTCTTATTATTTTAACTTTAAAGGCTCTGAGAAATCCTGCAGTAGAATCTGCTTGACTTTGCTTAACCTAATGTTTCTGAACTTTATTTGACCTTGGAGTCTCCTTTTTCACGTAACATACAGGACTTTCTAAGAAATTCATGCTCTGTGGGACTCTGGGAAATACTGATTTTTGTGTTAGGGAACAGTCTGGAGAAGTCAATGTCTCTGAACCAGGATCCAGTCTAAATATGGATCTTTCTGGGCATAAAGAGTTGTGTTTCATTCTCAGTGCCTCCTCCATCTCCTTTTCCCCCTAAGACTGTCACTCAGGAAGAAAGGCATGAGCTAACCATGCCAGAGTTGTAGGGCTAGCAGTATGGAGTGAGGCTTGAGAGTCTGGCTCAGGCCTCAGAAAACTCCTACTCATCCTTCAATAACCCACTCCAGTGTTAACTTTTCTCAGAAGACTTCCCACCTTGCCAAGGCAAAATTACTTGACCTTTCCCACTTGAGAAGGCCCATAGCCTCTGGAGCAAATGTCACATTCAACATGTACCACGTTTAACTATAGTTATCTGTTATGTAACTGTCTCCTCCCAGCTAGATCATGAACTTCTTCAGAGCAGGAATCCATGAGTGTTATCTCAGGACTCTCAGACAACACTTCATCAAGACCAGATTTCATTCATCACCTTCTCTGAATTCCTTGTGACTCAGCCAAAGAGAGGAGGAGTGAAGAGATAGCTCTGGCTCTTCTGAGGCTGGGAGAAGACATCTCCACCCTGACAACTCTGCTGGTTCCCATTGCCTTGGGGGAAAGAATCATTTCCCTCCGATGGCCACATGCATGGTTCAAGACCTGCCCAGGGTCTCTGAGAACAGAAGCCAGGAAGCAGGAGATGAAAACTGGGGTTACTGAGAGGGATAAAGAGAAGAGAAGAGGATAGTGAAAGAGCAGAGAAACCCACAAAGGAATGGTGATAAGAAAAGCCAGCTCCCAGGGCCCACTCCAGAGTTTGTATGCCATGAACTGTAAACTTGGCTTGTGTAGAGCTAGGTGAGGGCTCTGAGGCTGCCTAACCTTGGGAGGACACAGCTGTCTCCAGCACTCTGAGGCTGGCATGGGCCTAGTGCAGAGGGGCCCTGTCTGATCCTGGATGCTCAGAGGCCAGAGCCAGAAGCTGGGAGGCAACACCTGGCTGTCCCCATAGCCTACAGACTCAGCTCAGGGCATGCCAGAGCCCCAATGGTAGTGAGACGAGTGAGGAGGGTGAGCTCAAAGCCAGCGTGGAAACGGCAGGAGTTTTGGGCAATAGAATGCTTCCCCCCCCCCCCCCCAACCCAGGGCAACCATTCAGTAGCGTGTGAGGACTGATTCAGGCCTAGATCTAACATGGTCCCAGCAGGGGTGTCTTGATTCCATGGTTCATATGGATCTCCCTCAGTGTCTGGAGATACCAGGATGCGGGTGTGGTTGAGACGTGAAACCTGGTCACATCTCAGGGTTCTGGCTGGGGAGGATCCTGTGGATAGGCGACAATGACAACATCATGATAAATCAGCTTCTGTTGTTACTGAGCACTTAATGTGTGCCCTGTCACAGTCAGCCTCACTTAACCCGCACTACAACCCAGGGGACAAGGCTATTTTACCCCGTTTTGCAGATAAGGAAGCTAAGAGCCAGCAGGGTTATACAAATTCCCCCAAGTCATGTAACTTGTGAGTAGTAAACCTGGGTTTCAAAATAAGTCTTTCTGGTTCCCAAACCCTGGTTCCTATCCTTAGGCTATACTACCTGTCATCCCAAGGAAATGGGAAAGATTCCCAGTTGTATGGACTAGACCAGTGGGTTTGCATCCCTCAGACCCAGTGCTCTCTTTCATTGCTAATAGTTCGTGATACCCTCTTTCCCATCCTGAAATGCGGTTCATACATGGACCGAGCAATCTACCTACAAATATTAAAAATGGTGGTGGTAACAGTAGCCATACACTAATCTTGTGGTAAAGGAGACATAAGAGGAAAGCCATTTATAATGCAATACTAATACATGTTTCACTCCATAAATGCTTGGGCACACCCACACTCAAAGATCTTCTGAAGCAGACACATGCCTGCAGTCACATCTACAATCAGGTAAAGGCATGGGTACAAAGGTAGGCAGATACAGGCGTGTTGAGTCAGCAAGTCAAATGCCACCCAGTGACTCAGTCCATGGTAAAGCTCCAAACAAAACAATGCATCACCTTCCCCGATGCATGATCAGGGCAGTATTAGACGATTCAGAGCAGATTGAAACCACGCAATGAATTCTTGTGTTTGTATGTAAATCGAAGGAGGCGTTCTAGATTTAGATCGTTATAAACACGTGTCTCCACCTACACAGAGTCCAGGGAACATTTAAAAGTAGGCAGGGCAAAGGACAGTGCTTGCTGTATGAGGCCTCACTCACTGCTGCCTGCTAAATGCCAGTTGTGCCCTCCAAATCATGGTGATGATTCAGAACATGCCCTCCATTTCCAGATGCTCCTCAGCTGATACCTCCAGACGTCACCACCATCACCGCCTGTTGAAAGCCATCTCCTAGGCTAGCACGGTGGGGTGATGGGGTCTGAGGTTTAGAGAGGTACATGGGCACCGTGATTCCCACCCCACCATGCTAGCTGTGTATTGCAGGCCTCTGGCTTCAGTTCCAGATGCCACCTGCTGGTGACACCTTCTGGTGTCCAGTGTCTCAAGTTGGCTCAGGACCTGGGCAGGATGAGCCTATATATAACCAAGTAGGAAAGAGAGAATAGAAATTAATGAATATTGAGTGTTTACTGTTAGCTAGGCCCAAGGTCATACTGTTAATGAGGGCTAAAGCCAAGATTCAGACAAGACTGACTCCAAAGGGGATAATCTCTGATTTTTTTTTTTTTAAGATTTATTCCTTTTTTGAGAGACAGAGAGAGACAGTGTGAGCAGGGGGAGGACAGAGAGAGAGACACACACAGAATCCAAAGCAGGTTCCAGGCTCGAGCTATAAGCACAGAGCCCGACACAGGGCTCAAACTCACAAGCCGTGAGATCGTGACCTGAGCCGAAGTCAGATGCTTAACCGACTGAGCCACCCAGGTGCCCCAGAGGGGATAATTTCTATTGTGCTTTTTAAAAACTAAGGTTGCAATTTGGGAGATTAATGTAATGGGAGTGTTAAGGTAATGGTATATACTCCAGAGCACAGTATGGGGTCAAGTACAAACCCAGCCCTACTCTCCATCAGCTGAGTAACTTTGAAATGGCACTTCCTTCACTTTTTTTTTTCCTGGTGAACTCCTACTCATCCTTCAAAACCCAATTCAAACATTACCTCCTCTGTGAGTTATCCCCAGCTCCTCCAGGATGAGGGAGTAGTCCCTCCTTTGGGCTCTATGCCTCTATGCTCCCATCATTAACTCTCACCATGACACTTATCACCCTGTGTTGTGATTCCTGCTGTGTCTGTCTCTTCTACTTGATGATGAGCTCCTTGAGGGCAGAGACCTTGTCTGATTCGTTTTAACACCTCTGCTTCTTTCCCTCCACCCCCAGTGCCCAACACAGTGCCATCCAGGTCCATCACAGGCATGAAGAAGTAGAGAATTTATCTTTGACTGAATCAATTCACTTTGCCTGCTAAGTTGCTCACAGAGCAGACCCTTCATGCTGGGCGAGTAAGTGGAGCAGGTCACAGTCACCTGGGATTTATGAGCTGTTTATGGCTTCTCTTTAAACACAGAAGCTTCTCAGTTGGCACAGATAGAGACAGGAGTCAGCCTGTCCCTGCAGCAATTCAGCCTCCCTCTGAAGAGATGTATCCAAAAGAGTGCCTCTGTGGGGGTTCTTTCAGACACATCTGCTTCCTGCAGGCATCTCTGTTATTTTGGCCCCTCTACCTCCACACCAGAGCTTCCCAAAGCCGAGAAGAGGGGGCTGGCTTGCATTTAGATCCAGGCCTTGGAGGGAGGAGATGCTGTTCGCCTGTCCCGGCCAGCATTCTTCGTCACACAGCCTTCCGCCTCACGCGTACTTAGTTCCTCTTGTCTCCCCTGGGTTCAGGTTCATGTCCTGCCCAGACTGTGACCTCTGGGCACCGTCCTCCTTTCTTTCAGGACCCAGCTTGTCCTCCTCACACCGGTGGGCCATACGTTTGGTCCATTCCCCCGCCTCGTCTATGGGCACATCCCTCTTAAAGAAAGGTGCCAAGTTCATGGGCTTTGGGAAGAGACCTGGTTTCAAATCCCAGGTCCTTATTTCCTAGCTAGGTGCGTGCAGTGGACAATGTTGGTGTTCTACCCTATGTCCTTTACAGTTTCTTTGTGACCTTCCTCCAACTCACGGTGCTTTTGCCTCCAAAGGTACACACCGTGACCCCTCTCTGAAGGGCTGCTCTTGAGCTATGAGCCATTTTGTCCACAAGTGCAGAGATCCAGAAGTGTCTGAGAATTTATACCTTCACTCCCATCCCCTCAGCCCTGGACCAAAGACTGTTGGGTGTGGGAATCTGGAAGCCCATCCTCCATGCCTTGGCTGGGTCACCCCTGGGCTGTGTCAGACACTTCAGAACTCCCACGCAGGATACCTGCTCGGCTCCCTCTCCCTCACCCCCTTTCTGCTTTCTCCTCAGACCCTTCCCTTGGCACATCTCTCACTTATGAATCCTTCCCTCTGGCTCTGTTTCTGGGGAACCTGGCTTAAGACAGCACCTCAGGTGGGTAACTCCACACTTCTGAGCCTCTGTGTTCTCTTCCGAAACTTGAGGCTAGTAGTGCCTATGCCTTAGGATTGTTGGCGGGATTAAATAAAATAGATGCAAGGTTCCTGGCCTATGGCATGTAGGAAGCTCACACATGGTTCCTTTTTTTTCTTTTCAGAAAGTCAGCCAGAGAGCATGCGTCTGGAGAGTGGGAGCCCCAACTTGTGTTTCAGGAAGTCTCTTTGCCTCCCTAGACCTCAGTTTCTTTTTCTTTCTGAATAGCTTTGTTACGATATACTTCACAGACCACACAATTCACCCATTTAAAGTGCACAATTCAATGGTTTTTGGTATGTTTACAGAGATGTGCAACCATCACCATGATCTAATTTTAAAACATTTTTATCACCCCACAAAAAAGCCCTGACCCATTAGTTACTCCCCATTTCCTCCCTCTTCCAGGCTCACCCCACAGCCCCTGGCAACTGCCAGTCCCCTTTCTGTCTCTATGGATTTGCCTCTTCTGGACATTTCCTGTAAGTGGAGTCATATAACGTGCGATCTTTGGTGGCGTCAGCTTCTTTCATTGAGCATAATGTTTTCAAGGTCCGTTCATGTTGTGGCCGGGGTCAGAATTTCATTCCTTGTGGTGGCTGAGTAATCCATTGTATGGAGGGAGCACACTTTATGTATCCATTCATCATT
The DNA here is from genome assembly GCF_014898765.1 of Herpailurus yagouaroundi. Classification (NCBI taxonomy): domain Eukaryota; kingdom Metazoa; phylum Chordata; class Mammalia; order Carnivora; family Felidae; genus Herpailurus; species Herpailurus yagouaroundi. The sequence continues at coordinate 3,811,001 of NW_024412414.1, read as the reverse complement.
GGATGAACATTTGGGTTGTTTCCACAGTTGAGCTATTATGAATAATGCTGCTATGAACAACTTCTTAAAAAAATTTTTTTTAATGTTTTATTTATTTGAGAGAGAGAGAGAGAGAGAGAGAGAGAGAGAGAGAGAAAGCAAGCTGAGACGGGGCAGAGAGAGAGGGAGACACAGAATCTGAAGCAGGCTCCAGGCTCTGAGCTGTCAGCACAGAGCCCGACATGGGGCTCAAACCCATGAGCTGTGAGATCATGACCTGAGCCGAAGTCAGGCGCTCAACTGAGAGAGCCACTCAGGCACCCCTGCTAGGAACAGGTTTCTATGTGGATATATGTTTTTATTTCTCTTGGCTACACACACACACGCACAAATTCCACTCCATGTATGTATATGTAGGAGTGGAATTTGTGTCATATGGTAACTGTGGGTTTGCTTAACTTTTTGAGGAATTGCCTATTTTTCAAAGAGGCTGTACTATTTTACAGTCTCATTGAAATGTATGAAGGTCTTAATTTCTCCCACATCCTCCACAACACCTACTTGTCTTTTTTATTTTAGCCTTGCCAGTGAGCGTGAAGTGATATTTCATTGTGGTTTTGAGTTGCATTGCCCTGACGGCTAATGATGTTGAGCATCTTTTCATGTCCTTATTGAGCATTTATAGATCTTCGGAGAAAGGTCCATTCAGAGTCTTTGCTTATTTTTACTTGGGTTATTTGCTTTTTTATCTTTGATTCATAAATGTTCTTTATATTTTCTGGATTATTAGCTCATTATCAGGTATATGACGCCTCAGTTCCCTCATCTGTAACTTGCTGTTCCCAGGTTATGATACAAAGTATGTAAGGTGCCTGACAAATACCGGGTAGCTGTTAGTTGTTATCATTAATAGAATGCTCTTTTGTTTTTTTAATTTATATTCAAGTTAGTGAACATACTGTGTAGTCTTGACTTCAGGAGTAGAGCCCGGTGATTCATCTCTTACATAGGACACCCAGTGTGCATCCCAGAAAGTGCCCTCCTTAATTCCCATCACTGATTCAACCCATCCCCCAACCACCTCCCTCCAGGAACCCTCAGTTTGTTTTCTCTATTGAAGAGTCTCTTATGCCTTTCCTTCCTCTCTGTTTGTATCTTATTTTTCCTTCCCTTCCCCTGTGTTCATCTGTTCAGTCTCTCAAATTGCACATAGGAGTGAAATCATGCGATGTCTGTCTTTCACTGACTGACTTATTTCCCTTAGCATAATCTCCTCTAGTTCCATCCATGTGGTTGTAGGTGGAAAGATTTCATTCTTTTTCATCACTGAGTAGTATTCCATTGTGTATGTATACCACATCCTCTTTATCCATTCATCAGTTGATGGACATCTGGGATTTGGGCTGTTTCCACAATTTGGCTATTGCAGATAGCGCTGCTGTAAACATTGGGGTGCAAGTGCCCCTTTGAATCAGCATTTTTGTATCCTTTGGATAAATTCCTGGTAGTACAATGGCTGGGTCGTAGGGTAGCTCTATTTTTAATTTTTGAGGAACCTCCGTACTGTTTTCCAGAGTGGCTGCACCAGCTTGTATTCCCACCAACAGTGCAAAAGGATTCCCCATTCTCCACATTCTCGCCAACATCTGTTGTCTCCTGAGTTGTTAATTTTAGCCGTTTCGGCCACTTTAGACAGTGTGCGGTGGTATCTCAGTTCACAGGGCCAGATAGGCCTCCCGATAATATCCCATCTGTCCCTCCCCTCTATCAATTTCACAAATGAAGCAACTCATGCCAGAGAAGGTAAGTTACTTCCTCCTCTTGGATTCAGAAATGGCCTAAAGCATATCTGCAATGGAGCCCAACTGTGTGACCTTGGGCAGGTTACTCCTCTCTGTGCACCCCCGTGTTGTTATGTGTAAAAGGGAGGTGAGGGAGGGAGTGTAAGCTCACCTGCTCTGAGCAACTTCTATGTGGTAAGCATTGCCTGAAATGCTTCCAGGAACATCTTCTTGTTCAGTCTTCCCAACTTCCCAAAGTCATACGTGTTCCTGCGTGCCCATTTACGTGTAGAAACTGATACTCAGAGAGATGAAGTCCCTCGCCTGAGGGCTCACGTCTGGGAAGTGACAGCATCAGGATTTTCTAACCCCAATGTCTGTCTTCTCTTTTGCTGCCACAATGCGTGTCCTGGGGTACTCCATCCTGGGTCACCCCAGGAAGGGACTTTTTCCTTTTTTTCTTTGCTAATATCGATTGTGATTACATCAGAAACTTTCTAATAACCACAGAGGACACCTGAGGAAAAAGGAAAACGCACTTCCCACTCTGATCCTATCTGATGCTTTCATCATCTTTAGACTTGCAAGATTTTAGGGGCACTTGGGTGGCTCAGTCGGTTAAGCGTCAGACTTCGGCTCAGGTCATGATCTCACGGTCCGTGAGTTCGAGCCCCACGTCAGGCTCTGTGCTGACCGCTCAGAGCCCGGAGCCTATTTCAGATTCTGTGTCTCCCTCTCTCTCTGACCCTCCCCCATTCGTGCTCTGTCTCTCTCTGTCTCAAAAAGAAACGTTAAAAAAAAAAATTTAGACTTGCAAGATTTTGAATGTAGTCCAGGCCCAGCTGAGACCCACCTTTTTGAGGCGGTGGCCTGAGGAAGCCAGAAGTTTAACCATCCCCAAGGCCAACCCGAGCCTAGACTGTGCTGGCTTTGGGAGGTAAA
>NW_024412414.1:3483577-3808199 GCF_014898765.1 Herpailurus yagouaroundi | reverse complement strand
CCCGCCCCCCCCCCCCCCCCCCCCCCCCCCCCCCCCCCCCCCCCCCAGATTCTAAAGCAGTGGTTTTTAGCCGAGAGTGATTTTGCCCCCACTGGGCTTTTTTTCCTACAGGTATTTTGGTGGTTATGACCTGGGGAGGGTTGGGAAGAGGTGCTACTTACCTTTCAAAGGTACAGGCCAGGGATGCTGCTAAACATCTTAGAGTGCCCAGGCAGCCCCCCCAAGAATTCTCCTGCCCCAAGGTGCCAGCAGTGCAGAGGCTGAGAAATTCTGTTCTAGGCAAATACAGCTGCAGGATCGGACCTGCTTTTCCCAGGGGCCCACAAGGGGCATGGGTACGTGTGTGTGTGTGTGCATGGGGGTGACTACTGCTAAGGAAGATCTTCTCTACTTGATTGCTAGGGATCCTTGTCTTGTCCTGCCCCCTTCCTATGTTCTAGGCTGGACGTTGCAAATAAACTTGTGATGAAGGCCGGTGGCAGGAAAGCTTGCTCTATTGTTTTAAAGCACCGAGGATCCCGTTCCCCTACCGGGAGGGGGCAGGTCCCTGCCGCTCAGAGAAGCAGATGATGAAATGGTTGGCTCATGTTTTGTGAAGCCTGGCACCTCTTGAGGGCAGGCCCCGTGTCTCATTCATTGCTCTTTCTCCGGTGCCCAGCACAGTAAATGAGCGTAGCAGGACTTTGCTGAATGAAAACTGGTGGCCAGAGAAGATACTTCCTGGTGGTTTAAGAGCCACCCCAGTCTTAGCCTATGGCCAGCCTCCCACCTCCCAACTTTTACGACCAAGTCACATGTTAATATAATGGAAGCAACTAGCTATGGCAAATTTGTTGCGTCTGACAGGCACAATTCTAAGTCGTTTACATACGTGAACTGAGTTCATCTTCACACAACCTATGAGAGAGAGATTATTGTTGTATTCCTACTTGATAGATGAAGAAACTGAGACAGAGAGGGTAAGTAACTTGTTTGCAGTCACACAGCTCAAAAGCAACAGAGGCAGAATCTGAACACAGGTGGTCTAGCTCCATGCTCTTTATCACTGGATATTTTGCTCCCTTTCTTAAAAGCTGCCAGCAAAGCCCAGCCTGCCCTCCCCATCTCATGTTTCTGGGGCCACCTTTCTCCCAGACAGACATAAGAAGCTGACAAGTCAGGCATTACTAATGGGAGCGGAGGAAGCACTTTCCTAACATACCCAGATATTGCTTTTGAAGCCTGAATGAGAGAATCAGACTAATTGTGGTAGGATAAATTGGCATGGGGTTCATCCTTGGGGCTTCTGGCTTTATTTTCCCACTGTTTTTAGCTGTTCTTAAAACAAATAATGCTCATAAGGAAAAACTGCCAATAGCTGCTCATTGGATAGCAGGCCCCAGTCATACACCCTCAGACAAAAACCTGGGGGATTGTGAGAAAATTCAAGTGCCTCTGGGTACTAGCACTATAGAGTCAGATTGAGGGGTCTGGAGTGTGAGCCTTATGAATGGGTATTTTTACCAAGCATCCCTGGAAATTCTGAAGTACAGCCAGAGAGGGCAGGAGTCTAGAGCATTGCCTGGGGGAGGAGTGGGGCTCCGAAACCTGCATTTTCAGTCACCGAGGAAGAAATCAACTCCTGCTTATCATTGATGATGAAAGCATCATTCAAGCTTTGTCTCACAATTGCCTCCTCCGGGAAGCCTCTCCTGATTCATAGAGGCTAATTGCTCCTTCCCTGACCCCTGCACAGCACTTGGTACACCCATTACAGTTGATGTCACAGAGTAGTTATTTGTTTATTTGGCCCTTTTGAGTGAGAACTGTGTTTTCTCAGCTTCTGCACATCCAACACTGACTCCAGCGCTGGATATCAAGTTGGTGCTGGATGCATGTTTATTTATTTATTTTTAATGTTTATTTATCAGGTGCACGGACGGCTCAGTGGTTAAGCTTCAGCTTAGGTCACGATCTCATGGTTCGTGGGTTCGAGCCCCACGTGGGGCTCGGGTTCGGCTCTGTGCTGACCGCTCGGAACCCAGATCCTGCTTCGTATTCCCTCTCTCTGCCCCTCCCCCTCTTGCTCTCTGTCTCTGTCTCTCAAAAAAATGAATAAACATTTTAAAAATGTTTTTTTATTTGTGAGAAATTGTGATAAAATGTGTGCTTGTGCACACGCACACATGGAGGAGGAGCAGAGAAAGAGGGAGAGAGAGAAAATCCCAAGCAGGCTCCACGCTGTCAGCACAGAGCCCAGTGCGGGGTTCAAACCTACAAACCGTGAGATCACGACCTGAGCTGAAATCAGGAGTGGGACGCTCAACTGACCGAGCCCCCCCAGGTGCCCCTGGATGCATGTTTATTGAACAAACAGGTGACCAGGCAGACAGGATACTTTGGCCCTTGTTGAGAGCTCCTGGTGGTCTGGCCTACAGACTGAGAAGACCTGAGTTCTAACTTTGTGACTCCCTATCATCTTGACTTTGGGCTACTCATGTGCTCAATGTGAGTCCTCATTTGCTCATCTGGAAAATGGGAATAATATTAGTGCTTTGCTCTTGGGGAGCTCCGATGATACAGGAAACAGTGTGATGGTGGTTTGTAAACCTGAGGTGCCATGCTGATGTGGGGTGAAGGAGGAGGAGGATGTCCTTCTTGTTCTGGAATGTGGGCATTCTGAGAGATGCTGCTTATGGCAACTTCTGGGCTCTGAGCCTGACTTCCCCGGGTCACAGCACTCAGGGGAAGCAGATGGAAGTTCCAGATATGAGCACGTGTGACTCCCAGGGAGCAGTTCACTGGGTTGTTTGGTATTATGTGGAAGCCTTGACCTCCAACCACCTTCCCTTGAGAGAGTTTTCCTGCTCTTTCTACCCACCTTGCGGGGCTCCTAAGGGGTCCCTAGACCCCTGCCAAGCAGGATCGGGCTGTACATTAAGTTCTTTTTAGTGCTGCAGGTCTAAGGTCAGCTTAGCATTCCAAAGGTCAGGCCCTTTCATCTTGCAAGGAACTTTCCCTTGAGAGTTCTATACCCTTGGAGTGTGCACAGCCAGAACTTCAGATTTATTAACCAGCTTTCAGAAAGCTACACAGCTTGGCTCTGATAAATCAAAGTGATGGACATTGCTGGCCTGAGAACAAAGGACAGCAGCTCTGCCATGGTGGTGGTGCACTTAGTAATCAAAACTGTGGCTTTTACTATCACACTTTTGTCCGTTACCAGATTACCGAATCCTGGAAGCATGACATAGGCATTATTATTATTATTATTATCATTTTGCAGAGAAGAAAACTGAGGCTGCGAGAGGTGAGATAACTTACCCAAGGGCAAACTGCTTCTCCCTTCAGAAAGCTGGGATCCAGCTCGGAGCTGGCTGATAACCATTCACTGCCCCTAAGTGGGTGGAGGGGAAGAAGAGGCTGACTTTTATATCTGGGGTGTCCCCCTGTCTTGGGGGACCAGGATCTGGGGCCTCTCTGATCCCCCATCCCCAGGGTCAAGAGAGCATTAGCACCAGTTACAGGAAATAAAGTAGCACAGATTAGAAGATCTGCCTGTAGCCTCACCTGCACCACAGGTGTGCTTTGGTTAATGTGGTCATGCATGAAAGTGCTTGGCTTCAGAACAGGTAGGCAGCCCGACACACAGAAGAGCCTGGAAGTAGACCTGAATACTTAGGAGAATGTAATGTGTATATAAGGGTGGAACTGCAAATCACTGGGGAAAAGACGCGTCACTCAGTGAATGGTGTTGGAACAGTTGGAGAGCTGCCTGGGAAATACTAAGTTGCACCTCAACTCACTCATTTCACCAGAATTAATTCCAGATTTATCAAAAACTTAAATGAAAAAAAAAGATAAATACCAGTATTTGAAGAAGATAAAAGATTTTTAAAATAAGCTCAAATTGGGTGGAGATGACCTTTCTAAGTACAATGTACAAAGATGCACCAAAAATGTTTGGTAAATTCCAACACCTAAAAATTTTAAATGTCTTCATTATAATACTATAAGCAAAGTCAAAAGACAAGTCACCTGGAAAAAAATATTTGTAAACATATATCCCACACATGAGGTGATTTTCTTAATATATAAGGAGTCCTTACAACCAATAAGAGAAAGGTCAACCCCACAGAAAAAAAAACAGTCAAAGAACATGAACAGAAAAGGGGGGATTACAAAAGGCATTTAATCATGTAAAATGATGCTCAACCTCTCTTATTAGAAGGATTGTGAATTAAACTATGATCATATCACTCCAACTTACCAGAATGGCAAAGATTTAAAAGTTAGACAAGACATCCTGTTATCAAGGTTGTGCAGAAACAGACACCCTCAGAAGTTGCTAATACTGTGCAAAGGGTGCAGCCTACGGAGAGCGCTTTGGATCTTACGAGATTTTAAATGCACAAATCCTTCGACTCAGCGATGCCACTTCCAGAAGTCCGTCCTACAGAGGACTAGCACCCAGGTGAATCAGCGATTGTACGAGGAGAGTCTGAAGTGGCAAAAGCTTGGAAATAACCATAAATGCCCCCTATAAGATATTGGTTAAATAAAGGACCGTATAGCCATAGATGTCTTGCACTGCAACTGTGGAAAAGAGTGACTCCAATTCATATGAAATGACATAGAATGCCTTTCAAAGGCCATTTGTTTAAAAGAAAGAAAGAACGGGAAGGAGGGAGGAAGAAGGAAGGAGCAAAGAGTTTATGTCAACACTTATGCTTCTGTGCACATAGTTTGGTGCAGGAGACACAGGATGTTAGTAACAGAAGTGCTTCTGGGAATAAGATCTCAGTGGCTGGGAGAATGGGCTTAGTTTTTCCCTTTCTTTTTTCTTTTTTGATTGAAGTACAATTAACACAGTGTTATAACAATTTCAGATGTAATGATTCAGCAGTTCTGTACATTTCTCAGTGCTTGTCAAGATAAGTGTACTATTAATCCCCTTCGCCTGTTTTACCCCTCCCCCCACCCACCTCCTCTCTGGTAACCATCAGTTTGTTCTCTGTGTTTAAGAGTCTGTTTTTTGTGGGGGTTTTTTTTGGTCTTTTTTCTTTGTATTGTTTCTTAAATTCCACATATGAGTGAATTCATTTATTATTTGTCTTTGCGTGAGTTATTTCACTTTGCATTATATTGTCTAGGTCCATCCATGTTGTTGCTCATGACAAGATATCATTCTTTTTTATGGCTGTGTAATACTCTGTTGAGTGTGTGTGTATCTCACATCTTCTTTCTCCATTCATCTATCAGTGGACATTTGGGTTGCTTCCCTATGTTGACTATTGTAAATAATGCGGCAATAAACATAGGGGTGCATGGATCCTGTCGAATTAGTGATTTTGTTTTCTTTGGGTAAATAAACCAGTAGTAGAATTCCTGGACCATATGGTAGTTCTATTTTTAACTTTTTGAGGAACCTCCATACTGTTTTCCACAGTGGCTGCACCACTATGCATTCCCGCCAACAGTGCACAAGGGTTCCTTTTTCTCCACATCCTCACCAGCACTTGTTGTTTCTTGTGTTTTTTATTTTAGCCATTCTGACAGGTGTAAAGTGATACCTCATTGTGGTTTTAATTTGCATTTCTCTGATGATGAGTGATGTTGAGCTTCTTTTCATGTGTCTGTTGGCCATCTGGATGTCTTCTTTGGATAAGTGTCTGTTCATGTCTTCTGCCCATTTTAATCAGATTTTTTGTTTTTTTGGGTATTGAGTTGTATAAGTTATATATTTCGGACATTAACTTCTTATCAGAAATATCATTTGTAGATATTTTCTCCCATCCATTAGGTTGCTGTTTTGTTTTGTTGATGAGCTTTTTATTTTGGTGTAGTCCCAACCGTTTAATTTTGTACTCTATTTTCTTTAGTATCATTTTTTTCTAACTCTGGGCACAGATGTATTTATGTGTGTGTGTGTGTGTGTGTGTGTGTGTGTGTGTGTGTGTGTATGAACAAAGCAATGCAAAAACATCTGGCAAATAGGGGGTACTTAATGTATCAGTTTCCTTCCCCCTCACTGAACCTCAGTTTCCCCTTCTGCTAAACTGGAATGCTAAATTCCAGCACTGCCATTCTCTCTGGGTCATTGTGAGCAGCAAAGGCAAGAGTCAAAAGAGAGCATGCTTTGAAAGGGGCCCATTAGTCTACTAATGTAGAATATCAGTAGTAATAGTATCATTGCTGTTTAAGGGCATCCCACATGTAGCCCCAAATAGGGCCCAGCCTGTTTGCCCTTGTGGCTGAAACTCTCCCTCTCTCAGCCTCAGTGTTTTCATCTGTAAAGTAGGCCCATCTAGAGCTCATTTTGGGGGATTCCTGACCCTGCAGGTCCAGAAGGCTTCCTGCTTATTCCAGCAAGAGCCATCCTAGCTCCTCTCCTGCTTAGTTGACTAGAGGCCACCCCAGATCATGCGCTTATTAGCCTTCCATTCACCCTCAGGGTTATGTAATTCCAGACCTGGCTTCTTCCCAAACCTCAGGGTAGGGGGGATAGGAGGACCCAAAGGCCTGGAATGAATCAACCTCAGGGTCATTACCGTGAGCCCTGCTTGCCACTGAGGACAAAGATATCTTTTCCTTGTGGCAACAGAATGATCTTAGCAAACCAAAAGTCTCTTGTCTCCTGTGACACAAATGCGGGGAGCCCCTAAGAAACTGGGATTACCCATTTGGAAAGTCAACTGAAAATGTATCTTTAAAGTGTTTTTTGCTGGCAACATGCAGGTGCCAGGTCTCCACAGTCCCCCTGGTTCACTTGTTTCCCCCATCCCTGGTGTCTGTGCCTGAGCTTCAGGCATAGAAAGTCCTTGTGACCCCTACTTGACCTATTCCTCTGCATGGAAGTAAGGTTCTTGGCTTAGTCATCTGCACCTTCCCAGCCCTTCTGTCAGACTGTGCTGCACGCTTGTTGACTTTAGAGATGAGTAAAGCAATGCCCAGAGAAGGATGGTGAGTTATTCAAAGTCAACCAGTGGCAGGATGGCAGAGCCAGGACCAAAACACATTTGTGAGCCCAGAGGAGAATGGGGTGATAGGTGATTCCTTCCTGTGGGAAGGTATCTTTCTCGAGCCCCCTTCTACCACCTGGGGTAAGGGGATCAGCAGCAGCTCTCAGGAATCCTCTTGAGCAGATGTTCTGACATATTGTGACCCACAATTGTTCCTATGAATGTTGGGCAAGAAGGAGGACTTTGCAGAGTGCCAGGGTTTGGGAAGAAGGGAAAAATGTGGGAGGAACATTGGTCTACTGTTGGCGTGTTTGGGGTCCATGGACAAGCCATGCTGCCTCTCTGCATTGATTTCCATAGCTGTGATCCACCCACCTACCTCCAGGTGACCAAAGGGTCCAGAGGAAGGGCTTGAGAAGGGCTGGAAGCATTGCTGATAGATGGAAACATCTCGTCATCTTGTCCTGGGTAGTCCTGTCCCCTCTTCTCTTTCTTCCTCTTCCAAGTGTGAACCATGTGCCCCTAGTGTTTTCCCCCTAAACTAGTTTCTTTTTTTTATTAAAAATTTTTTTCAACGTTTTTATTTATTTTTGGGACAGAGAGAGACAGAGCATGAACCGGGGAGGGGCAGAGAGAGAGGGAGACACAGAATCGGAAACAGGCTCCAGGCTCCGAGCCACCAGCCCAGAGCCCGACGTGGGGCTTGAACTCACGGACCGCGAGATCGTGACCTGGCTCAAGTCGGACGCTTAACCGACCGCGCCACCCAGGCGCCCCCCCCCCAAAACTAGTTTCAAGTTCAAAGGAGCTTAGACAAGAAATTACAATCTGGAGATGCCTGGGTGGCTCAATTGGTTAAGCGTCGGACTCTTGACTTTGGCTCAGGTCATGATCTCGCAATTCATGAGTTCGAGCCCCACATTAGGCTCTGTGCTTATGGCACGGAGCCTGCTTTGGATTCTCTCTCTCTCTCTCTCTCTCTCTCTCTCTCTCTCTCTCTCTCTCCATCTATCTCTGCTCCTCCCCTACTTGTACTTCCCTCTCTCTCTCTCAAAATAAATAAAATAAACATTGAAAACATTTTTAAAGAAAATATATTCTGCAAGGTGAATGTTGGAGGCTAGGGAGTCAGAGCAAAGGGGAAGTAAGTACTCAGTTTAGGATGAGAAGGAACATCCAGGCTCAAGATCTCAAATTAGAATACAATATTTATGGAGAGACAAAAATGCATCTTTAAATATTACTTTGGGAGTGACCACCCCTTGATGTTGCATATAAAGAGGCCATTCATACCTGACACATCATTGCTATTTGCTCCTGCCAGCAAGAACCCCTAACGTGAGGTGTCTGTTGTTTCACAAATATGTTAACTCAGAAACAAGATCAAAGTCATAAGAAGACATTCAAACAGAAAGGGATCTCCTCTGAGGTGCCCTCATTTTGGGGTTAAGAAGGGTGAAGCCCAAAGATGGGACGTCCTCTATTTCGATCACACAGTGCATTCCTGGTAGCTGCCCCAACAGTGCTTCAGACATTTCGCCCGAGCGTGTGCAGAAGTCCACAGAAGAAAATGCGTGTCTGCTCTGCCTTTCCTCTGCTATAAGATCCTAAATGCTTGCCGAAGGCAGGGGTGGCATTGGACTTGTCCACTCGTCTCTGTCCCTTCGTGCGTACATTCGGCAGAAACGAAGTATTTGCACATCAGTGATCTCTTCTGACCTTCACGGAAACCCTTTGAGTGAGCAGGCAGGTCTTGTTTCCATTGCACAGATGCCAGAGAGCGCTCAGCGAGGTGGGGTGTTTTGTCCAAGGTCACATGGCTCGTGTGTAACTGTAACCCAGATTCTTTACTGTCCGATAAATCTGCTGTCCTTCTGGATCCAGGGGACACCCTCAAGTTCATGTTGTAGACCAGCCCAATGATTAAGAGCATGGCTCTGCATTCATACTCCAGTTACTGAAGGCTTCTGTGACTCACTTTCTTCATCTGTGGAGAAATTAGGGGGATAATAGTACCTATCTGCCTCAAGAAGAAGTAAATAAACAAATACATACGAAGCTCTTAGCATAGTGCTTGGGACATAGTTAGCACTCAGTGGATATTAGCCAGGCCACTAGTGAGACACTTGGCATCAGTGGATGGGTAGTTTGGCAATTCTCAAAGGACCTTAGCAGTCCATGACATATAACAGTTTGTTGTTTTTCTGAGACAGAAGTTAACTACTCACATGGAATGATATTATGATGATCATCTTAAAACATACACACATACTTTTTTCTGTGTGAAAAACAACCACTAGGGGAGTGAGAATAGTGTAAAGCCAGGTAATTGAGGGGAGAGACAGGCAGGAAGCATGTGTCTCTAGAATGACTGTGTGTAGGCAGAAAGCCAGGAGCCTTTCTGGAGCAGTACAGGAGGTTTCTGGGAAACCTTATGGATGTTGGCAGAAGGGTGTCATCCAAATGGCATTTAGCCAGGGCCCTGGAACACCCAGTCCTGCCTTGCAGGTCCCAAGGGGGGACGTAAGTACCCAGAGGACACTGAGCAAAATGTCATTCTGCAACCCTGGCTCCAGAAACCCACCCACCTGGCCCCCGAGTGAACATGACCAGACCAGACTGGAAGGGCCCCTTCCCTGGTCCTCACTCAAGCCCCAATGTTTACCACCCCAGTAACGAGAAGAGACCCAGTCGTCTCCCACACTGTCCCAAGAGCTGCCCCAGTCTGCTCACCTCAGGGCTCCTGAGGACAGGGCAGTGGGCCAGCTACGTGGAAAGAAAAGCTGGTCCCCAAATTTGTTGGTTTGATACTGGGTTGTCCAAGCACAAATGCAGATAGACAGGTGGCACACATTAGCGGGTTGGAGTAAAATTGGCCATGCCCCAAGTATGGTATTAATGAGGTGTTTTATGACAGTTGTTTTCCCTAGAAGTGATAGAGAGTGATATATTGTCCAGGGTGGTACAGTGCAGTCAGAGAATATGGGAGCTGGAGGCAAACGGACCAACAGCCAGATCCCAACTTTGGCCCTGTGTAATACTATGCATTTGGACAAGCCATCTCATTTCCCCAAGCCTCAGCTTTTTCAACTGTAAAATAGGAACGATATCTCCTACCCTGCTTGTTGTAAGGATTATTGATGATATAGGCACTTGCTTGGTGATGGCCATCGCATCGGGGCTCCTACTCTATGCTGGATGCTTACCCACCCTTCTCCCTAGTATTCTGCAAATTTCGCAACTTTTAGTATACCAATGCACTGATATTTACCTAATAACTCTCTAAGTCAACTCACTTTTTAGTTTAAGAAATGTAACCATGAAATTACAGGTTTGATACGCTTTTTTTCCTAACATGCCTTACAACATATGCATAACTATTAAAACAATACTTTTCTTTGTGTGAGACCAGAAAAAAAAAAAAAAAAAGGAAGGAAGGAAGGAAGGAGAAAAGAATCAGTGTGCTAAGCAACATTGATTTGCACACCACACTTGGGGACGCCCAAATGTCCAAATTTAATTCCCAAGCCGTCCTGTCGGGAGGAGGATTTGGGAGGAGAATGACTCCCTTTTTCAAGATAAAGAAATGGATTTCCCGCTCAACAGCACACATCCAATCAGTACCTTTGAGAAGTCAGTTTGACATTCCTTCAAGACATTTTCTTTTTTTTTTTTTAAGTTTATTTATTTACTTTGAGACAGAGAAAGAGAGGGTGAGTGGAAGTGGGGTCAAAGAGAGAGGGAGAGAGAGACAGAATCCCAAGCAGGCTCCGCACTATCACTGCAGAGCCCGCAGATCTGGATGTGGGGCTCAACCTCACAAACCATGAGATCATGACCTGAGCAGAAGTCAGACGCTTAACTGACTGAACGCCCCCAGCTGCCCCAAGACATTTTCTTGTTAAGAGGGATCTTTCAGACCCTCAATCTTCTTCTTGACTGTAACCAAAAAGAGAAAAACATGGTAGGGAGTGCTCCTTGGAACACGCAGCTTTCTGAGAGGTTGTTTTCCTTTTGAAAAGATTCACATTCATCTCAGTCCCTTGTAAATCAAACCCGAACCTCCAACGTGAGGGGAAAACGTAAACAACTTTGAATGGGTTGACTGGACGGTGCCAGCTGTGGGCCTTCAAAGCCAATTTGTGCTTCCAGCCAAACCATATTTAGGCATATCTGCCATGAGATTCCTTGACAACCTCCCTGCTCCCCCCTCCCCACACCCCAGCCCACCTTCGCACTCATGGGTTAGCTAGAAATGCCCTCCACCTCAATGGAGGGCTTGGGGTGGTGGCCCTGTTGGACCTCAGGAATCTACATGTATTCATTGGAGCCAAGCCGCCTTCACAACGGCATGCCTTAAATTATGAGGTATCTGGAGACTCTAGTCCTGGGGCACTGCCCCTTGCCTTTGTAGTGCTGTCCCTCTTGTGAAAGCCTCAGTTCAGGGGTGCTGCAAGAGTTCTCTAGGACTCTCTGGGCTGCAAGAGACAGAAGCCACCTCAACCAAAGAACTCCTCATAAGGATACAGAGGCATCCCAAGGAAATCAGGGCAGGACTGCAACAGAGCCTCAGGAAGGGCTGGAACCAGGAGTCACAGTGCATCAGAGCTCCCCGCCCCCTCCCCTGAAAGCCTGCCCTCTCCCAGTTACTTCCTGTGTGTCTCATTTATGCCCTGTTCTGAGCAGATCATCTGTCCCTGCTTCCAGCATCCTTGGGGCAGAACGTGGCCATCCACAGCCACCCAGAGAGAGAGAGAGACTGAAGTGCTCTGTCAGGCCTAATCCCATGCCCCCAAGGAAGGGACTATACAATCCGGCCTTCCAGTCTCTTCTCCTCCCTGAGCCAGTGATCTTTTCACAATGTAGTCTGGTCATTGTCCTCCTCCCCCTGTGTTTGCCTGTGTTATGGGTTTTGGATGTTTGTCTATTCCCGTACAACCGCTCACTCCACCAGGATGGGGATAGGTCTGTTTATGCTCCTAGCACCTAGCAGTTGCTCCTCAATAACATCAATGCTCCTGCTGGAGCCTTGAACCTAGTCATCCCTCAGAGCCTTTCAGAGCAGCTGAGTTTCAAGCCCGTATAAAATATTTGAGATGCTGCGCTTTTGGAAACTGTACGATGCCGTCATAGGAAATTATATCCCAAATCATAAGCAGCTGTTCAGCTCCTCAGAGTGTGGTCCATGGACCAGCAGCATCAGCATCTCCGGGGACCTTGTTAAAAATGCAGGATTTCAGACCCAACCCCAGCCCTACTCAGGAGGAATCTGTATTTTAACAAGTGTATTCACGTGCACATTAAGGTTTGAGGAGCGCTGGGTTAGGACATCCTTTTATACGTTGCTATATCCTCCCTTGATTTCTTTGCATTTGTAAGTGCTTCTTTAGTGTTGGACTTCCTTTGTAGCCTGTGAGCCTCCTGAGGACAGGCGTCCTGGCTGTTTTGCCCAGCTCCTTAACCTCAGTGCCTGGGGTGTGGCCTGGTATACATGGTCAAGGATGGTTTTTTCCCCCTGAAATGATCCCCCAGAAAAGGGTCCATATGACATCTTTCATATTCTAGAATACTCCATAAGTTATTTTGTTTTGAACAATAAGCCCTGTCCGGAAGAGGCATATTAATGTTGAAAATGACCTCAGTGCTAGTTTGGATGTTTATAGAGGTCACTCAATGGGTTCAGTGAACAATGCGTAGGGAAATGCAACCCAATTTAGTCATCATTTCTGGAAAGTATGACTTCACGGTTGTAATCACTAGATATCACCGTGCATGCCTTTTGAAGATCATCTTAAAAAGTATTGCAGTATGCCGTTGTGCTGTAGGGTCGTGACATACATCCGCTGAATTATTAAAAAACAACAACAATAACAACAACAACAACAACAACAACAACAGACAGCTCATTGAAGACTTTCCTCCCAGCTGCACACTGTCGCTCATGCTACAGCATCGGGTCATGAGTAGAAAGTCCCTGCCTTGCCTTTTCCCAACAGGTCATTGAAGGTGATCAGTTTTACTTCCTGACCTGGGAAATGGGGATGCTGTTCTCCACCTCTGCTTGCCTTTTGGTATCATGTATTCCACTAACTGGCTGAGGGCTGGGCTATCCAGCTATCTGCTGGGCCCTCACCTACCCTCAATACCCTCAGTCTTGTGCCCCTTGCACTACCTGTAGCCTCCGCTGTCTGTAGCACAGGGGATGTGGCGGCCGTGGGCTCAGCCTTCTGCAAAGCTGTGAGGTCATGAGAGCTGTGGCAGGGCCTGTGTGTCGTCACATTTTCTGTTCTTGCACACCCCTCCACCTTGCACTCCCTCTTGCCCTGTGCTTGTTCGCTGCCCCTCCCTACAAAGTCCCACCCAAATCCGCATCTGTTCCCTCCTCACTTTCTAATTCCTCATGCTCTAAACATTCACTCCCTCTGATCTTATTCCCATTCCTCAGGGCCCTGCAGCCAGGATTTTAAGAAGGAACTAAGGGACAAGAGCGTATGAATAACTGCGAGACCCATCTCTTATTATTATCATAACTGCTGCAGTGGATTGGACATCCAGTTTTGCCTGGCCTCTGGGTTGGGTGTGCAGGGGGATGGTGGTGCCATTCTCTGGGATGGAGAAGAGGAGAATGGGGACTTTCTGTTGAAATGTCTGACTGAGCTGAGGAGGGAGATCCCCATCCCTGGGCCCACCCTTACAGCAAGAAAGTAAAAATAGTCTGGGGGTGGGTGCAGCCATGCAGTTTGTGGTGGAAGGTGGGAGTGAAGGTTGTTTGGACTCACATTATAAGGGATCTTTGTGGAATTCACACTTTAGACATGGGGAGCCAGTGAAGAGTCAGGATGGTGGCATGATCTGATTGACATCTTAGGAAAATCCCTCTCATAACAACATAGAGAAGGGATCGGGGGGTGGGGGGCAAGACTGGAGGCAGACAGACCAGTGAGGAGACATGGGCCACCTGGACTGAGGCAGTGATAGGAAAACAAAAGGTGAGAAGGGTGGATGTATCAGAAGTTTCCAAAACAGACACAGGGTGGCGAGGAAAGAAAGTTACTGAAGGTAACTTCCTGCTTTCCAGGTGCGTGGCTGATACGGTGGGGGGACCCAGTCCCTGAGGTAGGTGCCCTGGGAGGAGGTTTGGAAATGCCAAGTTTGAGTTGCACCTCCAAGAGAAATTGTCCAGGAGACATTTAAATATGTGGGTGGGGCTGGGCAGACCTGGGAAGATTTCCACCGGGATCAAAAGTGAGGGCCACAGGGATACAGAAGGCGAGAGCTGCTGTCCAGATGAGAGGCAATGGTGGCTCAGCCCAGAAACAGTGGCAAAATGACCCAGAGAAGTGGATGGAATTGAGAAACCTGTAGGAGGCAGAATGGACAGCACTCAGAGATGGTTGGAATGCCAGCGATGAGCTGGAGGTGAAAGTCAGAGGTGGTTCCCCCTTTTCTAGCCGCAGCATCTGAGAGGAGAGCAGTGCCACCCATGGGACAAGACGTAGTTTGTAGGGGCAAGATGATGACTTAGTATGGGTTCTCCTCAAAGCAGAGCTTGAGGCAAGGATTTGGGTAAGCCATTTTTTAAGGAGGTGTTCCAGGTGGGAAGTGAGCCAGGCAAGGAGGCGCACTGATGAAAGTGTATTGTTGCACGGGTTGCTGCTGCGGGCGCCAGTGCCTCGGCCCACCTGGGAACTGATGACGGACTCTGGACCACACCTGACAATGGTCCCTGGTAGCTGGTTGAGCGTCGCTCCTGGGATGTTAACTCTCCAGCACTTCCATGCTGTTCCTTGTTGTGGGTGGAGAGAGAACTTTCTCTGGTGGTGTAGACAGCTGTCTCAGAGTAGACCAAGGAGGTGTGGGCAGGACACCAGAGGCATTTGCTACAGGTCATGACACGGCTCAGATGGGTCGAGTCTCAGACATCTGAGACTTCCAGGCGGAGATGTCCCCAAACAGAAGATGGTGACACTGCAGTAGGCATCAAGGATTCCTGACACTGTGCCCTGGAAGGGTGGTGGGTCTTTGTAAGTGTTTAGAGCCTGTAATTATCAGTGGTCTGGTTGGACCCCTCAGATGAACTCCTCTCCCACCCCTGGGGCTGGCTGAAAAGCCAGTGCTTTAGAGCTCAGTTCACTTCTCACAGAACAGTCATCAACTGCGAGTACATCCCTCCCTCCATCTCTGTGTATTGAGAGTGCCACTTGTCGGTGGTTCCAAGAAGTGGGGCTCATTAGGCAGAGAGGAAGCTGGGGACCTGGAGAAGACAGGCTCATCTGAGAACAAACTAAGAGAGCTGGGGTGTGGTGGGGAGTGCCACCACGAGCACATCACCGAGCTAAGTGAGTAAGCGAGCAGAGAGTGAGTGGAAGGAGTGCCAGCCCAAGGGTTGATGCCGTGTCCCCGGTCCTCACTGCACCCTCTCTAGCCACAGAACACAGGCAGGCATGGAACAGGTTCGCGTTTCTATTTCTTGCCCTTTGCAGCGGGACGATATGCTTCTCTCAGCACCACCCAGTAGAAATAGGATGCCAGCCGCAAATGTAATTGGAAACATCCTAGTAGCCACAGTTTTCAAAGTAAAAAGAGACAGGTGCAATTCATTTCCATAGTAAATTTTATCTAACCCAATATCCAAAATACTATCATTTCAACATGTAACCAACATAAACAATTATGAATCAGATATTTTACATTTGGGGGTGTGGGGCTAAGTCTTCAAACCTGTGTGTATTTTACACTTAGAGCACATCTCAGTTCAGACCCACCACATTCAAGGACTCACTAGTCACATGTGGCTGTGACCACTTACTGGGTGGCCCCAGTCCAGCCTGTCTGCCTTAAAGAACCACGGGGAGGAGCCAGTTCAGCCCCACCCATCTCTCTCTGAGCATCTCTTCGTTGTAGGTTCTGATCATCATAATACAATAATTATGGTAATTGAGAATTACACTGTGGTGAGAGCTTTATGGACTTGACCTTATTTCAGCCACATGCCCTGCTACACATATATTATTATCCCTGTATTATGGGTGAAACAGTTCAGACTGAGTAGGGAATAGAGCAGAGACATGGGCGCTGGTTCCAGCATTGAGGGGCCCGGGTTATCTTTTATGCACAGATTGGAAGCCACTTCTGCACAAAGCCTTGCCAGAGCATTCCCCCGACACCAGCCACCATGAAGTCATTCCTCCCTCCCCTAGGCTCTTTGCTATCTGCGTATCTTGATAAACCACGCCTATATCTTCTCTCCCTGCTGCTTGTGAGCTCCCCAAGAAAAGGGCTGTGTGGCGGTCATTTGTGTATCTCCCCCCACCCCCAATTTTACTCTGCACATAGTAGGTGCTTGAAAATGGGGAATAAATGGAAGGACAAGTAATATTAATATTGCTTCTTCCTAATTCATAAGAGAGAAGGCATTTCCCCTAAGCATTCCCCCTGGCTGATAAATGAGTAACTCATTTCCCTGCTCTGGGGCTCAGCTTTTCCATCTGTAAAATGAGAAGGTTAGATTAAATCTCTTGCTCCAAGAAATTCCATGACTTGGTAGCATTTTATGTTAAGGGTCTGCTCTGTGCAGGGCTCTGCAATACAGATAAGAATTAGACAGGTTTCCTTCCATCGAGATACTCAGGGTCTAGGGTGGAGGTTCTGTACCTTTGTGGGGGGACTAGATCTCTTTGATGGCCTCTCCCCAGGGTGATGCTCCTCCCCTCTTTGTATCTGTGGGCAGTTTTAGGGAATCCATTCAGTTTAGACAAAAGCCTCCAGAGGCCCACCCCTTCCTTCCAGCCTTGTCTGAGCTGGAGCTAGGGGCCACGGAAGCATACCGTGTTACCAGAGGAGACTTCAGTGCAGAAGGAGAGGCAGATGTGCAAATAAGCCACTTGTCTCCAGGTGGAGAGGTGCTGAAACACGCAGGCCCTGGTGACCACTGGAGCTGCTGGGGAATGCTGGGGAAAGGCCTGCTGGTTGTTAGGAGTTTGCTGGGTTTTCAAATGAAGAAGGCCTCCTGCAGGGAAAGTACACGGCACGTGCACATGCCCCGGGGTGTGAAAGGGTGCCGGCTTTTATGGACACTGAGTAACTATGCCTCTGGAACAAAGCAGAGATGAAACCGGGAAGATGGGGGTGGGAGGGGCAGGGCGGCAGAAAGGACAGAGAATGGCAAGCGGGAGAGGAGCCAAGGGGAGGTGGCCGAGTACTGGATACTTCGGGACATGCCGTAAGAGTGGGGATCGGGGCAGGAAGTCTCTACAGAGGTTCACAAGGACCTCAGGTCAGACGTGGGCCTTCCAAGAAACGAGCTGAAAAGTCAACACAACCTCAGACCCTGTGGGACAAGGGCTGTCTGTAAATTCAAGGTGTTTCCAAGGCTGTCGCTGCCCCCTGAGAAGGAGCCTTCCGGGCAGAAAGCTGTCCTAACCGGGCCTCATCATGGGCCTGCTGCGCTGCCAATAGGAAGCAGGTCTAGCTTGGAAAAATGAAAGCAGGGAGCTTTTCCCTTTGTGTGGTCCCGTGGCGACTCTAACTCTGGCCCTGTACCGGCCTCCAGAGGCTGTGGCTAACATTTGGGGAAGTTAAAGGAAATCATTTTCTGGCTGCCCAGGCCCCGGTGGGCCTTCCTTTTTGCTAGAATTGCCTCAGCAAGGTGTCTCCACATGGCTCCCCTCACACGGGGCAGGCACCAGGCAGAGAGAGCAGAATGCCTTTGAGTCATTCAAAGCTGAGAGTGTGGGTTTTTCCTTAATATGTGTAGTGGTGTGGTAGATGGAGTTATTTCATGATGGGGAGATGAAAAGGAACCCTTGGGAACAAATTGACTAGATCCTTTCTAAGGTTCCTTCCAGATTTGACACCCTGATCCTGCGTGGTGCCAGCCTCTAGGCTGTGTACCCTCTGCTGTCCCCTAACCAGACTGCTTTTTGAGCTAGCTATACAGATGCTTCTGACTGCTCCTTAATCAAAAGGAATGGGGGCAGGAGGTGATGGTCCATTGGGACCTATTGTGTGCCAAAAATTGTGGGGTTTTTCTGAAGTTGTTTTTTTTTTTTTTTTTAATTTTTGAGAGAGAGAGAGCATGAGCGGGCCAGGGGCAGACAGAGAAGGGGACAGAGGATCTGAATCTAGCTCTGCACTGACAGTGAGCCTGACGTGGTGCTCAAGCTCACGAACCACGAGATCATGCCCTGACACAAAGTCGGACGCTCAACTGACTGAGCCACCTGGGTGCCCCCCAATTTGTTTACAACAACATGACGTGAGGGAGGGGGTTATGATTCTCATTTGACAGATGCATTCACTGAGGCTCAGGGAGATGTGCACATTAAATATGAATACAGGACCCGTGTGATAAACCCTAAGCCAGGAGCTAAAGAAACAACAGAGAACACAATGTAAGTGTTGCCCACCCTCAGGGAGCTTATTGTCTAGTAGGGGAGAGAGAGACCCTAGTGAAACACCCCCACACATAAATGGTATTAGGAGAGTCGAGTCTGGGCTAGGGAAGGCTTCCTGGAGGAGGTGACCCTTGAAGCATGAGTAAGTATTAACAAAGCAGAGAGTCGGGAAGCATGAGTAAGTATTAACAAAGCAGAGAGTTGGGAGCCAGATGATCAAGCAGAGGGAAGAGCACTTTCAAAGCCCTTGAGGCAGGAAGGAGCTTCGATCTTTCCCAGGGCTCAGAGGTGTGTGTGGCTAGAGCATGGAGAGGGTCATAGAAGGCGATATTCACTGAATCCTGGGAGGAGTAGACGGGGATCAGCACCACATGACCTCCTGAGTCCGGAGTGAGCAAAGAGATTGCATGAGAAAGAGAGCAAACTAGATTCTAGGTTCTGTGCCTGTCATACCTGTGATCTCATTCAATCCTGGAAGCTACCCAGGGGTAAATATTTTCGCCATTCCATTTTATGCAGGAGAAAACTGAGGCTGAGAGAAGGCAGGTAAGCATGGCCCCACAGCTGGTCAGAGGTGGCGCTGGGCGTCCTACCACATTCAGTTCCAAAGCCCAGGCCCTCCTCAGCTTCTCACCTCAAGGGCCTGGACACGGCAGCTGCCATCCCCACACCACCTGCCTGCCACGAGCCTCCTCTTCCAGGTGCAAGATTTCCCGCAGGGAGAGCCCGGGCACACTCTCCTCAGCCCCGTGTTTTTGGCTTCTGGCCTGCCTCTGTGGCATCCTTGCTTGGAATCAGACAGAGAAACTTGGGGTCTGGTAATTGTATTCCATTAAGCCTAATTAAGATGCAAATTTGTACAGTTAATGAAGAAGGCAATTTGGAAGCAGTTTGGCTGGTGACACAGGACCCTCCTCGGTGCCTTTCCTCTCAGTAGGTGGGTCTGAGGATATGGCAAATGTATGCACCACCACTCACCAAGCTGCCTCTGGCCGCTCTCCAGGGATCAATCCTTTCTGCTGAAGAAGGACAACCCAGCCCAGGTAGAACACACTGTGCACAAACGACTCAGATCACATAATCCCTGACACAGGGATCACCTCGTTCTGGGCCCTTGGACCCCCACGCACAGGCTCTGCCCTGCCTGGGTCCCCTTATGTGGGTAGGAGGGCCGGAAGCAGTTTTCTGAAACCAGACTACCTGGGTTCGAATCCTGACTCCACCCTCACCAGCTGTGTCTTTGGGCAAGTTTCTTAACCTGACTGGGCCTCAGTTTCTACCTCTGTGAAGTGGGACACAAATAGGTCGCTGTGAAGATGAAGTCAGATAATGCATGGAAAGCGCTTAGCAAGCCCCTGGCACGTGGATGTTGGCCACTGTGGGTAGCAGTTCTGCCCCCAAATCCTAGGCTCACAAACTTCTTTTTGCTGCCGCCAGAGGTCTCTCGCCTTGGAGTTGGACTTTACTCAGGTCCTGGATCCCCTGTCCCTGTGGTCCACCTGGCTGCAAAGCTGGGGTACACCCAGCCTCTGACCTTTGACATGGATTGCCACTTATGGTTGGCTGTTCTCCCATCCTTGGATACCAGAATTGGCCTCTGACCTGGACTTTCTTTCAGTACCTGATCCCACTCCTCCTACCACCTGGATCCCCCTGCACCTGTGGCCAGATTCATTTATAAATACATTACTCAACTGAAATCATCATGATTATAGCTGATATTTGTGGAGGGCTCACTGGGTCAAGCTCTTTGCCTACAATCATGTTATTTTGTCCTCACAACAATTTATAGACGCAGAAGCTGAGGCTCAGAGAGGTGGAGTGACTTGTCCAGGGTCACACGGCTGGTACGGTAGGGAACTGAGCTCAAACTATGTCTGTCTGACTTTTTAAGCCTTTTGTCAAGCTACTCGGGAATTCCCAGGTGCCTGCCATGAGCCAAGCCCTATGCCCAGCGCCTGGGGCAGAAAACACCGTCTGTAACTTCGAGGGCCTCGCAGATCTGTAGGAAAGAACAGACAGGAGGACAGACCATAACAGCAGGGTGGAAGTCCTGTGATGGAGGGAACCCATGGGGGGAGCACTTGGTTAGGGAGTTGAAGGATGGGTGGAAGTCTCTGGAGATTTGCAGTGGAAAGGGCATTCCTGGAGGTGGGGAACAGCAGGAGCAGTGGCATGGAGGTATGAGATACTTGGGTGTATTGAAGTTTGGGGGTCAGGAGTTGGTGGTAGGCAGGGAGTGGCAGTGGGAGGGGGAGCCGGGAAAGGCAGGTAGAAGCCAGATCACGCTGACCCTCAAAGGCCAGGCCAAGTCAGAACTTGGCAGAGGTTTAGAGTGACGTGTTCCAGACTCAGACAGACCTGGGCTTGAGTCTGAGCTTTTCCGCGCACTGGCTGTGTGACCTTAGACAAGACTTTACCTCTCTGAGCCTTGGTTTCTTGGTCTATAGAATGGAGGGGGGTGGTAATCAAAAGGCCTCTCTTACAGATTGGTTGTAGGAAGATGCACAAAGGATCAGGACCATCTTTGCAAAGTGGACCTTCCATATGCACACACTGTTGCCCTCATTTGGGAGGCTAGGAGATAGGGAGCCACTGCAAGAGCCAGGGGACAGGGGTGGCCATCCCCTCATGTCCACTGGGTCTGTCTAGCCTGTGCCCCGACAGCTGTCAAGAGGGATGGGTTTTGTGGACCACCCAAACCAGATCAGTGGGTAGAGAAAAGGGGGAGGTTTCCTCATTCAGAAGTTTATTGTTTAAAGGTGAGAACAGTCTTTCCACATTGTACAGCGTATACAAGAGTGGGGCAAAGAAGAACTTAAAACTGTGTATTTCAGGGGTGCCTGGGTGGTTCAGTGGATTAAGCGTCCAACTTCAGCTCAGGTCATGATCTCATGGTTAGTGGGTTTGAGCTGACCCTCTAACCATGGGTCATGACTGTTGGGCTCCGTGCTGATGGAGTGGAGCCTGCTTGGGATTCTCTCTCTCCTTCTTTCTCTCTCTCTCTCTCTCCAACCCCCGCCCTTTCCCCATATGCTCGCAGGCTCTCTCACTCTCAAAATAAATAAATACACTTTAAAATATTTAAAAAATAAAATGGTATAAGGGTGTATATTTACAAACTTTCACATTCCCTTCACAATCTTTTCACATCTGTTTCTTGTTGTACCCATTCTTCCCTTAACACTTTACCTTAAATGAATTTTATATTGACTTTTTTTTTTTTTTTGGTTAACTTTGTCCTGACACAATACTATTTATTAAATCAAAAGCTTAAAAAAAAGTCACTTAAAATCCTACCAAGGTAAAACTGGGGATTTTCAGGAAACTTTTCTCCCAGGATACACACTCATCCAATTTTGCATAATATGATTATACACTATTTTGTGCCCTTCTTAATTTGACAGCCGTGAACATCTTCCCATATCAACAGAAAAAGCCACATCATTATTAACAGCTGCATTTTTTTCTCAGTGTTCACATGAGCCAATATTTAACCAATCCCATAATGATTGTTGTTTATATAGTTTCTGGTTTTCCAATAATAGAAACAACTCTGGTGAACACCCCTTTGTATGCTGTGGGATGACAGATTCTCAGAAACAGAATTGCTGAGGAAAAGGATGTATATTTTAAAGACTTTGAGTACAAAAAAAATTACCAAACTGCACTCCTGGAAGAGAGCCCTAATTTAGACCAGCACAGCTGTAAGAATGCCAGCTTCCTGCACATTCATCTGCCTTGGATTGCTCATGTTGATAGGAAAATAAAAAAGCCCAATTAGGAAATACAGTTGACCCTTGAACAACACAGGTTTGAACTGCATGGGTCCACTCGCATATGGATTTTTTAACAGTATAAGACTGTAAATGTATTTTCTCTTCCTTATGGTTTTCTTCATGTTTTCTTTTCTCTAGCTTACTATAAGAATACAGTATCTAATACATACACAAAATAGGTGTTGATGGATTGTTTATGTTATCGGTAAGGCTTCCGGCTAATAGTAGGCCATTAATAGTTAAGTTTGGGGTGAGTCAAAAGTTATACATGGGTTTTTGACTGTACGGGGGAGGGGGCGGGGGTTGGTCCCGTGACTCCCATGTTGTGCAAGGGTCAACTGTACTTAGCAAAGAGATTTGGAAATTGTTTATTTGTGATGGTAATTTTTTTTTGAGAGAGAGGACAAACAAGGGAGAGAGGCAGAGGAAGAGAGAGAGAGAATCTTAAACAGGCTCCATGCTCAGTGTAGAGACCAACGTGGGGCTTGATCCCACAACCCTGGGATCATGACCTGAGCCAAAACCAAGAGTTGGACGCTCAACTAACTAAGCCACACAGGTGCCCGTGATGGTAATTTTTGTGTAGAGGCTCTTTATTCTTTTCTTGGCACATCTTATCTGATAATAAAACTGCTTCTGGTCTGTTTGGTGGAATTAAATCTATCAGTAGTTTATGTGTTTGCCTCTTAGCCCTGTGACTTCCAGAATCTCTTCTGTCTTAGCTCAGGCTGCCACAGCAAAGTACCATTGACTGGGCGAGTAAACA
Organism: Herpailurus yagouaroundi; assembly: GCF_014898765.1. Lineage (NCBI taxonomy): Eukaryota > Metazoa > Chordata > Mammalia > Carnivora > Felidae > Herpailurus > Herpailurus yagouaroundi. The sequence continues at coordinate 3,785,317 of NW_024412414.1, read as the reverse complement.
ACAGACATTTACTTCTCACAGTTCTGGAGGGTAGGAAGCCCAGGACCAGAGTGTCAGTATGGTCAGGCTCTTGGCAAGGGCTTTCTTCTTGGCTTGCAGACAGCCACCTTCTCACTGTGTCCTCTCATGGCACAGAGAGGACCCTCTGGTGTCTTTCCCTCATCTTATAAAGGCACTAATCCTATCATGGGGTCTCTACTCTCACAACCTCCTCTAAACCTCATTATCTCCTAAAAGCTCCATGTCCAAATACCATCACATTGGAGTTAGGGCTTCAACATATGAATCGAGGGGACGCATTCAGTCCATGGCATCTTCCATGAAGACAAGTTTGGGAACCAGTGGGCTAGATCAGCACTTTCATGTGAGTTTTGTCTCTCTAGCGGTAGCCAATCAGCCCAGTTGTCTATTGAGTCTCTACTACATGCCAAGCTCTGTTCAGTATACTCTCTTTGTGTATTGTGTCAGTGGAACATCCCTACAGGGAAGTAATTATTAACTCCATTTTACAGAGGAAGATCCTGAGGCTCAGCTAGTAAGAGATGGAGCTCTGATTGGGAGGCTAACTCCAATTCCCTGCCCATTGTCACTCTGCTGCCTCCCCAGATAGACTGTAGACATGACTTGTGGAGGGTAGGGGTATGTCGTGCTTGCCTCTGGATCCTATCCCAATGTCAACACAAGGTAGATAGAATCTAGTCCAGCTCTTTATGGGTAGAGTGAAGACCTTAGCATTAGATGACTTGGGTTTGAATCCCCCCTCTGCCCTTACCAGCTCTGTGGCTTTGTCTTTGTCTTTACATCTCATAAATGGGGTTCATAATCTCTACTTTGAAAAACTGCTTTGAGGACAAAACCACAAAAAATGTATGCGCCTGGTACATAGTAACTACTAAATAAACTTCCTATTTTTGGTATATTCATTTAGTCCCCCAAAGACCCCTGGATCCAATGAATGGAGCACCATGGAGTTAAGAGATAATTCCATGGTCTCTCAGTATAATAACATCATTCATTCACTTATTCATTCACTCAGCAAATATTGATGCAGTGCCTGTTATGTGCCAAGCATCAAAATCCAGCGATGAACAAGATAAAAGGTCAGCTCCCAACGAGCTTACCTGCTAGGGGGATTGAGATAGAAGATAAAGTAGCAAGCAACTAAATCTATTTCAGTAGTGCTGGGTGCTATGAGGAAGAAAAGAAAGCAGGATAAGAGAAAATATCAAGCAAGCAAGTGAAGAGATTAGAAATAACAAAAGAGAAGGCTTGGGGAGGAGAATTCCTTAGACCAGAGATAAAAATGAACGCACCATGGGAAATTTTTAATTAGCAAATTTGGTGCCTAAAGCAAGCAGCAAACAGAGCTCTCAAGCCAACGTTGTAAATCCTGAGGAAGGGGGTGCCAGCCAGGCGCTAGAGCTAGTGGCCCCCTATTCCAGTGATTATAATAATCACAGACGTTGCCCATTGAGCTCTTTTGTTTCCAGCTGCTAGGGGAGTACGTTATTGCCGCCACAATTCAGCACAATGAGAAATGAAATAGTATTTCATAATCAGGATGAGACCTTGTTTTACCTTTCACACCAGAGCAGGTCTGACACCCGCCCCAGTTCTGGCCGTAGGCAGGGCAGCTCCAGACCCCAGGGCGTGGGCCTCAGGACCCAAAGAGCAAACCGTGGGCAGTGTTGGAAGCTCAAGTCAGGATAATAAATGCAGAGCACTGGGATGGACCTCAGCAAGGAGTGGGCTTTCAAGATTCTTCTCTGCTGAGATTTGCCCAGGAGAGTTCTCAGCCCTGCCAGGAACCAAAACATCCTTCTTGAGAAAGGATCTGGGGCCACTTCCTGTAAGCTTAGATGCATGCAGCTCCTGGCCTTGTTCCTATGGTTTGGGGCAGTGTCTCAGATCAGAATCATTCGGGACTCCTTATTTGAAATGCAGCTTCTGGGCCTCATGCCAGACCTCCTGGGTCCAGTTCCCCGAAACCTGCCTTTTGACAGGCTCTTCAGTGGTTCCTGTGGCCTCCAGAGTTGGGGAATGGTTGGTTCGTAGGGGGGTACCCTTCAGGAGAATATTTGCAACCAGGATTGTCCTAGGACCACCAGAGCATGTGCCTGCTGCTGTCAGATGGAACTTGCCAGTCAGGCTCAGGGGCAGGGGCCTGGCCACATCCCCAGGACTGTATTTTTGCCTCAGAGAGAACTGCAGCAGGAACAAAGGCAGGAATTTCAGGACTTGGTCTCTGTCATGCTGTGAGGCAGTCTATGTGAGAAGGCTCTGACATACTTCTAATGAGAAGGAGAAAGAAAAAGCTTTGTATATATATATTCTGGAAGCCAATGTGTGACTTTCACATGGATTGTTTTCCAGCCTGGACACAATTTTCATTTCTCTCTGGTGAGTCATTACAGAAGTTACCTTTTTCTCTCTGCTTCTTTCAAGCGAAGGACACATTTCATGGAGGGGCTGAGACCACCCCAGGGACAGGCCTAGCAAGTTTACACTTTGCCGAGTCCAGTTAGAGGGCCCACTGAGGCCATCACAGGACCTCACCAGTCCTGTGCTGTGGGGGCCACAGACTCTCCTGACAACCAAAGGGATGGTCATGCCATCCCTGTTAGATCGGGGTTGTTTTCAGGCTATCTAGCTGCCATCATGCTGGTTTTAATGAGAAAATGTCCACAAGTACCTTTTGGCATTCATTCAGATAACAATCAGACCGTATGGCATAGTAATGAAGAGCATGGGTTCTGGGAACCATCTTCCAGCAGCTTCTCATCTCACTCAAAGTCAAAACCAAAGTACCTACCACATCTGCAAGGCCCCATGTGAACTAATCCCTGCCACTCCTCTGCCTTCCTCTGTCACTCAGCTCCAGCCATACTGATATCCTTGGTGTTTATCAAACATGTGAAAGATGTGTCCACCCCAGGGCCTTTGCACAGGCTGTTCCTGCCTCCTGTGATGCTCTTTCTTCTAGACCTTTGCATAACTCATTCCCTCACTTCCTTAGGCCTCTGCCCAAGTGCCACCACATCACCCTGACCATCCTTTATACAATAGCACACTGACCCCAGCCATAATAACCCTCTTGTTTTCTCAGAGCATTTATCACTGCCTAATGTAGTATTTATTTACTGTTTTGTTTTTTTGTTTTTTTATAAACTGGCTCTGCCCACCAGAATGGATGGGAACTTTGTCTGACTTGGTTACTGCTATTTTCCCAACATCTAGTATATGTCTAGTGTATTATAGACCCTTAATATTGATTGATTACTTGATTGAATGAATGCCTAGCTTTGTTTCTTGCTAACTGGGTGACCTTGAGCTTCTTAGCAGTTTCCAAGTCTATAAAACGGACATGATAATAGAGGCTTACATAGTAAATGTAAGTCCTTTGCATGGCCAACACGATACAAGTGCTCCCTGGTGATAACTGACCTTAGACTATTATTACTTAGACCAAAAAATTAAGATAGAATGTACTAAAGAAAAGGAAAGACGTGTGCAAAAGGCTGTCATGCTGAGAGATGACAGAGGTTCTGACCGGGTCAGGTGGTAGGAATCAGAAAAGCACCTCAGTAGGGGTAGCACTTGAGCTGGGCCTTTGGGTTGGGCAGGATCTCAGCAGGTCAGGAGGTCAGTACATTTTATAGAATGGTGGTGCGACAAAAAGGAACTGCGTGAGCAAAGACACAGGAGGCAGAGAGTTCAGGGACTGGTCAGGCTTGCTTTTTTTTTTTTTTTTTTTTTTCGTTAAAAAAAAATGCTTTTAAAGTAAGAAGTGAGGAGGTATTGTATAAAATCAGATAAAAATTCAGGTTCTGCCTCCTGTCAGCTCTGTGACCTGTGACCATTACTTAACCTCTCTAAACCCTGGTTTCCTTATCTGGAAAAGAAATTTTAAAAGTACTTAGCTCCTAGCATTGTGCTGGCCATTTAACAAGACAGTGCGTATAATCCCCTAGCACCACACCTGGATTCTAGTAAGAGCTATAAATGTGAGTTGGTGGTCCTGGAAAGAAGCAGACCTGGGGGTAAGGAGCCCCAGGTGAAGTCTTCACCTCCACCCCTGACGTGCTTGGTGATTTTGCCAAAGTCGCTTGTCTGAGGTCCAGTGCCTCCTGATTCTCCTGAAAATCCTGTCCTCTGTAAGAACTATCACTGAGGCTGGTAGCTGCTTGCTGGGACCTGTGGCGCTCGGGGCTGAACCTGCTCATACTTGTTTTTCCTCCAACAGAGCAGAGCCTCCCGTGGCCCCAGGAAGCAGCAGGCAGTGAGAGGTGTGGAGTCCCCAGTGCCTTCCTGTGCATGCCTGTAGCAGGTGAAAATGCGCTGGAGACACAAGACGGAGACAGTAAATTGCTTCCTGTTGTCTTATGTCGGGAAAATAGTGCTGCTTTTACCCTTCTAGGCTTGGGCTGCCTCCCACAAGCCTTGTTTGCCTCTCCCACCTTTCTACTGCCTTTACCAGGCTGTGTGAGCTTAAAGACCAGACAAGTGCAGAGCAGTGACCCGGGAAGGGTTCCCTGCCTCTCATAGTTGTTTTTCCTAGCCAGTGTCCTTCACAATCCTGCTTCCTCAGGACAGGGAAAGAGACAGCCAACCCTTGATTCCTTGACTGTACTGAGAGGAGAGACTAAGTCAGATGGAGGAGTCACTGAGGTTGCTGCTCCCTGAATATCTGGACATGCGAATAGGAGTTCGTAAGAAAATGTAAAATATAATTCAGTCAGTGCACTGGCATCTACTAGACATTCACATTCAATCTACCTTGAATTCTCAGGAAGATTCTAAGAATCCCCTTCAACTGACAAATCCTTTCATGTTAGACACCTCCCCACCCCAGAATGCTGCAAGGAGTTGTTTGACCTGATTCTCTCCCTTCCCTTCCCTTCCCTTCCCTTCCCTTCCCTTCCCTTCCCTTCCCTTCCCTCCCCTTTTCTTTCTTTTCTTTCTTTCTTTTCTTTCTTTCTTTCTTTCTTTCTTTCTTTCTTTCTTTCTTTCTCTTTTTCTCTTTCTCTCTCTTTGTTCCTTCCTTTCTTTTCTTTTTTCATTTCTTTTCTTTCTTTCTCTCTTTTTCTTTCTGTCTTTCTTTCTTTCTCTTTCTCTCTTATTGTGGAAAAATGAACATAACATAAAACTTATATTTTCACCATTTTTATGTGTATAGTTCAGCAACATTAAGTGTATTCACATTATCATGCAGCCATCACCACCATCCATCTCTAGAACCTTTTTCATCTTACAAAATTAAACCTCTGTACCCATCAAACACTAACTTCCCATTCCCCCTTTCCCTAGCCTTGGCAACCATCATTCGACTTTCTGTCTCCACAGATTTGCCCTGAGGATAGAATCATACAATGTTTGTCTTTTGTGACTTGCTTTTTCACTTAGTACAATTTCCTCTAGGCTCATCTCGGTTGTAGTATGTATCAGAATTTCATTCCTTTTTGAGGCTGAATGATATTCCATTATATGCACAGACCACATTGTGTTTATTCACTCATCTGTTGGTGGATTGCTTCCACCCTTTGAGTGATGCCACTCTGAACATGATTATATCAGTTTCTCCTTCAAATTGTCCATTAATCCTTTATTCCGATTATTGTGTAGTTGTTCTGATGGCAGTTAGCTAACACCTCTCTTTAACATCTACACCCTGGGCTCAGGAACTGGGGGAATAACAAAGCAGCAGGAGGCAAGGGTCAGGTTGGGGGTGAGGGACAGCCAGGGTTGGGTCAAGACAAGGAACCAAAACATGCTGTATATTCACAGCTGTAACTTCCCTGGATTAGGAAGGTTCTCTTGGTAACCATTTATGAAGACTATGATTATTTCCTAGTGTCTGTGATTGTTTTCATAAGAAGCTAAGTGGTTCCCATGTTATTATAAAGCCCAAGAGTTGTATGGAATTTTAACTGAAATACCACAGTCTAAGGCTATTTGCCTGTCATTCATCCATTTGTTCAACTTCCTGAGTTTACTGCTCTATTTAAATTGTTACAATCAGTGGAGGTTTTACTGAGTTCTGGCAAACAGAAAGAGGGGAAAAAAATCAGTGGAAAAAAGTAGGATTGAAGCAGATTCCCATTTAGGAAAAAGATGGGAGGCTGACAAGAAAGTACAGCGGTTCAGGTTGCTGACTGCTGACACATTGTGTGGCCAGGGCCAAATTACATACATGTCTAGGCAGAGCAAGTGGTCCTCTATACCAGTGTGGTGTCAAGGCACTGGGAAGAATCCATCCTCCATCCTGAGACAACTCCACCTCTCCCTTCCAATCAAGGTGCCTCACATTCGACCATTCAAGCACATTAGACATGCGATGATAGTTGTCCAAATGTGTCAGAGAGGGTTTTCCATTTTCAGAGCCACTCTCTAAAATGCAGATGTTCCTTCAAGAGAAGTCTGAATTTTATAGCCATAAGGACTTTTAGAGTTCCTCTAGCTCAATTGTTATCAAACTGTACTCTGAGGAATTTCTGGGCATACTGGGGCAAAGAAGGTCTCAAGAGTCAAGCAGATAGGGCTCTGGGACCCCCATTCCTCCCCCACTAGTCAGAGCAATCTGCTTTTATCTGATTATAAACTTTTTTTTTTTTTTATATAAGAACCAGTAGTTGAACTACCAAGGAAAGTGGTGTGGGATTTGAAAGCATCTGATCTAGTGCAACCCCTTTGTTTGACAGAGGAGGTCCAGAGAAGCTGAAAGTCACACAGCAAATTCATTCAACAAATATTTACCAAGCACCTACTATGAGCCAGACACACAGTAAACAAACATGAGTGGACAAATCCTGTGCCACGAAGAATGGGCTCTTCTCTTTAGGGTGGGTCCTCTGCAGATTTGCAGAGGATGGGGATTGGATGCATGGGGAGCAACAGCAGGGAAGGGGACAGCCTTCCCCCCACCACAACGTGTGCCTGCCAGATTAGCCTCGTCCCCCACATATGAGCGATGTCATCTCTCCTGTACATGCAAAAAAGAACAGACATATGTTCTCCTTAGTGTATTGTTCCCCCACTGTATTGTTCCATCCTTGCTGATGCCCTACAATATGTGGACCTACTGTGTGCTGAGCAGTGCTGGCATATGAGGCTATAAAGCTGATGAGGGCATGGCTCCTGTTGCCAAGTAACCTCCTGCCTAACAGGAAAGAGAAAAGCTCCAGACAAATGACCACACTGCAGAGTCAGCACTAAACCAGCCTTGGCATTAGGAAGGGAAAAGACACATCTATCCAGGGGAATGGGTCCTCTCTTATCTTCCCAGATTTTTAGTTAGGAACTTGGATGTTGGAGTCTGGAAGCCCTGGATTCAAAGCCCAGCTGGGCCATGGAACCATGGAGTCTGGGCAAGGGACAGGAACAGAGTTTCATATGAAAAATGTGGGTGATAATGATAGTTCCTTCCTGATGGGGTTGCTGTGAGATTAGACATGATGAACACTTAACCTCAATAGATGTAGCTCTTATTTCTAGGGTTTACAAATAAGGCAATGGTGGGAGAGAAACATTCCAGACAAAGGCACTGCCCAGATACATCACCCTGAGGGCAAAGCAGGCAGCCTTGAACAGGACACTCCATGTGCTGGTGCAAAGAGCCATGGAAAGGAAGGTGTGATGGCAAATGACACAGGAAGGTGGATCCAGTGGCAGTAGGGCCCTTCCCATCCCAGACTGAGGACATAGGCCCCCTAAAATCGTTTATTAGCTTTGATCGTTTTCTTATAGAATCCTTGGGATTTTGTGTATGTAAGATCTTGTCATCTGCAAACAGAGAGGTTTTACTTCTTCAAGTCTGGATGCCTTTATTTCATTCTCATGCCTAATTGCTGGGCTGCCTTTAGCTCCTTTTATTTTTGGCTAGGTGAGAACCAGGCCTGGCAGGGTCAGAGAGAGGGACAGACTACCCTTTGGAGGGCTGACCAGACAAGGGAGGGCACGCAGGCATAGCCCTGTGAGTGCCAGGAAAGACCTCTCAAGCCCCACTGTGACAAGTGCTCCCAGGCTAATGAGCAGAGGGGAGGACACAGGGAAATGCTTTTCTGTAGCACTCATAGCTGGAGCATATTTCTAGAGCATTCAGTAACTGTTTCTTGAGCAGCTCCCTGGTTCTTGGGGCTGAGGGCACAGAGATGACTCAGACTTAAATTTGGCACCCACGGTCTAATGAAAAAGTCTGATCAGTAATTAAGGTATTACAACCCAGCTTGACAAGGGTTACAACAGAGGTCTGTACAAAGTTCAGAAAAAACCTAGGGAAGGAAGCCAAGGAGCCCCGTCTAGTAGAACTCAGCCTTAAAGGAAGTGACATCAGAGCTGGTTGTAAAGCATTAATTGAGTGTATTGCCAGGCGGAGAAGAGAGGAACAGGCAGCCCAGGCAGAGAGAACAGCATTTGCAAAGGTATGAGGGTGTGCGAGAGCCAGGCCTGTGGAGACAAAGTGGAGTATCGAAGAGGGAAGTTGGGTCCCCTTGGAAAAGGCTCTTGTGTGAGGTCAAAGGTTTTAACATGCAAAGCGCCACACTGCCTGGCCCTCTCCCTCGGTTTCCCGAGTAGACTATGGTTTTGAGTACTTCTCTTTGGGGCTTCTGTGGTGCTGATCGGAGTAATGGGCAAAGAAGACAAGGCACCAAGAAAGCGAAGTGGATTTATATTAGAAGTGCAAGGCGCCCCTTCAGCTAGGTCAGAAAGATTGGTGTGTGGAAGATAGAAAAAATGCGAAGAGGGAACAAATGCAAGCTACGGGTTTTGAGGGGAGAAAGGGAGATTTGCTGGCAAGCGGCTGACACAGGAAGTGGCACAGTAGGGTAATGGATGGGAGAAGAGGTGCTGTGGGAGTTGTTTTGTTTTGTTTTTGTTTTTGTTTTTGATTTGACCTCTCTTAGAATCTTTGGTAAATGTTTAAGTTATTTTCCAGCTGTTTTCTTCCTGGGTGTTGGACTTGAATCTCTTCTGAATGTAGTACCATGGATAGACTGGACACAAGACAGCCCAGTTTCATTTGGGTTGCCAAATGGGGAGGTGGGGGTTATCCTGTGTGTCCTATTTGTGGCCTGGCAGCCATGGCAAGCCATTAGAGTTTCATTGGGAGAAAGAGGTGATTGGATGTGTGGTTTTTAGAAAGATTATGTGGCTTCTGCGTGTAGGATGGGTTGAGGGGACCCAGATCAGAATCAGGATGACTATTTAGGAAGCTGTTAAACAGTTGAGCAGAGATATTATCTACGTCTGAACCAGAGCAGCAGTGGCCCAAATGGCCATTATCTCTGCTTTTTAGCAATCTGTGGTGCAAATCTTAAAGCAGCTCTAAGTACGAGAGGCCAGCAGTTGGGAAGGAAATTCTCTTTAACTGTGGGGTAGTTTAGATTTTAATACCCTACCCTAGGGCCTTGGATTTTCTTTGTGTAACTACACACCGGGAAGGAAGTTTATTTGAGTAGGACAGGGTTTCACCTGAGAGACTCGCCTGTCACTTCTGCAGTGCTTGGAGACATCTAGACAGGACCACTTTCTTTTTGGTCTGTTGACTCACACATACCCTCCAGGAAGTTTCTCTCTGGGAATTTATAGAGTCTGTCCTTACATTTGCGGAAGGAAGCAGCCACATGTAAGGTTTGCAGTCAGTCACTGGGGAGATGATTGCTGTTGGTACTGACCAATTAACCAGCAGGACAGAAAGTTCTTGGATGAACAAGGACACAGCCCCAGCCTTCCCAAAGGCACATTGGAACAGGGGGAGAAGTGGGAGCCTTACTCATGTTTCCATCTCCAGCAGCTTGGCCTAGCATAACACCTGGTACCGCATCATTGCTTAATTAATAGTTCCTGAATATATTAATGAATTAGCATAACAAGAAGCCCTGAAAATGGTCACATTAGGTCAGGATTGTGATGTGTTAAAAAGAACTCATCCATTCACTCATTCATCATTTACTCAGCTCCTCCTGCCATTCAGCTTTGGATTAGGCAATGGTTCGTAGTCTTGGCTGCATCTGAAGAGTTTTCAAAAATCCTGATACTCAGACCACATGCCAATCAAAATCAGAATCATTTGTGAGGGTGGGAACCAGACATTAGTGGTTTTTGGTTTGTTAAGTCTCCCTGTGGGATTCCAGTGTGCAGCCACAGTTAAGAACCTATGGGCTAGGTACTGGAATAATAGGTGAATATCATATTGTCCCTGCCCTTATAAGGATCAAAGTCTAAGTGAAGGATACCTGAATTAATTCATTCATTCATTCATTCATTCATTCATTCACTCCCTCTCTCACTCATCCATCCATCCATCCATCCATCCATTAGAATACAGAACATTAAATGCCTTAATGGAGCTATGGAAACAATACTGTGGGAATCCGCAGGAAGAAATGTTTACATGTGGCTAAAGGATATAGGAAAGCTTCAAAGAGGAAGGAAATTTTAACATGAGTTTTGTATGATAAATAAAAGTTCAGGGGTGCCTGGCTGACTCAGTCAGAAGAGAATGTGACTCTCGATCTCAGGGTCATGGGTTCAAGCCCCACATTGGGTGTAGAGATTACGTAAACAAACAAACAAACTTTGAAAAGAGAAGTTCATCATCTTCCTTCCTTCCTCCATCCTTTTCTTCCTTCCTGTCTTCCTCCCTTCTGTTCTTTTCTTCCTGTCTTCTTTAATGACCCTTCCATCCCTCTCTTTCTCCTTTTCATCCTCCTCGCCTGGTTGTTGCAGGCAGGCTCTGAGGTAGGCCCCGAAGGAGAGAATAGTGTACGAAAATGAGGTCCCCATTCTAAAGGTACATCCTCTTCCACAAGGAGGGAATAACATGTGTAGAGCTTGACGGCTGAAAGAACTTGGGGTGTCTGGGGACAGTGGTTTCATTATTTTTGGAGTATACAACATCATGCCAGCAGCCTAAAGAATTTGGACTTTTCCTTAAAGGCATTTAGGAGCGTAATGATGGTGTGATGAGAGTTAAAATAGTGCTTGCCACATTTTAGGTGGTACCTGAAGTGACTATAAATTGCACACCATCACGGCGTTGATTAATATTGAGTCACGTTGGTTTTCATTTCTTCTGATTACCTGCACGAGAGTCTCAGTTTAGTGCAGGTTGATCTTTAATACTTATATTGCAAGTATTCATCTTTTTTTTTAATTTTTTTTTCAACATTTATTTGTTTTTGGGACAAAGAGAGACAGAGCATGAACGGGGGAGGGGCAGAGAGAGAGGGAGACACAGAATCCGAAACAGGCTCCAGGCTCTGAGCTGTCAGCCCAGAGCCCGACGCGGGGCTCGAACTCACAGACCGCGAGATCGTGACCTGGCTGAAGTCAGACGCTTAACCGACTGCGCCACCCAGGCGCCCCTCATCTTTTTTTTTTTAATGAAGAACCTTCCTCAAAATATCTGGCTAGAATTTAATCACATTGTTTTGTTGTCATCCTATTTATTTTAATATAAAGCTTCTAGTAAATGGCAAAAAAAAAAAAAACCAACAACAAAAAACACAAACAGAAGACTGGCTTTTCATATATGGTAGTAAAATAAACTTGAGCTTTAAAAAAAAAGTGGATCTGTTAAAAAATATACATCAAGTAAATGATGGTACAAAAAACACATTGATGCAGCAAAGATTATAATGGGAGTAGGTAAATCACAGAAGGAGAGATCCATCCAGTTCATCAGTTTTTCTCTTTATGGGTCACGCTTTTGGTGTCAAGTCTAAGAACTCTTTGCTTAGCCCTGGACCTTGAAGATTTCCTCTAATAAATTTTTCTAAAAGGTTTATGGTTTCATGTTTTACATTTAAGTCTGTGAACCACTTTGGGTTCATTTTCTTATGAAGTATGAGGTTCCGAGTGAAGGTCCATTTTCTTTTTTGCCTATGGATATCCAACTGGTCTAACTCCATCTGTTGAACACACCTTTTCTCCAGGTAAATTGATTTTGCACCTGTGTCAAAAATCTCCTGGGCATATTTGTGCAGGTGTGTTTCTTGGTTCTCTATTCTGTTCCATTGGTCTGTGTCTACCCCTCCACCAATGCTATGGTCTTGATTATTGTAGCTATATAATCCGTCTTAAAATCAGGTAGTCTGATTGCTCCCATTTTATTCTTCTTTTTAAAAATAATTTTACCTATTCCAGTTCCTTTGTCTTTCCCTATAAATTTTAGAATGGTCTCCTCTGTATCTACAAGGCATCTTGCTGAGATTTGGATAGGAATGCCATTAAATCTGTACATTGATTTGGGGAGAGTTGACACATTTACTATGCTGAATCTTCTAATCCGTGAGCACTGCGTATCTCCCCATTTATTTAGATCCTTTATTTCTTTCATCAGCATTCTGTAGTTTTTAGCATACAAGTTCTTCTTTTGGAAGAACTTATACAAGTTCTTCTTTTGGAAATGTATTGATTTCCTGTCATTCCGTAAGGGTATTGTCGCCGAGCGTGAGATTCTGAGTTGACATTTCTTTTCCTTTGGCATCTGAAAATATTGTATCACTTCCTTTGCATCTCCATATTTTCTGGTGAGAAATCTACTGTCTTTCTCATGGTAAGGTGTTTTTCTCTGGCTGCTTTTAAGACTTTTTCCTTTAGTTTTCCAAAGTTTAATAACTATGTGTCCTGGTGTGGGTTTTGAGAGAGGGTTATCCTATTTGAGGTTCACCCAGCTTCTTGATTCTGTAGGTTTATGTCTCTTACCAAATGTAGGGAGTTTTCAGCCACTATTTCTTCAGGTACCTTTTCATCCCCACTCTTTTTCTTGTCAACTTCCAGGACTATGACTACATGAATGTTAGGTCTTTTGTTATACAGTCCCACAGATCCCTCGGGCTCTGTTCTTTTTTTTTTTTCTAGACTGTTTTCCTTCTGATGTTCAGATTGGGTCGTTTCTATGTCTTCCAATTACTGATTCTTTCCTCTGTTCCCTCCATCCTGATGTTGAGCCCAACCATTGAGTTTTTATTTCAGTTACCAGATTTTTCAGTTCTAAAATTTCCATTTGGTTCTTTTTTTTCCTTCTTCTTCTGTTTCTTTGCCCAGATTTTCTATTTTTTCATGTGTTGCAAGCATGGTCCCATTTGCACATTGAAGCATTTTTATGATGGTTACTTTAAAATGTTTGTTGGCTCATCCTAGTATCCCTGTCATCTTGGCAGTGGTATCATGATTGCTTTAAAAAAAAATTCGATACGAACTCTTCCCAGTCTTCCATATGAGAAATGATTTTCAACTAAAATGCATGCATTTTAGGGGTGCATTTGAGACCCTGGATCATATTAAGTTTTCTGTTTTATGAGACACCTCTTTGGCAGGGGAAGCAGGGGGCAGTGGGAGGAGGGTGTACTGCCTCATTACTTCCAGGTGGGGGTAGAAGTCCAGGTTCCCTGCTCAGCTTCTGTGACATCTGAAGAGGGAGGGTTCTTCATTACTTTTGAGGCAGGGGAAGTTCTGGCTCCCTACCAGGCCTCCAGGAATAACTCCCTGGCTGGGAGGGGTAGAGGTGCCTCCTTACTGTTCTGCACGTGGCCTCCACTGACTCTGGAGGGATGGGGTACAGGGCCTGTCTCCGCCTGAGGAGGATGAAAGTCCCTCCGAGGGACTGTAGGACCACCACTCCAGCAGGAAGGTCAGGTTACTTTGTAGCCTGGCAAGGGGGGACATCTTGGCTCCACCCAGCCTCTGCTAGCCAGGATGGGAACGCGGCTCTGGTGTTTTCTGTGGTGTTTGGCTGCAAATAGAGCAGTTTTCATCTAGAAGTTTTCTATTTTGCTAGGCTGCCCCTTTCCTGTCTTTTTAGCTCGAAGTCTCAGATATATAGGGCCAAACAAGAGCCCAGGGAACTCATCACTGTGTCATTCTGTGGGTCCTGGGATTCCTAACTGGTCTGCCTTTGCCTCTCCACCTTTTAGACTTGTCTTATGTTTGTTTTAAGTATAATGTTCAGGGTTTTTCATTGTATTTGGCAGAAAAATAGGGAAAAGTACCGGTACTCAATCCCCCCTGAACCAGATGTGTCAGTATGTTTTAGGAGGTCTCCAGGTACCCAGGGTTGAGAACCACTGATATAGGCCATAAGCTTCATGAGGGCTGGGGTTGTGTCTATTCTTTACCTGTAGTAACTTCTGTACCTGATGCCTCAATAAGGATTTTTTGGATGGATGGATCGGTGGAAGGAAGGGAGGATGGATGGGTGGGTAGGTGGATGGGTGGGTGGATGGATGAATAAATGAATGCATATGAGAATGGAACGAGCAGCCAGAATGGTTCACTCTCACCAATGCCCCCATACACACATACCTCAGTCTAGCTAGACACAAGCCTGGCCCCAGCACCAGTAGGGGGCTTGGCCAGCAGGTGGCGCTGAGGAGCCCCAGGTGTGGTCCTGGGATGACTGCTGCAGTGAGGTCACTTGACTGAAGGAGACAGACATTAAAGAAACTCCCAATTACCTAGGAGCACTCTCTTATAAACATCTCATCTACTTCTCCTTTCTCTTCTGCCAGCTCTTTTATTTACCTCAATATCATAAATACTTCTTTTTTTCTCTCTCTCAAGAAGAGAACAGACTGGATAACTTTGATCATCGAAAGTGCCTTTCTCAAGGCTTAATCTCCAGGGATTTGGAACAAAAATAAAACATTATTCATCATGTCCTGAAATGATACGTGTGTGTATGCTGGGCCCGGTGGTGTGTGCAGTGTCTTTGTCTAATGTTAGCACAGATGTTCATAGTTCCAATTCCACGAAATCTTTATTTAAAGTGTCTATTCACTTCTCTCTTTCTTACTAGAGTGAAAAGGTGAGTGAGCTAGAGCAGGAGGTCTGAAGCCCACTCAAATATCCTAGAAGGTGGGTATCACTTGGGCCTTTAGCGAACTTGGTCTTCAGTCATTTTTGGACCTTAGTGCAGGACACCAAGCCCCATAAACTCCAGAAATCTCTGTTTCCACACCATTAAAATGGAAGAAAAAAAAATGATCCCTTTATCATAAAGTCAGTGTGAGGATTCAGTGAAGCAACACGGAAACCCTCCTAGCCCAATGCTGGTATGTAGGAAGCCTTTGAAATCTTACTTTTCTTTTTGGTCATTGCTTTTCAAGGCCAGAGAGTAAGAGAGAATGGAGCTGAGATTTTTATACTCCTTCTGTTTACCATTTAGTGGTAATCATCCTTCATTGTCCCATCCCTGGCCTCGTTTCAGTATCCCAGCCTGTCCCACCAGGGGTAGGGCATGGGAAGCAGAGACAAACAAGTCCAACCTCCCAAAGTCTTAAGCCAAGTTATCGATGAGAGAAGATCACAGAGGCACAGGAGGAGACGGGTGATGTCGCTCAGTCACGTCCATTCCACTTCTAAGGATTAAGAAGTTATGTGTACGGGGCGCCTGGGTGGCGCAGTCGGTTAAGTGTCCGACTTCAGCCAGGTCACGATCTCGCAGTCCGTGAGTTCGAGCCCCGCGTCGGGCTCTGGGCTGATGGCTCAGAGCCTGGAGCCTGTTTCCGATTCTGTGTCTCCCTCTCTCTCTGCCCCTCCCCCGTTCATGCTCTGTCTCTCTCTGTCCCCAAAATAAATAAACGTTGGGGAAAAAAAAAAAAAAAGAAGTTATGTGTAACATTGTGCCCCTTCCACAAGAAACCACGAGATTTATTTTGTCTAAAACTCAGTTCCAGCTAAAGCTGTCTTTCTGTTAAGCAACTATTTTGCTTTCGTGCAAACGACACTAGAATCTTGTAATTGATCCTGTTTTCTTCTTTTTTCTGGCTCCTGGGAAGCTCAGAGTCAAAACCGTGGCCCAACTCTAGTGGTCTCTTAGGATCCACCTTAGTTTCATCCTTATTTGCCTAACATTCTTTACTCCCCTTTAAAAAAAATCCTAGTGCCTGGTAGGTATTTTTAGGGAGCAATACTAGTGTATGAAGATAGGTTTTTAAAACAGACAGAGATATGGAAACCTAGACAGCCCCTTGCTTGAACTACTGAATTTTTTTTAATCAACTTTTTTGAGATATAATTTACATACTATGAAATTCACCCATTCTAAGTAAATCATACAATTCAATTATTGTTAGTAAATTTCCAGAGTTATACAATCATCATCAGAATTCAATTTTAGGGCATTGCCATGACTCTCAAAGATTCCTTCCTGTTTCCACCTCTAGTTTCAGGCAACCACTAATCTACTTTCTGTCTCTATGGATATCCTATTGTGGACTTTTTACGTGAGTGGAATCATACAGTGTGTTGCCTTTTGTGTCTACCTTCTTTAGGAGTTAGCATTTTGGTTTTGCAATTTATCCTTGCTATAGCATGCATCTGTACTTGGGTTTTTTTTTTTTTTTAATTGACAACTAACATTCCATTGCATGGCTATACCGTCTTTTGATTATCCATTCACCAGTTGATGAAAATCTGGGTTGTTTCTACTTTTCGGCTATTATTAATAATGCTAGAAATAGTCACATGCAAATCTGTGTGTGGATCTCTTGAGTAGATATCTTGGTGTGGAACCACTGGTTATTATGATAACTATGTTTAACTGTTTGAGAAACTACCAGACTTTTCCACAGTGGATGCACCATTTTACATTCCCACCAGCAGTATATGAGGATCCTAATTTCTCCACAGTCTTATCATTATTATCTGTCTTTTAAAAGTATAGTCATCCAGTAGACGTGAAGTGGTGTCTCATTGTGATTTTGATTTGCATTTCCCTGATGACCAGTGGTGTGGAGCATCTTTCCACAAGCTTCTGAACCACTCCTGTACCTTCTTCGGTGAACTGTCTATTCAGATCCTTTGCCCATTTTTAGATTGGGTTATTTGTCTTATTGAGTTGGAAGAATTCTCCAAATATTCTGGATACATCAGACATACAATCTATCAGATATATGATGTACAAATATTTTCTCCCATTCTGTAGCTTTTTCCTTTCTTAGTGGTGCCTTTTGAAACATAAGAGTTTTATTTTTTTTTTTAATTTTTTTTCAACGTTTATTTATTTTTGGAACAGAGAGAGACAGAGCATGAACGGGGGAGGGGCAGAGAGAGAGGGAGACACAGAATCGGAAACAGGCTCCAGGCTCTGAGCCATCAGCCCAGAGCCTGACGCGGGGCTCGAACTCACGGACCGCGAGATCGTGACCTGGCTGAAGTCGGACGCTTAACTGACTGCGCCACCCAGGCGCCCCTGAAACATAAGAGTTTTAAATTTTGACGAAGTCTAACTTAGCAATTTTTCTCTGTATGGGTTGTACCTCTGTTGTTGTATCTAAGAAATCTTCGGCTAACTCTAGGTCTCGAAGCTTTTCTCTTATGATTTCTTCTGATAGTTTTAAGAGGTTTAGCTGTTACATTTAGGACTAATGTCAGTGTGAGTTAGTTTTTGTGTGTGGTGTGAGGGAAAGGTCTAGGTTCATTATTGTGCATGGAGAGGTCAGTTATTGCAGCACTGAAGCCATTTCATTTGTCCCCTGCCTTCTTCTCTCCCTTCCTCTACTTCAGCATGCCTGCAGATGAGCAACACCGCTCCTCAGTGGCAGCCGTGGCCCCCACTTTCTTGTCACTTCAGTTCATGAGACCAACAGACTCTCTTGGCTGTACAACCCCAGTCCCAGTTTTCCGGAAGAGAGAATGGGACTTGGCCCTTCCGGGTCAGAGGACATCCCCTAGTCCAAACACATGTCTAAGGATCAGATTTACCCTGCCAGGGGCCCACCCCTAGGTGGATGATGGTCCTCAGAGAAGGAAGCTGGTGAGCTGGGCAAATACCCCCACAAGGAGTCTATTCCAGGGTCATTTCTAGGGTCATTATCTTATATTTGGCATTCCGGATTCCCTATGAACTAGCTTGACATTTCCAGCTTGGGGCTCACACAGGTCATGCCCTCAGAATTTGTTTTTGCTTGACCTGCATTCAAGTGCTCAAGAAAACAAATAAAACAATTGAATAGTTGGCATTTTAAAACTAAAAGATTTCGTGTACAAATCCAGCTTTTATGCTTCATTTTAAAAATAGGCAGATCTGGGTCTACAGCAGTTGGTGGCATCTGAGCAAAGAATATACCCTCCAGGGTGCCCCAGTCCCCGCCACTCCCTCTTGCTCCACACACAGTCCCCTGTTCTTTTTTTTTATTTTATTTTTTATTGTTTATTATTTTTGAGAGAGAGAGAGAGAGAGAGAGAGAGAGAGAGAGCGAGCACAAACAGGGAAGGGGCAGAGAGAGAGGGAGACACAATCAGAAGTAGGCTCCAGGCTCTGAGCTCTCAGGACAGAGCCCGACGTGGGGCTTGAACTCACAGACCGTGAGATCATGACCTGAGCTGAAGTCAGACGCTTAACCGACTGAGCCACCCAGGTGCCCCTAGTCCCCCATTCTTATTAACTTTCCCTCCCTGACTCTGTGAGACATTTGAATATGTGCCTGCACCCCCAGAAAACTCTTCAGGGGTGCTCTCATCTGCCTCTTGCATCTTACCCAGAGACTAACTCTTAACCCAGCACTGCCCTCGATTCGAAGTCAGACATGTTCCTGCAGCACTGAGTTCATAACAGGATTTTGCTATTTGCAGTCTGCTTTCTGCACCATGTGTCAGTAGCATTGACACCCAAGTCTGGGTGTTTTATGGAAATTATGCCTTGGCCAGATTCGATGAGAATCTGCTGCACTTGGGGTACTTCATGCATGGCACCTCTCTTGTGTAATTAGAGCAAATAAATTAATATTCAGACTTACTTGACTAAAATAAGCATCCAGCGCCAAGGGTTCCCAGCGAGTAGAACAGTTGGGAATGGGGAGTGGTGGGTGAGGCACTTTAGAATCCATCAAGAAAGGAATCCCAAACTCTCACTTTTCACTAAAGAAAATAAAAGCTGTGTTAAGAATGTGGAAGAGTTTCCTTCGAAAACATTTTTTTCCAGTGGAATACCTCTATTTTATTTTGTTTTGAAAAATGAATACAGTTCGGTCCTGCTTTTTTTCCCTGTTACAAAACTAAGATGCTCTCATTGTTGATATCTGGGCAAATGCCAGGAATAATCAACATCACCTCCCACCCAGAGGAAACCATTGTTAACATAACGTAATAGAGACTCACCCTCATTCTAAACCTGATAATAGAATCATCCTGCACAAACAACATCTGTTATAAATTTAATTTCATTATAAGCATTTTTCCGTATAACTAATGGTGCTCCATAAATGTGATTATCAATGACCGCATGATATTCTATTCTGTAGCTATCCCATAATGTATTTCATTTCCAAATGTTAGATTTATTTCCTCATACTGGCTATCATAAATGATGTTGCAGTAAGCATCCTTGTGTGTGAATCTGTACTCATCTTTTGGATTAGCATGAGAGAAATTTCTAATGATAAAGTTTCCAGGGGCGCCTGGGTGGCTCAGCCGGTTGAGCGTCCAGCTTCGGCTCAGGTCGTGATCTCACAGTTCATGAGTTTGAGCCCGCATCAGGCTCTGTACTGGCAGCTCAGAGCCTGGAGCCTGCTTTGGAATCTGTGTCTCCCTCTGTCTCTCCTCCTCCCCAGTTCATGCTCTGTCTCTTTCTCTCTCTCTCTCTCCTTCAAAAATAAATAAAAACATTAAAAAAAAAAGTTTCCAGCAAAAAGTAGAAAAGTTACATGAAAGGTATCAATATTCATCAATTAGCATAAATCTTACCTCAAATTTGTGTTGGTCTAGATATCCTCATGAAAAATATGCCCATGTCTTCTGTAGTTAGATCCTCCTTCCTGTGTCTCTTGCTGGCTCTCATCCATGTGGTTTTCCAGAGTCCATCCAACAAACTTCTTTTGAGATCTGTTATGTGCCGGCCTGGTGCCAGCATGGGAGAATGGCAGTGAGTGAGAAGGTGTTGCCCCCGCCATGAAGGATGAGGCGTACCCTTGATGGGACCGGTGTCTCACTTTAGAAACAGAAATAGTGGACGCTTTCCATGTTCTAGACGTGCTCCCTGTTTAGTTAGGGAGAATCAGCTAAAGAAAGAATAGTAAGCTAGGTGATGTAAAGGGAAGTGTTAGAAGCGATGTGGGGACACCAAAGGGGGTGCTTTAAGGCAAATGGTGCCCCAGAGGGGGGAAACAGCACAAGCAAAGGCATAGAGATGTAAAGACTTGCCATTCCAGCAATTCCCTCCCAATTCCTCGAACTCAGCTCTGTACTTTCATTCTTTCTTCTCTTCATCCTTAAATTCTTCTGCCTTCCTCCTGGAGAACTTCTACTCATCCTTCAAAGCCCAGCTCACAGAACACTCCTTCTCCAGTGTTCTTCTTGGCATCCATACTCCACCTTGAGAGTGGCTGTTTCTCCTTCCTCTGTCCTGTCAGCTGCTTTGATCTTACCTCAGTCATCATTTTTGTCCCAGTTACATTCTAGAATTTTTAATGTTTCACAAATTTTTTTTTTAAGTTTTTGATACTGTTCATTTATCTTTTGTCTTTATTCTCACGTTAATTGACGAACTCCTTGAAGTCAGGGGTAGTGTATCAGTTAAGATTCAGTTTGGCTGTGTGTGATAGAAAACCTATGCTACCCAGAAGTGGAGAGCCCTGACTTATTTGGCAGCTCTTATAGTCATCAGAGACCTCAGCTCCATCCAAATTGCTGCTTCAATGTTCTCGTTTTTTGACTCTTCCTCATGGTCCCAACAAGGCTGCTTAAGCCCTGTTCATCCTATCAACATTCTGGCCAGCTGGAAGAATGAAGGGCCAAAGAAAAGAATACATCCTCCCTTTAGGGCTGCTTTTTGTAAGTTGCAAACTACACTTCTGTTTCCATTTCATCGGAACTTAGTCACATGACCATACCTAGATACAAAGGAGTCTGGAAAATGTAGTCTGTACTCCAGGCAGCTGTGTATTCAGCTAAAAAATAGAAGTCTGTTACTAAATAGAGGAGAAATAATTATGGAAGACCATTGGCAGGTTTTGCCACAGTGAAAAACAAGGTCAAAGATGATTCCTCTGAGTCAGACTGGGCCAGCTCTGGGATCATTGTGTTACCCAGAAATGGAAGGAAACACAACAGCTACTATTAGTTGAGTATGTCCTATATGTCAGGCACTGTACTAGGTGCTTCCACCCTATCTTAGAGATGAGGAAAATGGAGACTTGGTGCAGTGAGATATCTGGCCCAGCTAATTAGAGCAGAAACAAGATTAGAGCAGAGATTAGCTGGTTTACAAAGTTTAGGTTCTTTTTTTTTTTTTTTTCAACGTTTATTTATTTTTGGGACAGAGAGAGACAGAGCATGAACGGGGGAGGGGCAGACAGAGAGGGAGACACAGAATCGGAAACAGGCTCCAGGCTCTGAGCCATCAGCCCAGAGCCCGACGCGGGGCTCAAACTCACGGACCGCAAGATCGTGACCTGGCTGAAGTCGGACGCTTAACCGACTGCGCCACCCAGGCGCCCCTAAAGTTTAGGTTCTTAACCACTGGCCAATTCTTCCATCCAAGTGAGCTCCATGCCTTCTGTGAATCATCATTGCTGAAATGGCTAGAAAAGTGGGAAGGTGAGGCCACTGGGAGCCTCCTTTAATGTCTAGCATCTCTCCAAACCCACCAATTCCTCTTGCCTTCCCTTCCTATTAGCAGAGATCCCTACCTATTGGTCTCTTTTTATCTAAAACCAATATCTGCAAGTTCTACTTAGGTAAATAGTTGCCACTGAGAAAGGAGTATTTCTAATTTGGAGTGAGGTCCAGGACACCTCTTCTTGCATACCTCCCATGATGGGGGGCTTACTATATCAAGGCAATTCATTGCATTGCTTTCAGCGGAGAGCTGTATTCTTTGGCAGTTCGAGGTGCTTATTCTTCAGTTAGTTCTCAACTAAGGACCATTTTGCCTCCCAATGGATATCTGGCAATGTCTAGAGATATTTTGGTCTGTCATGACTGGGAATGGATGAGAGGGTGCTACTGGCATCTAGTGAGTAGAGGCCTGGGATGCTGCTAAACATCCAACAAAGCACAGGACAGTCCTTCACAGCAAAGAATTATCCAGCTCAAAATGTCAACAGGACAAAGGTCGAGAAATGACTAAGGTTTGAATCTTGACATCGCCAGTCTCTTCCTAGCTGTGTGACCCTGAGTAGGTTGCCTTGCCTCTCTGAGCCTGAGCTGTTTCCTCGTGTCTACCTTGGTGATCATCACATGCCCTCCCTATGTGCTTGTGGCAGGCATTTAATAACTGATATCTGAAAAGCCCAGAGCTTGGCTCCTTACCATCGTAGCTGCTCTCGTCAACATTCCCAGGATGTGGAAGGAACGTTGACTACCTTTGTTTATTTGCTGGCACATGGGCCTGATTAGATTACACTGTTTGTAATCTTTCTGGAAAAAGTCCCACTGCAGCTAATGGTTTTGGAAAGGAGCCATTCCCTTAATTCAAAATTAATGGCTTGCTCGTGCACACAAGCCTCTTAGAGAGAAGGGATTCGTTTCTGCTGATCCCCCAGTCCTCGTCACCTGGGAATTGTCAGAGCTTTCCCACCCCACTGTCTCAATGACCCTCCCAACAGCCCAGGGAGGTAATGATGCTTTCCCTACTTTACAGGGAAGGTAATTGGAGATGTGGCTGTTGACCCAAGCTCTGCACAGCCCATCAAGTGGCAGAGCCCGGGTGAGAACTTTCTCCTTCCATCACCCACTTCTTTAGGGACATAGCGCTATAAGGAAGCTACAGGTGCCCACCTTTCTCCCCCAATTGCCCTGTCCACAGTGCCTCCTCCAGCCTCTATTCCCTGTCCCCCAGAGCACACCCTCTAGCCTGCACCATCTCTGTAGGCTTGGCCTTGATCCCAGAGAGGGGCATCTCAGAACCCGATGGGGTCTGGGCGGCCTGAAGGGAGCATGGATGGCCTCCTGTGTAGCCTTAGGTGCAATGAGGATCCGCATCCCCGGATACTTCCCGCTCTCAGCCTGATGTCCCTTTGGCATTTATAGAGAGGAAACCATTCAACCATCAGTTTTTCAAGATGCAGATGTCCGAGGGAAGGGAAAGCACCTTACATTAGTTATCTCACCGAGTAGGGCATGTTCAGGGATTGGGTAAGAGGAATGGAGACCAGGAATGGCATACGAGCCTGTGACCCAGGCAGCCACACAGGCCCTGTGCTCAGGAGGGCCCCATCTCGGTTTCATGTTCTGCTGTTGCCGTCTTGAAGTTCTTAATAATTTTTTAAGTTTTAATTTTGCCCTGGGCCCTGAAAATGACATAGCCAGCCCTGAGTGAGACAGGAGGTCAATGTTGATGTGGCTGCTCCTTCTACCCTCTGGGTGCCCACCCTGTGGGACCCACTTTTTAGGGTTTCCTCAGGCTTCCTCCTCTTTCCCTGACACTCTCACCCCCACCCCGCATTCTTCAGGGGAGGCAGGTGCCAAAATAGGTCTGTATTCAGCAGGTGGGTGCTCCATTTGCCTTTCCAGGAATCCTGCTCAATTCCATGGTTTCAGAGAACAAACTGGATTTTCTTACTTCTGAAGCAGATCACTGAGCCAAAAGGAACTTTTCACCAGTAGATATCTGTTGAATGATTCGTAGCACCCTGCCCCTCACTCACTGACTCATCCCTTTACCAAATATGCATTTATCTTTGGCTTTTATGTCTAAGCAAAATAACATGTCCAAGCTACAAAGGAGAACATGTGATAAAGAACTGTGCTTACAGAGATAGGAAGATAAATATATATAAATTTATATATATTTATATATATTATTTATATAAATATATATGTGATATTAATTTATATGTGTTTAAATTTATATAAATATATTTATGTGATATTAATTTATATGTGTGTAAATTTATATATATATATAAATTTATATATATTTTTATATATGTGATATAGAACTGTGATATATGTGTGTGATATAGAACTGTGATATATATATGTGATAAAGAACTGTGCTTACAGAGATAGGAAGATAAATATATATATATAAATGTATATATATTTATATATTATTTATATAAATATATATGTGATATTAATTTATGTGTGTAAATTTATATATACATATATAAATTTATATATTTACATATATTATTTATATAAATACATATGTGATATTAATTTTCCCCAACATTTTCTCACTCAAAATATTGATAGAAAAATTGGAAGCAATGTACAGTGAACACCTATATATCTACCACCTAGGTTACAAATTAACATTTTGCTCTTTTTGCTTGATTGTATGTCTGTTCATTTATCCGTTCTTCTAACCAGCTATCCATCCAACTTGTTTTTTTGATTCATTTCAAAGTAAGCTGCAGACCTCAGTAGATTTCACCCCTAAACACTTAATATGCAACACTAATTTCTTTTCGGGGTGCCTGGGTGCCTCCATCAGTTAAGTGGTGGACTTTTGATTTTGGCTTAGGTCACGGTCCCAGGGTTGTGGGATCAAGCCCCACGTTAGAGTCCACGCTGAACATGGAGCCTTCTTGGGATTCTCTCTCCCTCTTCCTCTGTTCCTTCCCTGCTCTCTCTCTTTCTCTCTCTCTCTCTCTCTCTCTCTCTCTCTCTCTCTCAAAAATTTTTTTTCCTTTTTTAGTCAAAAGGTAAAAAGTAATGATTTTTATATAAAAACAAATCATTTTCTGTCAAATACAATTATTGAATGACAAATAGTGTACACATAGTGAAAAGAAATTCTTGGTTTCCCTCTGTGTGCAATGAGGCAGAGAGAGAAATAAGAGAGAACTTTCCTCAAGGTAACAAGGAGAAAAGAGAAACATCTCTGCAACAGAGGGTGGTTGGAGCTACCTTGAGAATACCAAGCTGTGGGAATGTTTTAGGGAACAGCTTCCTGCTTCCTCCCAATCAAAATTGAAAATCTGAGATGAACTTCCTTAGCCTCTTTCCTCCTTGAGGTGGCTGCGGACTATTCCAGGGGGTGTGAACTTGGGCAGAACTGAAGGTGAAACTGCAAGGTCCTGGGTCTGGGATGTAGAAGTGGAGAAAGGTACAGGCTGATGCGGTGGATTTGGGGGTTATTACCCTCACAGAGCTGATGGCTGGGGTGGACGGGGTTGAGTGGGGAAGGCTCTCAGGCTGACAGCGGAGAGTGACAGGAGCAGAGAGCAGGACTGGGGCACTATAGAAGATGATGCTGTTCAGAAGAGGCACATTCAGAGAAGGTGGAGGGTTGCTCTGGCGGGCAGTTCAGAGCTGGAGGAGAATATAGAAAAGTACCCAAAGCAAGCCTCTAAACAGGGTACTTGGAAAAAGCCTGTAGCGATCACCTGTGCCATCTTTCACATTTGACCCGTGAGAAATTGCAGGCTGAGAGACCACTCTGAGTATTAGTGGCAGAGCTGGGGCAAAATTGGTGCTACCCAGATGGTGCTTTTCCAACAAAGTAACTCAAGGGTTCCTTCCACAAGGATCAAATGCCTTAAGGTCTTGCTTTTTATTTTTAAAAATATCACACAAATTTAGCTTTCTTCTCAAGAATTTGTCTGGCTTTGTCTTAATGTTACAGTAGTCTGTTTTTGCTAAGTTACTGAGAGATATTTACACTCTGTTAGGGTTTCTAAATTTTCTTCAGAATCATACTACTTTTTGATGAATGTCAAAATCTCACAACCTCTTCCAGAAGTTTTAATTCCCTGCTTCCACCTCCCACCCCAATTAAGGATCATCAATAACAGTATACAATGTGTTTTCAGTGTAGCCTTACTAGCAAAGAAAGTGTTTTACATATTACTTTGCACAGTTTATACAATGAAATTTTTTTCAAATATAAAAACAAAATAAGTTAAAAAAGATAAAATATGCTTTCTCAAACAACATAACTCGCTTCCCTTTTGAGAACCATTAGTCTAAAGGGATGTGTAGATTTATTCCATGCTTTGGGTACCCTTGTAACCTCCCCCATATCAGTTAGAGATGCTTTTGGCTGCAAGTAAAAACTCCCACAACAGTGACTTAGGCAAAGAAGACATTTCATTATTTCCCATTAATAACCAGTATGAAGGAAGAAGATTCCAGGGTTAGTTCAGCAGCTCAGTGAATAATAGGACTCTGGGTTGGCATCACAGTGGTTTTCTTGGTATTTCCCTGATAGCCCCAAGATGACTGCCATAAGCCCCAAGCATCACCTCCTATAGGGAGAAGGGGGCAAGAAGCAAAACTTTTCTTTGTTTTGATCATTTGTCAGAAAGAAATTTCTAGAACCCTGGCTTTGCCATGAGACTTCCCCATCTACTTTCTTGGCCACAGTTGTGTCTTGTGCCCAATCCTAGACCAGCCACTGGCAAAGAGGAACTAGAGTGCCGTATCCAGCTCAGACCAGTCATAATGCAGCCCACCTTCCCAGAACACATGCCACATGGGACCTACACAAACTTTGCATTGCTTTTGCCCAACTCCCTCGCTAGAATGTAAACTCCATGGGGGCAGAGATTTTTGTTTTGTTCACTGCTATATTCCCAACACCCAGAACAATGCCAGGAATTCACTAAATAGTCATTGAATGAGTGAAGAAATGAATGACTAAGGAAGGAAGGGGATTTGGACCATAGGCTGTATCTACTGCTCCCAACAGCATACAACCCCATTTAGATCAACTTGATGGTGCCAAGTGACTCTACCGATCTCCAAGGCTCTGGCCTTAATCCTTGTGTCTTTCTTCCTAGGGAGGGAGCCCCAGCTGGAGGCTGCTCTTGTGCCAATGACCCTTCCCAATTCTTCCTGTGTCATAGAAGACAAGATGTGCGAGGGGAATAAGACCACCATAGCCAACCCCCAACTGATGCCCCTGGTGGTGTTCCTGAGTGCCATCTCCTTGGTCACCGTGGGACTCAACCTGTTGGTCCTCTACGCTGTACGGAGTGAGCGGAAGCTACACACTGTGGGGAACCTGTACATTGTCAGCCTCTCTGTGGCAGACCTGATCGTGGGAGCTGTCGTCATGCCCATGAACATCCTCTACCTCCTCATGTCCAGGTGGTCCCTGGGCCACCCTCTCTGCCTCTTTTGGCTTTCCATGGACTATGTGGCCAGCACCGCATCAATTTTCAGTGTCTTCATCTTGTGCATCGATCGCTATCGCTCTGTCCAGCAGCCCCTCCGATATCTTAAGTATCGTACCAAGACCCGAGCATCAGCCACCATCTTGGGGGCCTGGTTTCTCTCCTTCCTGTGGGTTATTCCAATTCTGGGATGGCATCACTTTATGTCACCGGCCTCGGGACACCGGGAAGACAAGTGCGAAACAGACTTCTATGATGTCACCTGGTTCAAGATCATGACCGCCATCATCAACTTCTACCTGCCCACCTTGCTCATGCTCTGGTTCTATGCCAAGATCTACAAGGCTGTACGGCAGCACTGTCAGCACCGAGAGCTCATCAATGGATCTCTCCCTTCCTTCTCTGAAATTAAGCTGAAGCCAGAGAACCCCAAGGTGGGGGCCAAGAAACCAGGGAAGGAGTCTCCCTGGGAGGTTCTGAAAAGGAAATCAAAAGATGCCAGTGGTGAGCCTGTCATGAAACCACCATCCCAAGACTCAGAGGAGATGAAATGCCCAGGTGTCTTCAGCCAAGAAGAGGACAGAGAAATGGACAAACTCCACTGCTTTCCACTTAACATTGTGCAGATGCAGACTGAGGCAGAGGGGAGTGGCAGGAGTTATGTAGCTATCAACCAGAGCCAGGGCCAGCTGGAGATAGATGAACAGAGCCTGAGAATGCGTGTGGCCAATGAGATATCAGAGGATCAAATCCTAGGTGATAGCCAATCCTTTTCCCGGACAGACTCAGACACGCCCCCAGAGTCAGCATCAGGGAAAAGCAAACCTAGAAGTGGGTCTAGCACAGGACTGGATTACATCAAGTACACTTGGAAGAGGCTCCGCTCACATTCCAGACAGTACGTGTCTGGGTTGCACATGAACCGAGAACGGAAGGCTGCCAAACAATTGGGTTTTATTATGGTGGCCTTCATCCTTTGCTGGATTCCTTACTTTATCTTCTTCATGGTCATTGCCTTCTGCAAAAGCTGTTGCAATGAGCATGTGCATATGTTCACCATCTGGCTTGGCTATATCAACTCCACACTGAACCCCCTCATTTACCCCTTGTGCAATGAAAACTTCAAGAAGACATTCAAGAAAATTCTCCACATTCGCTCTTAAGGGAGGCTACAAGGGGATGCAACCAAAGTGACACTTAGGCTGTCCCTGAAGAAAATGGAGGATGAGGCCTGTGAGTTGCCAGGCACCTGGGCTTTCCAGAGTCAAAAGAATAGTCTTAAGGACTAGGTAGCTTGGAAGGTTCTTAGACCCATTGGCAGAATAGCACATGTTGGTGGTCAGCAGAGAGATTGTACTCTGATTAGAAAGCAGGATATTTCCAAGAGAATCAGACCTGGATGAGTTCTCCTGCTCCTCAGGAAATGTGGGAGCCTCAGACTCTCACTGTCATTCAAGCTTTCAGACTTGAATTAATTGGAAACTGAAGGGACACGTAGGTAGAGTTTTACTGGAGAATTAGAACTCTCAAGCCTTCCTGGAATGGAGTTATATGACTGTGCAAAGACCTCACATATGCAGATAGATGCTGTCCCCTTCCAGGGATCACCTTGATAGGCATGACAGCTATTCCATTGTGACTGTCACTTCTCAGAACACCTCTCCTCTGAGCCTCTCCTACAGCTTTCTCCAGAACCAGTGTCTGAACCACCTTGGAAATTCTGCTTTATTATTTCTCACTCATGCACATCTTAGAGTTGATAGGAAATTTTTCAGCTTGTACATTTCCTTGTTTGCAACCCCAAATTCCTTTTGGCTATTAACAGAATAATGATAAAAGCTGCCTTCAAAAGAAAAAGAAAAGGCGTGTTTTTAATGGTTGCACAATGAAAGCATAAAAAGGGGGAATGGGGAGAAGAAAACTATATCTCTTGAGTGCTGGGCCAGGCTCATCCC
The DNA here is from genome assembly GCF_014898765.1 of Herpailurus yagouaroundi. NCBI lineage: Eukaryota > Metazoa > Chordata > Mammalia > Carnivora > Felidae > Herpailurus > Herpailurus yagouaroundi. The sequence continues at coordinate 3,756,354 of NW_024412414.1, read as the reverse complement.
CCTTAAGCTCCATGACACTCCATAGCAGGTGGATGGTGTTACTAGAAGAGCAAATTGTGATGTAGCAAGATGACATAAAGTGCCCAACATCACACAGCTAGTAATGTGAGAGAGTTAGAATGAGAACCCTGTGGGGTTCTGGCTCATTGTAACACGTTTTCTCCAAAAGGCAAAAATTTGTCCTGTTAAGTATGTGCATGTGCACACACACACACACACACGCACAACTATTCCTAAGAGTGGTGGCAATTCTCAAAAGGATATGCTGAGAGAAGGAAAAGCTGGCATAGAATATTCCTGAGGTGGCAGAAGGTGATACTTTGAAGGGACAGTGTGCATTTTTATTTGTGAGTTCTGCTGTATTCGTTGAAGAAAAGTCATCATGTTCTTTTATACTCACACCTCTTTAGTAAAAACTAGCAAAGGCATGGAACGTACAGTTTTCTTTGGTGTTTACATTGCAATCTGGTTGTGATTTATATTTTAAAACTTAATGCTAAACTGTAATGTATGTAGCCAAATGGAGTGCGTGTACAAGCTGCTATTTTGTGTCCTGTGTTCCTGTTCGCATGATGTTAAAAATGACAGATTTTTACCTGCCTAAAATATGATATTTGAAACTACCTTGTTATGAGTTTGATTTATTTAATTCTCCCATTCTGAGTTTCTTGGACTGAGAAGATGTATTGAAACATGCTGTCAAATATTATAAGATATGATACAGGATTGCTCTTTGGTTTCTGGTGGCATGTGTAAGTGTCTTTAGGAAAGAACTTTTTATAACAAGCCTGACTGTCTGCTTGGCATCCCCCAAAGCTCTTCTTGGTCAAAATTGGGGGAGCCAATGAGACTTTTATCCTGGTTTTGAAAGCTGTAGCTGGTCTGTTTCTAGGTCAAAAAGCCTTTCCCAGAAGACCTGTGAGAGACTTGCTCCCCAAGATCCCTCAGCTTGCTCCCCAAGATCCCTCATAATGAAGGAGCTTTAAAAAGATCACCTCCCACAGACAAATGGCTAAGTGCCCATTATTCGTGTTGATGAATGGTTGAGGCAACTAGTGAAGAGAAGTGGTTATAAGCTCTGACTTTGGGTCAAAGAGACCTGCATCTGAGTCTGATAAGAAGAAATGGTCAATATAAATTGTCAGAACACAAAAAGCCAGGCCCATGCATTATTGAATACAGTGTTTTTGGTGCATGCGGAGCATCTGGTACATGGTGGGGACTCATATGTAGTTTTAAAACATACTGTGCATATCATATGCCAGGCCCCATGCTTTACCACTGTTATCTAATTTAGCCTTTACACGGATCTCATGAGGGAGACTTCTGTATTTTTACAACTAGGCAAACTGAGGCACAGAAAGAAACTGAGGAATGGGCAGACAGAAAAGGAGAAGTAGGAAGTGGGAGACAGAAAGAGCATAAACCAAATGGCATAATATTCATGCACTCAAGAAAAATCTACATTCAAAAACATATTCTTCATTAATGTGTTCATAAGTTAAATATATTCAAAGGGAAAATAAACCATCCTTAGCTTTTGATAAGTAGAAATTCCTTCAAATGATTTTCTTAAGATCATGTGAAAACCGGTCAACTACTGCATCACATAAATCTTTAAAAGCTTGTGAAACTATGCCACCTAATAGAAATTGCTATAAATCGTAGAAGCTGGTCATGTTAATAAAAGTGTTCATTCAGAAAAGCCATTAGTCTGCAGATTGGCCATTTGATGATTTGGTCATTTGGCTACTTGGCTTGCAGAAAATTGCTGGTCTCTCTTTTTAAGATGGGCCTTCCAGAGGAGATTTAAGTCAATACAGGGTGAAAAGGCTGCTGGCTGAGATGCATTCTAAGTTCCTTAAATAAATAATGCTTTTAAGATCTAATTTGCCAATATGTCATTCCACAGTGTTTTGGGCTTTCAATGCCTAGGCTGTGCAGCATATGGTTCCCATTGAGCTGCAAGACAAATGATGATGGTGGATTGACCTGAATCTCTGTGGTCTTGAATAAATGTCATGGGCCTCATTGCTTTGCTGTGTCCAAGAACATTCTCTGCCTTTTTCTGTGTCCTTGTCTGGCCTCTTTCATGATGCTCCATCATCTTGGTGCCCCAAGGCATGAACATCAGTTCCAAAGTCCAAAGCTTAAAGAATCATCCTATGTCTACCTTTGCTGCAATCAACTCTGAAGGGGATTGGGGGTCAGGTGGGACATGTGGTACAAACATGGCTGAAGGACCAACAGTTCCTAGAGAAGTGGAATCATTGTGAGCTGGGTTGAAACTCCAAAAGGTGTTAACTATAAGAATCTTGAAGTCTAGTAGAGGAAACAAGCTTTTAAAGAACTAACTCAGCCCAGGCTCATACAGAGTGAAGCCTAGAGGTGGATGGGTGTCATCCTACTGTTTTTTTTTTTTTAATCAAGTTTGTTACATTCAAAATATACAGTAAAATTTACCCATTTATAATGTAGAGGTCAATGAATCTTGACAGATGTACACACCCATGTCATCCCCATTTCAGTCAAGATATAGAACATTTCCATCATCCCAGCAAGTTCCTCATGCTCCCTCTATGCTCCAGGCAACCAGTGATCTGACTTCTAAACACTATAGATTAGTTTGGCTGATTCTGTAACTTTGCATAAATGGAATTGTATGGTATGTATTCTTTTTTTCCATTTTGTCTAAGATTCACCCACCTTTCAATCAGGTTTATTATTATTATTAATGTTATTAAAGTATAGTTGACAGTGTTATATTAGTTTGCAGTGTACCTGTAGTGATTTGACAGTTTTATACATCGCTCACTGATCACCACAGTAAGTGTAGTCACCATACAACGTGATTATAATATTACTGACTGTATTCTCTATGCTGTACTTTTCATCTCCACGATTTACTTATTTTACAACAGGAATTTTGTACCTCTTAATCCCTTTCACCTGTTTTGCCCACCACCCCACCCCCCTCCCTTCTGGCAACCACCAGTTTGTCTCTGTATTTATAAGTCTGTTTCTTTTTTTAAATTTATTTATTTAAATTCAAGTTAGTTAACATACAGTGTAGTATTGGTTTTGGCTGTAGAACCCAGTGATTCATCACTTACATATGACACCCAGTGCTCATCCCAACAAGTGCCTCCTTAATGCCCATCACCCATTTAGCCCATCCCCCCCCCCACCGCCCCTCCAGCAATCCTCAGTTTGTTCTCTGTATTTAAGAGTCTCTTATGGTTTGCCTCTCTCTTTTTATCTTATTTTATTTTTCCTTCCCTTCCCCTAAGTTCATCTATATTTCTTAAATTCCACATATGAGCGAAAACATATGATATTTGTCTTTCTCTGCCTTATTTTGCTTAGCATAATATCCCTTAGTTCCAACCACATTGTTGTATGGCAAGATTTCATTCTTTTTTTTAAATGTTTTTATTAGAGAGAGAGAAAGAGAGAGAGAGAGAGACTGAGTGTGAGCGGGGGTGGGGCAGAGAGAGAGGGAGACACAGAATCCAAGACAGGCTCCAGGCTCTGAGCTGTCAGCACAGAGCCCGACATGGGGCTTGAACTCAGAAACCGTGAGATCATGACCTGAGCCAAAGCCAGAGGCTTAACCAACTGAGCCACCCTGGTGCTCCTCTATGTATATGTATCTTTATCCATTCATCAGTTAATGGACATTTGGGCTCTTTCCATAATTTGGCTATTGTTGATAGCACTGCTATAAACATTGGGGTGCATGTGTCCCTTTGAATCAGCATTTTTGCATCCTTTGGATAAATACCTAGTAGTGCAATTGCTGGGTCATGGGGTAGTTCTATTTTTAATTTTTTGAGGAATCTCCATATTGTTTTACAGAGTGGCTACACCAGTTTGGATTCCACCAGCAGTGCAAAAGGGTTCCCTTTTCTCCACATCCTCACCAACATCTGTTATTTCCTGAGTTGTTCATTTTAGCCATTCTGACAGGTGTGAGGTGGTATCTCACTGTGGCCCTGATTTGTATTTCTCTGATGATGAGTGATATTGAACATCTTTTCACGTGTCTATTAGCCAACTGGATGTCTTCTTTGGAAAAGAGTCTATTCATGTATTCTGCCCATTTCTTAACTGGGTTATTTGTTTTTTGGGTGTTGAATTTGATAAGTTCTTTATACATTTTGGGTACTAACCCTTTATCAGATATGTTGTTTGCAAATATCTTCTCCCATTCTGTCAGTTGTCTTTTAGTGTTGTTGATTGTTTCCTTCACTGTGCAGAATCTTTTTGTCTTGATGAGGTCCCAGTAGTTCATTTTTTTTATTTCTCCTGCCCCCGGAGATGTCTAGTAAGAAGTTACTGTCGCCAAAGTCAAAAAGTTTGCTGCTGTTTTCTCCTGTAGCGTTTTGATGGTTTCCCATCCAACATTTAGGTCTGTCAGCCCCTTTGCATTTATTTTTCTGTATGGTATAAGAAAGTGGTCCAGTTTCATTCTTCTGCAGGTCACCATCCAGTTTTTCCCAGCACCATTTGCTAAAAAGGCTTTTTTTTCCATTGGATACTCTTTCCTGCTTTGTCAGTGATTAGTTGGCCACACATTTGTGGGTCCATTTCTGGGTTCTCTTTTCTGTTCCATGGATCTATGTGTCTGTTTTGTTTGTTCATTTGGTTTGTTTTTTAGATTCCACATATAAGTGAAATAATATAGTATTTGACTTTCTCTATCTGACTTACTTAGCTTCATAGGTCTTTCATAGGCCCTTCCTTGTTGTTGCAAATAGCAAGATTTCATTCCTTGTTTATGGCTGAGTAATATTCCAAAGTGTGTGTGTGTGTGTGTGTGTGTGTGTGTGTGTGTGTAATAACTTCTTTATCTTTTCATCTATTGATTGACACTTGGGCTGCTTCTGTATCTTGGCTATTGTAAATAATGCTGCAGCAAACAGAGGGGTGTGTATATCTTTTAAAGTTAGTGTTTTTGTTTTCTTTGGGTAAATACCCGATAGTGGAATTACTGGATGATATGGTATTTCTATTTTTAATTTTTTGAGGGACCTCCACTCTGTTTTCCACAGTGGTTTCACCAATTTATATTCCCAACAGTGCACAAAAGTTCCCTTTCCTCCATGCCTTTGCCAACACTTGTTATTTCTTGTCTTTTTTCATACTAGCCATTCTGACAGCTGTGAGGGGATATTACTGTAAGATATTACTATAATTTTTATTTGCATTTCCCTGATAATTAGTGGACATTGAGCCTCCTTTCATGCTCCTGTTAGCCTTCTTTAAGTCTTTGGAGAAATGTCGACTCAAGTCCTCTGCCCAATTTTTAACAGGATTATTAGAGTGTGTGTGTGTGTGTGTGTGTGTGTGTGTGTGTGTGTGTGTGTTGAGTTGTATAAATTCTTTATATGTTTTGGATATTAATTCCTTATCAGATATACCATTTGCAAATACCTTCTCCCATTCACTAGGTTGTTTTTGTTTTGTTGGTGATTTATGATGTGCAAAAGCTTTTTATTTTGCTGTAGTCCCACTAGTTTATTTTTGCTTTTGTTTCCCTTGCCTGATGAGACATATCCATAAATACGTTGCTAAGGCCAATGTCCAAGGGATTACTGCCTATGCTTTCTTGTAGGGGTTTTATGGTTTCAGGTCACTTAGGTTTTTAATCCATTTTGGGTTTATTGTTGTGTGTGGTGTATGAAAGTGCTCCAGGATCATTCTTTTTCATGTGGCTCTCCCGTTTCCCCAGCACCATTTATTGAAGAGACTGTCTTATCTTCATTGTATATTCTTGCCTTCTTTGTAGTAAATTAATTGACCATATAAATGTGGGTTTATTTCTGGGCTCTCTGACCTGTTCCACTGATCGATGTATCTATTTTTCTGCCAGTCTCATACTGTTATTACTGCATCTTTGTAGTATACCTTGAAATCTGAGATTATACCTCCAGCTTTACTCTTCTTTCTCAAGATCGCTTTGGCTATTTGGGGTCTTTTTTGGTTCCATACAAATTTTAGGAGTATTTGTTCTAGTTCTATGAAAAATTCTATTGGTATTTTGATAAGAATTGCAATGAATCTGTAGATTGCTCTGGGAAATATGGACATTTTAACAATATTCTTCCAATCCATGACCATGGAACATCTTTCCGTTTGTGTCATCTTCAATTTCTTTCATCAATGTCTTATAGTTTTCAGAATATATGTCTTTCACCTCCTTGGTTAAATTTATTCCTAAGTATTCTTTTTGGTGCATCAACTGGGTTTTGAAGACAGAAAGGGTTACACAAACAGAGGAAGTATGAGGCTATTGCAGGGATGGAGATATAAAAGAGTAGAGAGTGCTTAAAACACCAGAATTAATTTGATGTGACCCAAGCATGCAGTCTGAGGAGGCAGTGGCAGGAGCGGAGACTGCTATAGGGAAATAATTTGCAATGTTGAATTTGACCTGAGCCTTGCACTCCTGAAGCTATGGCTTTTCAACACCCTCCTTCCACTTTTTTTTTGTGCTCCAGAAAGAATTTATGGCAAAGAAATATCCATTCCCTTATGACTTAGGTAAGACTCATGGATACTTGTTTACCTGCGACAAGGCAAGACAATCCTTCTGAACTAATCGTTGCCTTAAAATGTTTAGCTGAGCTACTTGTATCCACTGATCAATCAAAACAAAATGCTTTATTAACCAACTTTAGTTAAGCTTCTCCCATACCCTTCAGGTTCCTTATTTTTGACTTACCCTCAGCCTGAGCCAGCATACCACCCCTCCAGAGAATAGGCTGACGTCAAGGTAAAATATTCTCTGATCTACTACTATCCAATCAAGTCACCCTTTCCTCCCACTTTCCCACACCCAGTTCTTTCTAGCCTTCTTCATTCTTCCTTTTGAAGGAAAAATCCTTTTTGCCTAGCCCTTAAGACACTTGCAGATCTTTAGGTCAGAGTGGCTCCCTATTGCAATAGTCCCTACCCTCCCTTTCCCCCTCCCCCTTGCAATAATCCTTTCGAATTAAGTATCTCCTTACTAAATCTGGATTTGTTTTCTTATTTGGCAGAGTCAAACACACTTGCATTAGAATCCTATCCCCAAAGCTCTTTAACCTTCAGCAAGACACTTAACTTTTCCTAGTCTCTGTTCCTGTGTAAGATGGGGGAGAATATGATACGTTTCAGGGCCTTTGTGGCGATTAGAAGATATGACAGCCTGGAAACATAGTAGTTAATAGTAGTCATTACTGTTACTATTGAGTCTTTTGAGCCACATCAGAGTCACTTTCATTCCTTATGAACGAATGCCGTTATATGTCACATTAAGTTTGTACTCATTATTGTGTCTTCAGTACCTGACCAATGCTTGGCACACAGTATATGCTCAATAAATAATTTGGCATGACTGCCTTTATCCCACTGACAGCGGGGAGCTATGAGAATAATGCCTAGTTTAGAAAGAGCAGGTTAATCACTGGCGACCTTCACGGGCTTTTACCTATTAAAATTCTCATCTGTCTTCACACTTGCCTCCTCACTGACACCTGGGATACGTTTAATGCCGCCTCTCTTGCAAAATGGAAATGACCGTAATTCCTGTCATCCTCTGAAATCGAGAGAAAGCGGAGGAGTTTTTTTCAAAGCATGACAAGCATAGACGCATTCCCATAGGCAATAAAGTGGCTTATCACCCGAAGCTCAGCCCTTTTCAGAGGGCCTCGCCCACCTGCTGATGCTCCGCCTTCCCGGCAACTCAAGATCCTCCCACTCAGGCCGGTGCTAGGGGCTCATTTACCAGGTTGGCTCGCGCCTCCGTGTGCGCATGCGCACCACTGACCGCAGGCGGACGGGGCGGGGACAATTGCGTCATCGGGGCGCGCGCTGCGGCCGACGCTGTGGTTGCCGGAAGTTGAGTGGCGGTAAGTGAGCCGCGCTGCGGAGGGAGTAGTGGGGTCCTGCGGGCTGGGTTTTGGATGCCTGGCGGGAAGGGGCGAGCTCGGCTGTGAGCACGAGGGTCGTGGCAGAATTCAGGTTCCTCCCTCCTCCAGGGAGTCACTGACTCCAGCTCTCGCCCTCCTCCTGCCGCGTCCCGTCGGACTGGTTTCAGCCCGGGGTCTTCTGACTAGAAACCTCCTGATGTTCTAAGTCACTTCCTCCTGGCGTCTGGCAGGGATGGTTCTCAACCTTCGATGTTGGGACACCAGAGATAGGACGCCAGTTCTCATCCTGGCTTTGCCCGGGATTTGCTGTGTGACTCTGGCATGTCACCTCTTTGTGAGCCTCTCTTCCCTCATCTGTAAAATGGGAGTGATAATAACGTCATTTGTGAAGCCAGGGTGTTAAATGAAGTCACTTCTTTCTCAGGGCTTTCTAAGCTAAGGTTTTCGACTCTTCAGTTTGGTCCAGGGATTACAAACTTTAGTGCTTATTCCATCAGGTAAAGTATAAATGTAGGTGTAAGGAATTTCCATGTAAGAAAAAGTCAAGCTTATATTTTTACTGAGTTGAGTTTTATAAGCAAGAACAGTACTAACATTTACTAACATTTATGAAATTGGAGAAGTGAAAACAAAACTTTTGTGTTGCACGCGTGTAATCTCTTGATTTTTAAACACTAACGACTACAGTTTTTTTCAACGCTAATTAAAAAATTTTTTTCTTAATTCTGTGAATGAAACCAGGTGTATCTGTGATTGCCAGTTCCAGACCTTCAGACCTCTGGGTCCCAGTCTGCCTTTCCCATTGCATACTTGCATTTCTTCTGTGACACCCCTGCCCACTGGTTAAATTTCTTTGGTGGCAGAAAACTATTTCTGGTTATTCTTGTTTGGATTTCCCCTAACTCTGACTTAAGTCTATACCATAATCTCGGCTCATTGTCCCTCCTTCAGACTCTTTGGATCTCCCTTCCAATTTATTGCCCACACATCCTTGAAGGCTGCTGGTTTGTTTTCCTCTTCACGCCATTTCTTCTCCAGGCTGAGCACATTTAATATATTTACCTGTAGTAAACTCCATAACAACCAAAAATTTTGTGATGTGCCAGGCATTACCATAAGTACTGGTGATTGGCGGGGGGGGGGGGGGTAAAATTAGACCGATTTCAGGGAGCCTACTTTTGATCCTGGTGGTGGCAGTTGTGGTGATTGCCAATAATACAGAGCTTTTAGTGGGTGGTAGGTGTTTCAGATCCTGTTAGTATCCTGTTCAGATACTATCAAAAAAAGAAAAAGAAATGGTAATGGGATGGAGAGTACCTGCGGGTAAGCAGAGGGAGCTGTTTTAAAAGCTAGCTGGCCGGGATGACTTCTCTGAGGAGGTGACTTTGGAACTAATACTTGAATGAAGAAAAAGCCAGCCTTGCGAAAGCTCATCTTGCCTAATTATACTTCCATCCCCCAGTTCTGCGCTGTAGTCTCGTTAAACTGTTTACAGGTTGTATCTCACTTGTAGCCTTTGGCTCCTGCTGCTCCTGCTTCCTAAAAGATCTCCCCTTCCCCCTCCCATTTTTCTTGGCCAACTCCTCCCTGCCCCTCATGTGACAAGATTGTGAAATTCTTAAAGGAGTTGTGTACCGGGCTCTTGTTCAAGATGCCCATCCCTGTCCTCGAGGAATTAATTATTTTTTAAGTCAAGAACATAGACAACAGCACTGTGGAATGCAGCTATTGTAGAGATTTGCCAGAGGAGGACTTAGGGTGATCACAAGTCAGGCTGAGGCATCAGAGAAGTTTTCTGTGAGGAGGCATCGCTTTACTCAAGGCCTGAAGGATGAGCAAGATTAGTCAGGTGAAGAGGCATGGGAGGTGGGATGACATTGCAGACATTGGGAGTGGGGAGGGCTGTAGGTAACTTGCATCGTTCACCTCAGCTAAGAAGTCACTGTGGAAAGGTAAGCAGGAGGCAGATCACAAAGGACCTTGCGGGCAATATAAGGTTGTATAATCTAATATATGATATATAATTAGGAGCACAGAATTTGGACTGTAAGTTACATGCTGGCTTTGCCATTGAACTAGTTTTGCTACCTGGGGCTGGTCACTCCCTTTCTAAACTTCAGTTTCCTTATCTGTAAGCCATCCTCCCAGGGTTGCTGTGAGGATTGAATGGTATATGTTACCCACTTGCTAGATGGTAAGTGATCAATAGTAGCAGTTAATATTACCGTGCAAAGAAGTTTGCACTTTATTTTGAAAGTGTGGTGTCAGAGAGTTGCAGTGAAAGTTGAAGAAGGGGTGTGATGTGCTCTCATCTATTTTAAATTTTTAAAATATTTATTTATTTTTGAGAGACAGAGAGACAGAGAGCCAGCAGGGGAGGGGCCGAGAGAGGGGGGAGACACAGAATCCGAAGCGGACTCCAGGCTCTGAGCTGTCAGCACAGAGCCTGATGCAGGGCTCGAACCCATGAACTGTGAGATCATGACCTGAGCTGAAGTCGGACTCAACCGACTGAGACACCCAGGCGCCCCTGCTCTCATCTGTTTTAAATTACTCAGGCTCTCCCATGGTGACTACACTGGACAGGGCAGACCCAGCAGGAAGACCAGTCAGGGCACTGTTCTGTGGTCCAGGTAGTGGAGGAGGAAGGCCTGAACCAAGGCAGTGGCTAAGCCAAGGGAGAAAGATGGGTGGGTTTAAGGGGTAAAGGAGGTGCTGGACTGGTAGCTGGATAACACCACATGGGGAGAGGAGGAAGGTGAATTGGGATACGGGGTGCTGAGGGATGGATCCTGTGTGTGGACATAAGTAATAACAAAATTCTTTTGATTAGTGGCCCTTGATTGGTTATCCCTCACTTCCTCGGAGGTTTTATTTGGAAATCCGAATGGCCTCTTTTATCCACTTTTACCCTTGGGAAAGGAAGTTCAGGACTGCCTTCCTCCTTTTTCTGTTTCCTGATCCTTCTACCTATCTCCAGTATAAGTAAGGCCTGGTTGTGTATTCAAGGAAGAATAATTAGATGCTGCTTTGTTACCCAGTAGGGATTATGCATCTCTGTGGTCTTGGCAGACTGGGTAACAGCTCAGTCTCATTCCAGCCTCTGCAACCCCCCCCCCCCACCCCAACCATGATCACCTTTGGGCTTTTCTCACCTTCTTTGTTGTGATTACTTTCCTTTGAACTTATTCCTGTTTAACAGTCTCTCCTTGAGTGTGTAGTATAGAAAGGAAGGCCTCTTTTCTCTAGGAGTCTGACCAGAGGGAGCAGGACTGTACTTTTTTTGTGGAGACCTGAGGCCCCCTGTCTTTGTTGTAGACACACCTGCCCTTGACACCGTCACGCTGTGGGCTCCCAGCACTGCTTGACACTCCCCCCTTGTGTTTGGACAGCTCTCTTGCCCATCTTCTCCTTGTCTTTCAGATTTCCATTCCTCTCCCAGCCTCCTAACCTGGACTTTGACTTCACTAAGTTGCAGCCATCAATGAAGGCTCCTCAGCTTCTGTCACTTACTGACTTGTCTCCAGCTGACTGTATCACTTCACCTCTGTGAAAGAAATGTGTTTAAGGCTGATTCTTTTACTTGTGCTGAGGTTCCATTGTTCTGTTTCTTTCCTGTTTAACCATCTCTTCTCATTTAAATATCTGGAAAAGACGAAACACCTTCACATCACATCACATCACATCACATCACATCACATCACATCATCTCTTCCCATCCACGTTTGTTGACTTCCTGAAGTCATCATTTGCTAAAATCCTTCTTCTGTCCCACCTGTCCTCCAAAATTGCCCTTCCTCGTCTTCAGACCTTCACGTTGCCCGAACCCCTGAAAGTTTTCCCTTACCTTTTGAATTCTGAGCACATTTCATATTGCTGATATTCCTTTGTGTTATCTGTCTGGCCATTTCCCCCTCAGCTTCCATTGTGGGTCACCCCCCCCCCCCTTTTGTTCATTAAATGCTAGTTTTCTCCAAGGTCCTGCCTTATACTCTGTGCTCTTCTCACCCACAACTTCAACTCCCACTTATGTGCCAAGGACCCCTGTTCTGTATGTTGAGCTAAGATCTCTCCTGCAGGCCAGGCCTCAGACTCAGTGAGTCCAAAAGTAATCTCATCAGCTTCTCTCCAAAGCTGCCCTTCTTTCTGCATCCTTTCCTCTGACTCATTCCCCTTCTTCCATTTAGTCATTCACATCAGAGCACTGCAGTTGTCTTGGCCTTTTCCCAGGCAGTCATCAGAGTTCTACAGATTCTCCTTCCTTGATGTCTCCTGACACATTTTCTCCTCCATTGCTTCTCCCATTACTTTAGGCTCTTCTTGCTTCTTGCCTGTATTCCTGCACAACCACTGAGCCGCTTGCCCTGTCTGGTGCTCACTGGTACTGGAGTATCATTCCTAAAATACGGATCTTTGCTAAAATACAAATCCCTGCTTCTTCAGTCCAATTTAGATACCCCTCCGTCCTCCCATAACACCCTGTACAAACACTTACACTATACCATATGGTACTTGCTTTATCCACAGATTGCTATACTGTGATTCCTGGTATGTATAACCCTCAAAACTTAGGTCCTGAAAGGCAGAGACCTTAATCTCTTTTGCCATTGAATGCTGAAATACAGCACGGGAACTGTACATAACATAATGTTTGTTGAAGGGATAACTAAATGGAAATCCCCATGTCTTTCACACATGTTTTGTTGATAACGTCAGTCCTATTTTAGAATGACTTCTGTATCAGATACATGCATTTTCTTTTTTTAAAATTTTTAAGTGTTTATTATTCTGAGAGAGAGAGAGCTCGTGCACAAGTGAGGGAGGGGCAGAGATAGAGGGAGGCACAATACGCTGAGCTGTCAGCCAGAGCCCGATGTGCGGCTCAAATTCATGGACCACAACATCATGACCTGAGCCAAAGTCGGATGCTTAACTGACTGAGCCACCCAGGTGCCCCTCAGGTACATGCATTTTCTAATCGAATCCTCACAATAATTCTGTGCAGCAGGTAGTGTCCCATCTTACAGGTGGGGAAGAAGGCTCAGAAAAGTTAAATGACTTGCCTGAGGTTGTGTGGCTAGATGTAGCAGATGTGGGGTTTTTTAATTTTTATTTATTTTTATTTTTTTAATGTTTATTCATTTTTTGAGAGAGAGAGAGGGAGACACAGAATCTGAAGCAGGCTCCAGGCTCCAAGATGTCAGCAAAGAGCCTTACGCGGGGCTTGACCCCACAAACTGTGAGATCATGACCTGAATTGGATGCTTCACGGACTGAGCCACCCAGACACCCCTCAGAGGTGGGATTTTAATTGCAGTCTCTCTGGCTCATGAAGCTGTGTCCTTCCATTATCATACTGCCTCCAGTGCCTGCACTGTTGTCCAGCTGTTTTTTTGGACTGAGATTTAAGACCCTGTATTTATCTCTGAAATTTTTAGTCTTGTTAAAATAGGCCTGTTATTCCAGGTGGTCAGAATCTTTTGTATTGTGAAGTTTTGTTATCCATCATATTGCCTATTCCTTCCTGCTTCGTGTCATGTATAGAATTGATAAGCAAACCTATATCAATCATCAAAGTCACTGGTAAATGTAGTAAGTATACCTTTTTGAATATATTTGTTTATGTGGTTTATGTGTCTTTTTCCCTGCTCTAAGCCCCTAACACAATGTTCAGCACACATCAAACACTTAGTAAATATTGATGAATATTCATTCATGTAGATAAATAAAAAGAAATAGATTAGGACCAAAGACTGAACCAATGACTTATCACAGTTAGCCCCTTTCTTTTATATATATGTATATTTTTGTTTATACATATAATTGTATTTATTATACTAATTATTATTAAGATTTATTTTTGGGAGGGAATCCCAAGCAGGCTCCATGCTGTCAGCACAGAGCCCAATGCAGGGCTCGATCTCACAAACCATGAGATCATTTCCTGAGCTGAGATCAAGAGTCGGATGTTTAACCAACTGAGCCACCCAGATGCCCCTATTAGTTCCTTTCTTATTGACACCAGTTCATACCGTAACCAGCATTCTTCAGATAAGATTATTTTACCGGTTCATAGTCTCTCTGATTATGTTGGAATCCAATTACGACAGCTTCATCTTGTCTACCAGGATATTTGGAGTGGTCTTTTCAGAGGCCTTCCTAGGTCCAGATATCCTATATCCTATATCTGGTTCTTCTTTGATCAAGGAAGAAATGCAGTTACTCTCACGACTCCTTCTTAAACCATAGTGGCCTCTTAGGATTAATACTCAAGACTGCCATATACAGTTGTGCAGGTTGTGCGCTGCCCAAGAGGCCACATCTGAGGGGGTTTTGTTTGGATCATAGGCATCATGAATTTACTTTTGTAGTGACGATTTTCTGGCAGACAAAGGTACAATGTCTTGGGTCAACCTAATCAATGTATTAAAACAATTTTCTAAGGAAAGGAAGTAAAATGTCTCCAGGAGGGGATATAGTTTTCTAATTGCACAGAAGTGACATGTGGTCTGGAATGGCCCACATGCCACCTTTCCTGAGCAAAACCTCTGTCCACTAGGCTGTAGAATCCATCCTTATTCTTATCTTTGGAAATCTGGTAACATGTGTTGGGTTGGCCCAATTTTTCAGCACCTCTTCCTTTTCCAGGACTTCTTAGATATCACCAGAAATGAAACCACAGAGCCTCTGTTACTCAGAAGCTAGCCTCCATAACTCAGCCAGCTTTTAGGAAACCATGCCAGATTTTACCTGTTGGTTGACATGAGGGCTCTCTAGCGATGCCGGTGAATCCAGGTGGCTGTCCCTCGTACATAGAATGAAGCAACATGACACTGTTGATTGGTGCAGTTAACAAAAAGGACTCTGAAGCAGGCATGCTGTTTCCATCTTCCTTGTGTTGTCTTTCTCCTCTCTCACAGGCTCTCTCAGCTTTTACTATCCCTCCCTCGTGGGCTTGCCACGCCCCACGACACTGGTATCCAGTGCGTCCATTCTCAAAAACAGGCTGAACAAGAGCACGTTGTATGTGAAGGTTAAGGTTATTATAGCAGAAGGAAAACAAAGGAAAAACTCCCAGGAGTAACCAGTGAGAATGAAGGTTACAGTTTGAAGACAGTGGAGGTGACTGCCAGTTCTCTCATTGACCAAGGTGGCATGCATGGAGGTGAGGGAGACAACCCGTCCATAATAGCAGTTATCCTGCCTGCTTATGTGATCAGCTGCGGCCACCTATCAGTACCGTCACACACACAAAAAAGCCACTTTCGATGACTCGGTGTCTTGTGGAGACCTCAGTTTGGCCCAGGGGCATCTTGACTGTAATGCGATTTTTTTTTTTTTTTTAAACATAATCTAGTTGTGTTTATTTTTTTTTTTTAATTTTTTTTTTCAACGTTTATTTATTTTTGGGACAGAGAGAGACAGAGCATGAACGGGCGAGGGGCAGAGAGAGAGGGAGACACAGAATCGGAAACAGGCTCCAGGCTGTGAGCCATCAGCCCAGAGCCCAATGCGGGGCTCGAACTCACGGACCGCGAGATCGTGACCTGGCTGAAGTCGGACGCTTAACCGACTGCGCCACCCAGGCGCCCCTGTAATGCGATTTTTATTTTTATTTTTATTTTTAAAAAAATTTTTTTTTAACATTTATTTATTTTTCGGACAGAGAGAGACAGAGCATGAACGGGGGAGGGGCAGAGAGAGAGGGAAACACAGAATCGGAAACAGGTTCCAGGCTCTGAGCCACCAGCCCAGAGCCTGACGCGGGGCTCGAACTCACGGACCGCGAGATCGTGACCTGGCTGAAGTCGGACGCTCAACCGACTGCGCCACCCAGGCGCCCCTGTAATGCGATTTTTAAAAGGAACTGAGGCTTCCGAACCCAGCTGGTTCCCCTGTCGGAGTCCTGAGTTTTCATCTTCCAGTAAAGCCTAATCTGTCTTCGAAGTTTGGAACTTTGCCCCCCTCCTTTTGGAAGGGAGGGCCTGTAAACCTCCCTCTTTGGCAGCCTTGCACATTATTTCCAAAACTCGTGAAGTTGCAGGACGTCATTAGCCGGCAAAATGTGCATTGGCTTCGTATGCCAAAGAGGCCCCCTCCCCACTCCTGGCCATCTCCCTTTTTTTTTTTTTTTTAACCCATCAGCTTACATACTCTGTTTGTCAGCAGGACTTGGGCATGTGGTTTGGTGCTTATTTTAATGACTGCCAGAGCTCACAGCCCCGCAGCTGGGAAAATGAGAACAGAAGTCTGCTCTGTGTGCTCCATCTTGGCCCAGAGACGGCACTTCAGGGCCAAATTGTGGTTGTTCTGGTGCTTCTGCTAAGTGAATGGCCCCACGTGGCCTGCGAGAAATTGAACACAAAGTGCTCCTAACCCTTAGCACTTGTTCCTCTGGACTTGCCCTTGATGACCTATAGCAGGAGACCATCCGTTTCATTTTAATTAAACCTCTGCTGTGACTGCAGTGCTCCTTTGAGGGAGGTGAGGCTTACACAAGGCCCGTGTGAGATGGTGAAAGTTTTCACAGTGAGCACGGAGAAGGGCAGCTGCATTAGGCAGGCAGCGTTGGCTAATGTGAGGTACGGGGCATGTGTTGACAATCTGAGGGCACTACCACTTAGGCTGACTGCGCCAGGCCCCTGAACAGGCACATCACGCCCTTTCTCATTTAGCTCTCCCAACAACCTCACGGGTTGGCTGGAATTATCCTTATTTTACAGATGAGGAAATCAAGGCACAGGGGATGAAGTTACCCGCCCAAGGCTCCTCAGCCAGTGAGAGGTGGAATTGGGAACTCATGCTTGGGTCTCTCTGAAGACCGGGCTCCCCACTGTCACATTAGCATCCTTTCTCTGAAGGACTGGAAGTTCCCCTGCCCTCCCCAAACAACAAACGAACAAACAAAAAAACAAAACCCCAACAACATACAGGGCAAGGCATTTTTATTAGAAGAGTTAGGCTAGTCTGTTTCTCTGCTGTCCCTCCAAGGGTTTAGTTTCCCTGAAGACAGGTTTGTTTGTTTCATCACTGTGATTTTTGTTCATTTTCTACCAGTTGACTTCTTCATTTCCAGAAATCCTACCCTGTAATATCTGCTGCATCCAGTCCTATTGCCTACCCTCCCTTGGAGGGAGACCAGTTGGACAGACTCACCAGGGAGCATTCCCGGTCCAATTAATTACATAAGCAGTAAAGCCAAAATACTTCCGTCTTCAGCATCTTTAATAACAAATGCCAGAAAAATTTATGGAAATGATACTTCTTTTATACTTATTTAGAGCAATGAGTTTCTTTTCACCAAAGCTAGATTTTAAATAGGTCATCTGTTAACTATTAAGTGAATACAGGAAGGTTCTGTGTAGGATCATTATAGCTTGAATATAGGGCTTTCGGTTTTACTTTTTTTGTTCAGGTATAGTATGCATATGGTAAAGTACATTAATCGTAAATATATAGCTCATGGATTTTTGCATATGTATGTGCTCTGAAACCACCTCCCAGCTCAAGGAAAATGGAATGTTTCCAGCTCCCCAGGAGGCTTCTTACTGCCCCTTTCCAGTCAGTAGCCCCATCCCACCCTGTAATTACTATTCTAACTTCTTTCACGTAATTGGTTTTGCCTGTTCAGTATAGCATAGGCTGGGTGTGTGAAGGCGCTAAAATTGTCTTCATATTTTATTTTGGAACAGTTTCAAATTTGCAGAAACCTTACAAGAATAAGACAGACCTCTCATATACCCTTCTCCAGAGATTCCAGGCAGATTTTGTCCCAGTAGCACCCTTTATGAAAACAGAGTGTCGAGCCAGCATCACACGTTGCCCCCGGTCATCGTGTCTTTCTCTTTTACTCTGGAACAATTCCCTAGTCTTCTCTTGACCTTGACACTTTTTTTTTTTTAATGTTTATTTATTTTTGAGAGAGAGAGAGAGAGAATGTGAGCAGGGAAGGGGCAGAGAGAGAGAGAGAGACAGAGAGAGAGGGGGACACAGAATCCGAAGCAGGCTCCAGGTTCTGAGCTGTCAGCACAGAGCCCATCATGGGCTCAAACTCATGAACCAAGAGATCATGATCTGAGCCGAAGTCGGACGCTTAACCGACTGAGCCACCCAGGTGCCCCAAGATCTTGACACTTTTGAAGACTGTAAGCCAGTCTCAGTCATTTTGTAGAATGTTTTCCAGTTTGGGTTTACCTAACGTTTCTTCTCAATGAGACCCATGTCATTTGCTTTCAGCGGAGTGGTATGGATGTTTGTGCTTTTCACTGCATTCTATCAGATAGCATATGTATCTGTGTCCCATTGCTGCTGGTGTTGACTTCAATCCCTGCATTAAGATGGTGTCTGCCAGATTTTGTCATTGTAGAGTTACTTTTTCTCTCCTTTGAAATTAATAGTTGTTTTTTTTTTTGTGTTTTTTTTGGTGGAGAGATACTTTGAGACTGTGGATGTAGGCCTTTGACTTCTGTACCTATGGGAATACTTTCAGGAAGAAAGATCTATACTAACTTTATACTTGGTTGGGTGAGATTTCATTTCAGTTGATTTGTACATGCATATCTCTTATCCACTAAGATCTTAGTCCTAAAAAACGTAACAGATTTATTTCTAAGTCATATGGCATATTTCCAAGTGTTCTTCATGATTGCTTGCTCTAATCTCCATATTCCATTGTAATAAGCTTGGAGTTTGTCTTTCCAGTCATAGAAGCCTGGGTTATTTCTTTCTCTTGCTTCTTTTATGGGAAGGTACCCATAAAAAGTTTCTAGAACTCATCTTAGTAACATTTGGGAGCCGTTCTGCAAGTGATTATGGTGTATTGAGAGGGATATGAGCCAGGATCTGTATCTGTAGAATTTACAGTCAGGTTGATGGAGGTAGACAGATCAGCAAAGAGCTGAACAGTAATACTAAATGTAGAGGTAGTTTAGAGACAGAAGTGGTTAACCAAAGCCAAGGGAGAAGAGAAAGCAATGGGTAAAGAGAGTGAAAGGGAGCTCTGGGAAGGCTTTATGGAGCAAATAACCTCTGAGCTGGATTTTGAAAAGTGCCAGTCACAGGAGCAGGGATGCCTATCAGACACAGGGAGCTGTTTGTTCAGGGTTGTGGAGGCAGGACAACAGGTGTGTTAGAGGGGCACCAAGCAGCTGGATGTTTCTTCAGCATCAAGTCAGAGGTGAAGAGTGGCGGGGCCACCAGGGTGGCCCCGGAAAAGTTGGGAGGCAGTATCAGGGGTCAAGGAAAAAGTAGGAAGGAAACCATCAGAGGTGTGGTAACATGCCTGTTTTGCATGTGCATTGCCACTAATGCCATCTCCTTGCATGTTATGAGCTTCAGTAAATATTAACTGAACTTCACGGTAGCTTACTGATGCTGATATATGCGTGTGTGAGTGTTCATATAGACTACGTTTTCCAGTTCATAAAGATGTATTTGCAGCATCACAAGGTTTCTCTCATGGACCAGCAACTGTAACCTTGCAACCTGCTTCACCCAAATAACAGGTTTGGAAGATCATCTAGTCTGAGGGTCTGCAAACTACAGCCTGCAGGTCAGATCCTGACCCACACCTTGTGTGTGTGTGTGTGTGCGCACAGTCCATAAGCTAAGGATTGTTTGTACGTTTTTCAAGAGTTGTAAAAAAGAAGAAGAAACTATGACAGAAACTGTTTTGGCATGAAATGACTAAAATATTTACTGTCTGGCCCTTGTCAGAAAAAGCCTGCCAAACCCTGGGCTCGTCTGACTGCCTGATACAGTAAACCTTTGTACAATATGACTTGGCAAATAATCATCTTAATATATGCTTGAACACTTCCACTAATGGAAAATTCATTATCTCTCCGGCCAATCTGTTTCTTATTTGGACAATTCAGGCTATTAGTAATTTGTAAAGTCTGCTGTAATTTGTCTCATTATTGCCTCCATGTAGTGGCCCTTTTTGAGGGGAAGGGAACTATTATTCATGTCAACATTTACTGAGCTCCTAATATATTCTAGGCAGTGTGGTTAAGTGCTGAAGAAAGATGAATAAGACATGATTGTTGCATCAGAGATCTCTCAGGTGTTATTTCTTGGAACCAAAGCAGTTGTGCTGGTAGTCTTATGTCTCCTTCATTCCCCATCTTGCCATTGGGTTAAGACTTTTTTCTTTAATTATTGTATTTATTTCTGTATTGTTGTTCTACATACACAAAATTCATTGTATTTTGAACACAAAATTCATTGAAGTCTGAACACAAAATTCATAGGGAATAGGGCCAGACAGTTTAAAATAAGTCTCTCCACACCCCTGTCTCCCAACTCCATAGCTTCTTTCTTGGGAGGCAAGCACTATTACCCATTTCCTGTGGGGATTTGACTTTGAAGAATAGCACTACCCAAGGTTTAGGACCATTTGGACAGGAACTTTTGGTAAATATTCAGACAGTGGTATTTTTTGAGCTTGTCCTTATGTAATTTGCTGAGTGTGACTTAGTTTTATTTTCATAAAAGCTTAAAATTTGCACCACTTTTGGGTGGTAGACACAGCCCCAAAAGGGTGTGTATTGCTTAACCACCCATCTGCGATTTCAGTTTAACCTTGGCTGGATGTTTTGGTTACTGCTGGGATTCTTTTCCATTACAGCATTGAATCTTCATCAAATCCTTTCCTCTTTCTGTGGAAGTGACACAATCCCATCTTGTGTAACTCCTGGGTTTCACATCCCGGATATGATAGAAATAGTCTGAAATAAAGTTAACCCACACTTATATTGATGCCTCTGTCAGTTTCTTTCCTGGAATATGTCCGTATGTAGTGTTGAGGTATGATGAAAGTCATATTTTAACTTTCTAAGCTAAGCAGAAGCTAGAATTCTGACCTTGGGATATATAGGCAAGCCTTAATTTTCATGAAGCAGGTGATGTTTGGATATAGGTTAGTTACACATAAATGACTTTGCACCTGTAACTTACTGCTCCCTCCAGATTTCTATTCTGATCATTTCCTCTTAAATCTTCCCTTCCAGCTTAAGGAAGATAGCAGTATGACATAGATGTATAGGTTCCTAAGTGATACATTTATACTTGCATATCATATTTAGATGTTTCCAGCAAATTCCCCATCACGTGTTGCTGCTGCTGCTGCATAGGACCCTTCTGTTTTCTGAGCCTGTCAAGCAGGAGTTCAGCAGCTGAATACCAACCACATCCTCTTGTGAAATAGGCTCTTGGGTTCTGTTTGAAATTTCTCAAAGATCAAATAAGTCAGAAAATGTTTGAAGGATGTGCCTTTTATGTAGATTACTGTCATAGTATGCCTGTCGGTTATCTTCTAAGTGGTCTTCCTGAATCACTTTTTCTCAGCTACTGAAGTGCTGTACAGAAGAGTTTTCTCTTTTGTTTCTGGCGCTGGTAAAATTCCATCTTGATGACCTCAGTAGGTCATCAAGATGATGGTGAGTTCCTGTTAACCTTTAAGAGTAAGTTGTGGATGACTAAAGCATTTAGGGACCTGATGACCCATCCCGTGGAGGATCTCAGAGATCCATTTGTACCACTGTCTGCACTGTGTTGATTTCCTTCCATATTGGACGATTACTCTGGCCATGACCTTTTTCTTTTGACCCTGTTGGAGAGGAGGTTAGTATGTAAATGTTTTTCAAAATGGTTATTGTTTTTAGCATATGTGGGGCTGATGGGTAATATTCAGGCTCTGAAAAGGGGTGTCTTCTTTCAAGGCGATACACTACAGTGATGAGAGTTGGGGCTTTGCCGCCAGTCAACCTGGGTTATAATCTCAGCTCTTCTACTCCCTAACTGAGTGACTTTGGGCAAGTGACTTGATATTTCAGTGTCTCCATTTCTGTTCTGTAAAGTAGGCACAATGCAACCACTTTGGGGTTGTCATCAGATAATATGTAGAATGTTTAGTGCTTGGCACAGAATAAACATTCAATTAGAACAGTTGCTACTGCTGCTGTTATTTAAAAAGTTTTTTAAAAGGTATGATCAAAAAAGTAAGTATGATTCATGATGGCAAATCCTGTAATGGAAGTTTTCATCTGTCATTACAGAGAAGGGGGCCATTGATGCCCACTGACTGTGGGCATTAATGAGAGCTTCATCAAGAGTCTTAGTAGATGAGAGGAATTTCCCTGGTAGAGAGGGGGAGAGGTCTCCTAGGGAAAGGTGAAAGACTGGGAAACTCTCTGTGGAGTAAAGCCAGTAAGATTTTGTTTGTTTAAACAAGGGAGCCCCCTGCACAGATCAGATCTGGTGGCAACGTGACAACTTGTTTGGAGAAGACAGGGACAGAAGGCAGTGACCTGTGAGCATGTTACTGCAGGAGCCAAGGTGTGAGATGGTGGGCCTGATGTGTGGCGGGGAGGACGGAGAGAAGAGAAGCTGACTTGGACAGGAAGCACGAAATCACATGTTTGGAATATGGACTTTGGGTCCTTGTCCGCTTCCCTCTACCACTTTCCTACCTGTATGTCCTTCTGTGGACTTCTTACCTCTCTCAACCTCAGTTTCTTCCTCTTTAAAATTGGAACTGTCACTTCCTAGGGCTTTTGGAGGAGTAAATTCAGGTGCACACCCTGCTGTGGTGCCTGGTCCCGGTTAATGCTGAGTAGCTGTCGCTGTCATCTTCGTCTCATTCCGGAAGCCTGTTTAAGGTTGAACCTCTAGGGGCGCCTGGCTGGCGCAGTCGGTTAAGCGTCCGACTTCAGCCAGGTCACGATCTCGCGGTCCGTGAGTTCGAGCCCCGCGTCGGGCTCTGGGCTGATGGCTCAGAGCCTGGAGCCTGTTTCCGATTCTGTGTCTCCCTCTCTCTCTGCCCCTCCCCCGCTCATGCTCTGTCTCTCTCTGTCCCAAAAATAAATAAACGTTGAAAAAAAAAAAAATAAGGTTGAACCTCTAGGAATTAGTGATTTATTGAATGTGAGAGAGAGGAAAATTGAAGATGACTTTGAGGTTTCGACCTTGGATGTAGGTGGTACTATTATGTAAACTAGGACATGCAGGAAAAGGGGCAGAATTTTGCAAAAAGAAATGTTTAGTTTGGATTTGTCAAACTTGAGACGTCTCTGAGAAATCCAAGTCCTGGCTTTAGTATACGTGTTGCTAAAGCGAGCACATCCAAGTCCTGGCTTGCTTGCCTGCCTGCCTGCCTTATTTATTTATTTATTTATTTATTTATTTATTTATTTATTTATTTAAATTTATTGTCAAATTGGCTTCCCTACAACACCCATTGCTCATCCCAACAAGTGCCCTCCTCAATGCCCATCACCCACTTTCCCCTCTCCCCTTCCCCCATCTCCCCTTCCCCTCAGTTTGTTCTCTGTATTTAAGAGTCTCCTTTGGTTTGCCTTCCTCCCTCTCTGTAACTTTTTTTTCCCCTTCCTTTCCCCCATGGTCTTCTGTTAAGGTTCTCAAGATCCACATATGAGTGAAAACATACGGTATCTATCTTTCTCTGACTGACTGACTTCACTTAGCATAACGCCCTCCAGTTCCATCCACGTTGCTGCAATGGCCACATTTCATTTTTTTCTCATTGCCAAGTAGTATTCCATTGTATATATAAACCACATCTTCTTTATCCATTCATCAGTTGATGGTAAGTCCTGGCTTTAAACTCACTTATACAGTTGGCCCTTGAACAACTTGAGGAACAGGGTGCTGATCCCTATCCATGCCAACTTTTGACTCCCCCAAATCCATGTATAACTTCTGACTCCCCCCAAAACTTAACTACAAATTATATATATTTCTCTTAATTCCAAAATCAGCCAAGTTGGGAAAACTGAAAGCTAGGTAATAATCTTGGCTCAAAACTCAGGCAGTAGATGTGAACGATAGTCATAGTGTGACTCTTCATACCTTCTGCTGTAGAAATATTGCTCTGTCAGGGATGGACAGTGATGGACAGGATGGAACATGAAGAGACCTCCCCCACTTCTGCTTTTCGGAAATATCAAGTTCTCTAGTGTTGTGCTGGAGGAGGTGTATCCCTGAGAGTGTGTGCAGGGGTAGGGGAGTTATAGTGTGTGCATGCCTGATTGCTGGGGGAGGGGTCAGAGGGAGATTTCAGGAGGAGAAATATTAAAATACATATATAGTGGAGTAAGATGCAAAGTTTCTATGCATTTAAAAGATAAAAGATGAGATGTCAAAAAAAAAAAAAATTCGGGTACTGTGGTTAGGTGGGCCAGAAACTTCTTTGTTCTCCTCAGGTGCGGGGGTGCTCAAGTGCTTTCATTCAGAGCTGTGACAGGGCTTTGTGTTTCTGACCAGCTGGGCCTGGGTTTTTTACTTGTGAAGTTCTCCAGGATCACACAGGGGGGCACAAATTTCTGAGACTATGATTATGTCGAAGAAGGAGTAGTAGCACTTGTACACCAGTCAGACCGACTTGAACAATAAAGGAAGATGCACAGAGGTGAAGGCCAGAAAGGCCTTAGAAAAAGGACTTCACTTAGAAAATCAGTTGTGTTGCCAGGAGGCTAAACTTGGCAACACGGGCACATTACTCAGGGTGGTTTTCAGTTATGTCTTCAGGTAGCCTGCATAGCTCCCATCATTTTTTGTTTGTTTTGATTATGCCTTATTATAAATTTTTTTTTTTCTTTCTCACCACATTTGATGCCATTTTGCTGTGTTCCGTTTTGTTTTTTAGTAGGCGAGAAATAATGGCAGCAGCCACGGGGGATCCTGGGCTCTCCAAATTGCAGTTTGCTCCCTTTAGCAGTGCCTTGGATGTTGGATTCTGGCACGAGTTGACCCAGAGGAAACTGAATGAATATCGTCTGGATGAAGCTCCCAAGGACATTAAGGGATATTACTACAATGGTAGGAGACAGTTCACTCTGTATGTCATCATCTTCTGTCACCTTCTCTGCCCTCTAGAATAGGGTCAGCTTTCCTTTAGAAAGGGACACTCTTGTCTTGTATAATTAATGATCTTCACTGTTTTCTATTTTTACTTCTTGTCTTAATTTCTTTCGTTTGTTCATTCTTTAAATTTGTTTATTTGCTTATTTTTATTTGAGTATAGTTCAGCCACAATGTTACGTTAGTTTCAGGCTTACAACATAGCAATTCAACATGTTTATACGTTATGCTGTGCTCACCACAACTGTAGCTACCGTCTGTCACCATACAACATGATTACAGTGACGTTGACTGTATTCCCTATGCTGCACCTTTTATCCCCCTTTTACTTCCTGACTTTTGACCCAAGTTCATTTTCACTTCTTTCCCTCTGTTGTGGGGAAAAGAAAGGGAGTAGCGAGACCCCAGTTAATTAATCCAAAGAATGAATACTGATTACTTAGAATTGCTGGGGGAGGAGATTAGAAATCATTTCCCCCAGTGAATCTTTCTTTCTTTTTTTTTTTTTTTTTTTTATTCTTGACAAATTTCTGAGATTCAGAAAAGCTGTGGCATCTTCTGCTAAGTCCCTGTTGAGTATGGATGACCAGAATTGCACAGGGCAGTTTGGGCTCAAGAAAAAGAACAAAATTATTCACAAACGTTTTAGTTATAAATGCTGCTATTACTGACTCATAATGGAAAATGTGATAATGCTTCTGTCCAGGTGATTCTGCTGGGCTTCCAGCTCGCTTAACATTGGAGTTCAGTGCTTTTGACATGTGAGTATTTTTTTTTTTTTTTTTTTTTTTTTTTTTTGCTTAAAATCTAAAAGTGTTTGCTTTTTGTGAGGAATGAGCATTCTTAACTTTGCACATAGGTGAACCACAGGGAGAACTGGGGGAGCCCCCGGGAGCAGGGCCAGGTCCTTGATTCTTTTGTCCCCATTATAGCACAGAGACAAGTGTTAGATGCTTAGGACTATCAGATGTATTATTTTCAGCAGGTAATTATCATAGCCTGTTAGGTCCAAGTATCATCTAGATTAATTGAGATTTAGATAGTATCCCACCTGCTTTTGATTTTAGTTAGTATTTTGTGATCCTTTATTGGTACTTCTTGACTTACTCCTTTAGATGCCTATCCATGGGCATCAGTGAACATATTTATTAGACTACTTCTGTATACAAGCCACTGTGTAAGGCATTATATTATGGGAATACTCAAAGAAATATGACATATCCCCTCAAAGAGTCTTTTTCCCCTGGTTGAAGGCCACAGGGAGTGCTGGAGAGAAGAAAGATATTCATTAACTTAATTATGTGGGAGTTTTCACATACATAATCCTTTTCAGACCTGCCAGATGTGAATAATCTCTATTTTTTCAGACAAGGAAACAATGGGTCAGAAGGTAAAGTGGCTTGCCCAAGGTCACATGTGGCTAAATTTAGGAAGCAGGGATGAGAGAAAAGTGAAGTATATTTCTGAGGTTGTAGTCTTAGTAGCTGGGGGCATTTTATTATCTTCTACAGAGATAGACCAGGAAGTGGATACAATTTTAAGAAGAGGTAAGCTTGGTTTAGAACCTGTTGAGTTTGAGATGACATCATCTGGTAGAAATGCCCTGGAGGCACTGGAGTCAAGGAGGAAGAGTCATCCGGGTAGAGGAGTCGTGAGGCCAAGAGAGAGGAAGACTGTTGTGTAAGAAGAACAAAGGACCAGAATAGTGAATGGATCTGATTGGGGAGTCTGCAAAGGAAGACACGGAACTAGCAGAGTAGGCAAGAACTGTCGCAGAGGAAGAACCAGAAAAGCATTACAGAAACCAAAGATGTATGCTTTCAGGAAGGAAAGAGATGATCAACAATATCAGAAACAGAGGGGTCAGAGTTCAGTGCAAGGGTCATTGGATTTGTTGATTAGGCCCTTTGCAGTTCTTGAGAATTGTTTCCCAAAGTGAATTTTACACAGAAGGGTGGAGCAGAAACCGTGTTGAGGGGCTATAAGACAATTAAAGGTTGAAGAATGGAAAGCTTCCGAGTGGTCAACGTTTTTTGCTTTCTCCACATTAGCAGTATCAAGTTGCAGGATGTGGGGAAGGCCAAGTGGTCTTTGTAAGTACTGCTTGGCTTTTCAGAGTAGCAGTAGTCAAAGATTAGGGTGTTCCGAGTAAAGTATCCCTAGAATATATCTTTTATTTTTATTTATTTGTTTATTTATTTTTGGATTTTTAAGTTTTTTTTTTTTGAATTCCAGTTAGTTAGCGTACAGTGTTGTATTAGTTTCAGATATACGATGTAGTGAGTCAACC
This sequence comes from Herpailurus yagouaroundi, assembly GCF_014898765.1. Classification (NCBI taxonomy): domain Eukaryota; kingdom Metazoa; phylum Chordata; class Mammalia; order Carnivora; family Felidae; genus Herpailurus; species Herpailurus yagouaroundi. The sequence goes on along the minus strand of NW_024412414.1, from coordinate 3,729,267 downwards.
TGGTGCTCACCGTGCCAAGAGTACTCCCCAGTCCCCATCACCTATTTAGCCCATGCCCTTATCCCCTGCCCCTCTGGCAATCATCAGTTTGTTTTCTATAACTAAGAGTCTGTTTCTTGATGTCTCTCTCTCTCTCTCTCTCTCTTTTTTATCCCCTTTGCTCATTAATTTTCTTTCTTAAGTGCCACATATGAGTGAAGTCATATGGTATTTGTCTTTCTCTATTTCACCTCCCATTATACTCTTTAGCTTTATCCATGTCATTGCAGATAGCAAGATTTCATTCTTTTTTATGGCTAAATAATATTCCATCATATATATTATATATACACACCACATCTTCCTTATCCGTTATATCCAATTATACACACACACACACACACACACACACACACACACACACACACAAGTCAATTGATGGACACTTGGGCTGCTTCCATAATTTGGCTATTGTAAATAATGCTGCTGTAAACATAGGGGTGCATGTATCCCTTTGAAACAGTGTTTTTGTATTCTTTGGGTAAATACCCAGTAGTGTGATTGGTAGATGGTAGGGTAGTTCTATTTTTAACTTTTTGAGGACCCTCCATACTGTTTTCCACAGTGGCTGTACCAGTTTACATTCCCACCAGCAGGGCATGAGGATTCCTTTTCTCCATATCCTTGACAACATCTGTTGTTTATGTTGTTGATTTTAGCCTTAGAATGTATTTTTTAAATCTCTCCAAAAGTCAATGCATTTGATTCCTGTATATCAAATTGCAAAATTTAATTGCATAACATAAATCCAAAATGATATTAGCCCTTTCCTCTATAGCAGGTAAGTCAGAGATTTGATATGAGATAAATAATACCCCATACTTTGAGGAGAAAGAATGGCTTAGGATAAATAAAATGCAGTCTTGATAAAAATATATTAGTCTTTACACCTTTAAAAGGTATGTGTTGGTGTTTCTTGTTCTCTTCAGAGGTTTCTTGCTCTGTAATAAATTCCTTGTGATTGCTTGTCAGAACAAATCAAATCCTAGTAATCGATCTCTTGTTTTGGTAGAGACTAACTTACCTTTGAAGCAATTGCAAGATAATAAGGAAAAGAACCAGCAGAGTACAAGCATTAAATTATCTGAAGATGATCAAGGGAGTATATCAACAGTGTAGTTTTAATGTGATCTGGAGAATCTAACATTCCTTGCAAGCTAGACTTGCTCCCACCTTTATTCTGACACTAGATTGGTTTTAATGAAGATTTTAATAGTTTTATCCTTTGGAACAATCAACTATAGAAAAAGCTGTTCACAGATGTTAGGTTTGATCAGATAACAAAATCCAAACATCTTACACTTGAGTGATCCAGAAATTTTGGTTGAAGGAGATAAGAAAATCTGTGATCGTGCAGGTATGACTTTTACATAAATTGCTCTATTTGGTCATATTTTTTCATTGTGCTGTTGAATACTCACAGTGTGCAAGGCTGTGTGGTGAGCCCTTGCGGGGATGAGCAGGAATGAGACAGGGCCCCAGTGGTGGAGCTGGACCTGGAAGGCCTGTATCTACATTGGATTAACTCTGTTACCTAGGATAAGTCTTTTTAGTTTCTTCCTCTTCAGTTTCCTCATCTCGAGCGCTTGGCTTCTGATGTTCCTTCTGCTTTTAAAAGTCTGTGATTTTCTGAATCTCTCTGTCTTAGGATGATTGGTGCTTTGGTCTTAGTTAGTATTTGTGTCCCTGCCCAAATTCATATGTTGAAAACCTAATGCCCAAGGTGATGGTATCAGGAGGTGGGGCCTTTAGGAGGAAGTTAGGTCAGGAGGCAGACCCCTCATGAATGGGATTGGTACCTTATAATAGACCCTCAGGCGGCTAACCCGCCCCTTCCACTCCCTTGAAGGAGACTTGGGCAGTCTGTGACTGGAACAGGGCTTTCACCAGAACCTGACCATGCTGCCACCTTGATCTTGACCTCCAGCCTCTAGAACTATGAGAAATAAATTTCTGTTGTTAATAAGCCACCTGGTCGGTGGCATTTTGTTGCAGCAGACCAAACAGACTAAGGCAGCTAGGCAGTGTAATGAAAGTGCTTGGAGCTCCACAGAAGAAAGGAGTTCTTCGTATCCAAATTATTTTCATTATTAATCTTCCTTTGTTTCTATTGCTGTACATTGGCTTGGTTTGTAGGGCAAATCTTTATAAATTTATTCATCAGACACTGAATGTCTCATAAGTGCAGGATGTGTAGGTGTTAGGAACACGAAGACTTAGGAAACAGAGCTCTGGATAGAGGTAGAAAACAAATATTTGCATTGTAGTGTGCTCTGTGCCATAATACATGTGAAGAGGTAATCGTTATTTCAGAAATACTTATTGATTGCTTCCTCTGTGTTGTAACAATAGAACGTGGTAGGCACTGGGCATGCAGAGAAGAATAAGACACAGCTGAAAAGCTCTCAGTCCTAGTACTCGTTTATAGATGCCAGGCATATCTCAGCTTCACGTAGCCCCAGATCAATCCCTTATCCTTGGAGTCCCCGGAAGCCTAATGGGGACTCTCTGCCAGCAGTTAGCACCGTAAGATCCTCCTCCGTACACGTATTAGGCTCAGTTAGTGGTGAAGTAGTATTTTGTCAGGCATCAACTGTCTTTCACTGGAGATTGCTGTCTTTGGGTAGGGTGTACTGCTGAACCGGTCCCACAAATGTAATGGCCCAAACACAAAGGAGGTTTATTTCTTGCCCGCTTAATAGTCCAGTGTTCTGGACTATGGCTGCCTCATTCTGGAGGGCTTGCTTGCAACTGAATTGTCAGGGGCATCTTGTTGGCTCAGTGGAGTGTGCGACTCTTGATCTCAGGGTCATGAGTTCAAGCCTCACATTGGGTGTGGAGCCTACTTAAAAAGAAAAATGACGGGGCGCCTGGGTGACTCAGTCGGTTAAGTGTCCAATTTCAGCTCAGCTCATGATCTCATAATTCGTGAGTTTGAGCCCCATGTTGGGCTCTGTGCTGACAACGTGGAGCCTGGAGCCCGCTTCGAGTTCAGTGTCTCCCTCTCTCTGCCCCTCCTCTGCCCCTGCTCACACTCTGTCTCTGTCTCCCTCTCTCAAAAATAAATAAACATTAAAAAAAAAAGTAAAAAAAAAAAACCAAAAAACTGAATTGTCACTTTACCTTGCCGGGTAGAGACATGCTTCCCTTCACTTATGTTAATTGGTAGGAGCGTGAGGGCTTACCTGTCTTATAAGGAAGACTGGGAAACATGGTGCCCCGCTACAAGCTGCACATATGTACTCTATATCTGTTTAAAAAGAAAAGAATAGATTTTGGTGCACATTCTCGGCATAAATGTGAAACTGACTTATTAAAAAAAGTTTTGTTTCTCTGGGCTTTCCCTTGAGGAACATTTATCTTTGTAGTCATAAGAAGTATTTTCTAAGCCTCAAGTTGGACATGATTAGGGCATAACCTTTGCCCTAAAAAAAAAAAAAACACAAAACTTAATAGTTAAGGAATGTAAGACTCGTAGGCAAAATCATCTGGGACACAGGCTCTTAGTCTCCCTTAACTCCTTAGCCCCTAACACGTCTGATGTGTTAGTTGCTCAAATACCTTGAAATCTTGAAAGCAGTCTAAATGCATGGCTGTCAAAATGGGATGTGGTGTGGGTGGTCGAGAGACACCGGTGGACTCTGTTAGAAAATGTTGCAAACAGAAACTCACAGATTATTAGGGAAAGCAGAGATACTGGCACATGCCCCCAGGCTGAGTATGACTTCCCAGGTTCCTAGGGCATGCAGAGCTGTGCCTGTGGAGCAAAGGTTCCTCCAGGTGTGAAGAACAGCCTCTGTCTTTCTTTTGGGGGATTTATCCTGTCCTGGCCACCACCCTGCCTGTGTGTTCTGGAAGCTCTGGCCACATGCCTGCCTTTGGCCAGGTGTAAATAACAGGTGCAAACCAGCTTCAGTACTTTCCACAGTAAGCACCGTGAGACTGAGTGAAGTGAAGGCCAAGTTTCTAGAAGTAGCATCTCCAAGCAGGCCCAAGCTAGAGGCCTTTCTAAGATCAATTCTTTACCTGGTTAGTCTGTATATCATTGTGAATTCACTGTTGGCTTTACTATATGGCGAAGATTTCTAATTCTGATCTCCTAGCAGCTTTATTTAGATATAATTTATATACCACAAAATTCACCCTTTTAAAATGTGTAATTCAGCAGTTGTTAGTGTATTCACCAGGTTGAGCTGCTGCCATCACCAATTTCAGAACATTTTCATCATTCTGGAAAGAAAGCCTAACCCCATTAGCAGTTACTCTCCCTTCTTCCCTTCTCCCACCCCTGTCCCCCGCCCCCCCCCCCTAGCCTGGCAACCACAATCTGCTTTCTGTGTATGGATTTGATTATTCTGGATATTTCATATCAATGGAGTTGTAGGAAACTAAACTAATATGTATCTAGGATCCAGGATTTGGACCAAATTCTCTTGTTTCCAAGTCCAGGGCTCTTTCCACTCCTCATCCGAGCCACTTCTGTGCAGAACAAGTGAACTTGAACTTGGAGAGATTGGCAGAATGGCTTTCCTTCCCACTATCACCCTTTAAATTTATTTCCTTGGCCACATCCCCTGGTAGAGCTTTACTCATGAAAAGTTCTTCTCCTTTGAGACTTCGGTTGTCCGCACTGATTAACTTGCATGAGTACTGATGTTCTAGGAGCCTGGCCGGTGTGCTGGCAGTTGCTCAAATTCTTGTGATGACACTTTGATACTGCATTCACACACCTGGGACATTCGGGCACTTAGGAAGAAGGGTACCTTCCTCTTGTGCTAGTATCAGATTAGCTCAGAGGTTTGCTCCTTCTGTTTCAGCAGTAATTTCTTGAAGCCGAGTCTGAATGTAGAAGGCCTAATGTGCCAACCACTGTGCTTCCTTCCTCCTCCCTCTAGGCTGAGTTTCGCCCCTTTTTGATGTCTCTTTCTCCTTAAGACTGTCTTTGATGTCCTCCTATCACATGGCTGAAAAATATTTTATTAGAGTAGCATTGTGAGAAGCAACCTGTTTGCTGACTTGTCACCCTCCAAGGGAAGGCTCTGACCATGTAAAGTTACTTTTTCCCCAGGACTTGGTATTTGAGCCCCACAGACAGCATTTGGCAGAGCCCTCTGCCCCCATTGCACCCCTCCACACCTCTTCTAGGTTTTGATCTTTGGCTTGCAGCCCTTGTGGACCCAGTTTTACACAGACTCCAAGTGAAGAGACACAAGGTCTTCGAAACCATACAGCTCCCATCAGCGCAGTCATTAAAAATGTATATTCTCTCTGCAGTAGTTGTAATTGACAACAATATTAGGCGTATGTAACCTCTGAAACACAAATCAGTCATTGCAGAGAAGAGACCAGATGTTTCCACACCTGAATTTGTATTCTGAAGTAACTCATCTTCTGCTCCCCTGATTTTGACTATAAGGGGACAGTGTAGAGTGCGACACACATGTGACACAACAGATTGGTAGGTAGCCCAGGTATGACACATATTGTCTGTATGACTCAGGCGACCACCAGGAGTTTGCTTAGCAGCAGCTCTGCATGAAACCTGTTTGGGCTGGGGAGGTCTGGGGACAGCCATAAGAAGGAGACAAGTTCCCTGCCTGCAGGGAGCTTGCTGTCCTCTAGTTAGGTGTATACGACAATCTAAAATGGGACGCTCAGTTTCCTGTGCCAGCCATTACCAGAGGAAATGGGAGGGGCCTCCTGGAAAGAGAGGGTTTGGAGCAGGGCCTTGAAGCCTGGGAGGGTTTGAGTGGGGAGTAGGCAGTAGGCAGCCCAGTACCTTGGAGTGGGCTAGTTCTGGCTTTAGAATCCAGCTCTGCCTATTTTTATGTGATCTTAGGCAAGTTACTTAAAGCTTTAACTGAAAGAAAAAGCTGTTAAGAAAATTCAAACATTGTGTAGTTCTTGGCACAGTAGAAGTTCAATAAATGATGCTTCCCTTTCGGGTTAAAGATGGGAAAGAGTAAAAACTAGGAAATCAACTTATACTGGAGGAGGGGCAGTGGAAGAACAACATGCCAAGAGATTAGGGTAAAGGGAATATAGAGGCTTTGTGTGTGTGTGTGCGCGTGTGTGTGTGCAGTGCCTATTTTTAGTTCCTAAGCGAGGATATTCATCTTTTCCCAAAGAAATGTGTGGTTGATCTTCTCTTTGCCCTACAGAGCACTGTCTTTTGTCTCCCACTGCTGTCCTGGCTGTGCCTGCCTAACCATGTTTCTCCTGTGTCCAGGAGTGCTCCCACCCCAGCCCACTGCTGTCCGGCTATTGGAACGCTCTTTAACACCAACACACTCGAGGCTTTCAAGGCCGCAGATAAGAAGCTACTTTTGGAACAAGCAGCAGACGAGGTTAGCTGGGAAAAGATGATGTATGTGTTCTGTTTTCCGTGGTCTCGGTAGGTGCAGTGTCTCTGATCAGGTGCATGCGTCTGTCATGGAAACTAGCATATAGTCGGTACTTGAAGATAGTCGTGGGCTTTGGTTTATTTCCCCAGCTCTCCTGTGTTTGCGGAAAAGTCAGGGAGAAGATATTCAGGCTCTCAGCTGGGCATAGGCAGGAGTTTCATCGCAGGGCAGTTGTGAAAGCTTTGCTGTTGCTCTCTAATTAGCATTTTGAAGCAGCTTGACCTGTCCCTGAGAGTTCTATTCCTGTGTCTGCATGGCCTTGGGTTCTCTGTTCTTTGTGCTCCTTGGCTTTCCAGTCCAGTCCTGAGCACTATAATGCTCTCTGAAATGATCGCATAGTCTCTCCAGTATACTTCGGGCTAAATATAAACTATTCCATCTGATTTACAAGGCACCTGTGGCCTGGCCTCTGTGGTCTCTGTGGCTTTTCTCTCCTGTCACTCTTGCCCTCACCTTCTCTGACCCTGTCACAGCAAATCACGTATAATTACTCCACCTACTTTGGTTCTCACCTCTGTCCTTGGGACATGGTGTTCTCTCTGCCGGGAGTGTCTTTCCCTTAACTTGTTCATATCTGAGTTAGTGTGAGGAATTAAAATGGTAGGACAGTTTATCCCAATCCCCTCTAACCCACTTAATCGAGTGGTCTTCGCACTAGTCTTAAACGAAAGAGTCTTATTTATGTGGGTGCCATGGTCAGAGAAGGAAGTCTTCTGCCTTTGGTATCCCTTACATCCCTCGAGATGCATGTAGCTTGTGACCCAGGTGATGATGGTTGTCCTTGGCCTGCCACTCAACTGCTCCTGGGCTCCTGCTGTGGCTGCACATTTAAAAGGCTGTCTCCAAAGAGTTGGGTCAGGTCCTCATCCACCATCAAAAATCACAGATTTCTTCCCACAAAAATCCCACCCCTTGTGCTGGGGCTCAGCCTTCACCCCTGTCCACACTCCCCAGCAGTTCCCACCCTCTCAGTTTATCAGAAGTGGGGCCTGCTCTTCTCTGGTCTAGCTCCTCCAAGGTGATCATGTCAATAGCAGGAACTTCTCTTTGCTAATTTCCCTCTTCCACCCAGTGGCTCCTGTGGGTGCAACCGTTTGTCTTGTTTAGTAACACAAAGTATAGCAGCTAATCTTAGCTACTAAAATATCTTGTGATCAACAGCTGCAGCCCAGTGCCAGCTTCTGCTTCTGGCCATAGTACTTGCTGAGTATGCATCAACTCCTCATTGTCTTACCTTCCTGTCTCAGGGCAAGATAATCCCAAACAGCACTTCCAGAAATCCCCTATACCTAGTTCAAATCACCGCTTCCTGGAACCCCTTCCTGCTTCCTTTCCCTCCCACCTCCCCAGCCCAGTTCGGAGCTCCTCCCAAGATTTCCACGTCTTTTTGAGGTAGCACATCCTACCTGGTGGTGCATTCAGACAATTATGCCTGTCTCCCTCCTGGGACCCAAAGCTTCTTGAGGGTAGGGATTGTGTCTTTTATTCTGTAATCCTGATGTGCCTGGTAGAGAATAGGCAGTTAGTAAATATTTGTTGAAGGAAATAATGAAGGCGTGAAAATGTCCTGGTTGCCTCCTTGGATGCTGAGACTCACTGAGAGGAGCACTCTGCGTTCTCTCAGTTTCCCCAGGCCCCTCATGGAGTGTGGCTGGTGGAGAGGCCGTGCAAAGTGGCCAGAGTGAGGTAACAACCCACTTTATTGCCTGGGATGAGTGGTGCTGGGCCCTGGTGCTCTTCACCTCTGTGCTTGTCTTGAGAGTGAGAAACTCAGAGAGGCCTGAGAACCTGCCTTGACACTTCTCTTTCTTCTGGCAGATTTGGGAAGCCGTAAAATCGGGCGCTGCCCTCGAAAACCCTGTCCTCCTCAACAAGTTCCTCCTCTTGACATTTGCAGTAAGTAAATAGAATCTCGGTCACATTTAGACTGCTGAGATGCCCTGGCCGAGCCCTGGGTGCCAATAGGGCAGTCTGTGTACTTCTCACTGAAGCTATTACCTGGTGTTATTTAAATCAGAGCTGGTCAAGAAACACTCATTTGATTAGTGGCCCGAAGGCGCTGGCACTTATCACCGGTGCAAAATTAATTCATTCTTACTGATCTTACATACTGCATGGTTTATGTAACATAGTGATGCAAGTCTTGTTATTCAGGACACAATAAAATCAGCTTCAGGGAGTAGTGGTTCTTTGTTGCTAAAGTCTTTATTCAGTATAGTCTGTGGGGCTCAGTTGCTGGGTCCATCACCATAAGAAAAAGATGACATCTTGGGGATCCCGGCTATCCTCCAGCAGCTTCTGGACTAGAGGAGTTCACACTGCTCTACATAGTTTGTCCATACAGTTGTGGTTTTTTTTTGTTTTTTTAATTAAAACATTTTTTTTACATTTATTTATTTTTGATAGAGACAGAGCACAAGTGGGGGAGGGGCAGAGAGAGAAGGAGACACAGAATCAGAAGCAGGCTCCAGGCTCCGAGCTGTCAGCACAGAGCCCGATGTGGGGCTTGAACTCACCAGCCGTGAGATCATGACCCGAGAGGAAGTCGGACGCTTAACCGACTGAGCCACCCAGGTGCCCCAACAGTTGTGGTTTTTTAAGAAAGAAAAATGTTTTGTGTAAATGTAACATCTAATGCCTAGGGAAGTAGGGGGAAGGACCTGGTCTTGGTGATGGGTGATATGGGGAAATGAAAGGGTTGATGATAGAGATATGAGCCACACACACACACACTTAACACACATACACGCAGGTGTATGTACACATGTATGTACATGAGTGTATGTCTCTATATATCTACATATGAAATGAATTTAGCCTTTATAATTAGGTTGACTATATAATATTCTGTCAAGTGTATGTTCTATAGGTTCTTGTACATCTAGGTTGTTTCTAATATTCACTATTTTGTAAAATGCTGCAGTGAACAATATTGGCCATACTGATTTTTTTTTCCTGTTCATTGTATTTCTTTAGGATAAATTCTCTAGAGAAGGCATATAAACGTATCAACGTTGATGTGTATTAAGTGTACTGTTTTACCAGCTTCATCAGCTTTGAATATTAATCTTCTTCCCCACATCTGTCTATCTTCCTCCTTCCTTCCTTCCTTCCTTCCTTCCTTCCTTCCTTCCTTTCTTTTTTTATTTTCTTCTTTTCCTCTTTCCTTCCCTTCCCTTCCCTCCCCTTCATCCTCCCCTCCCCCCTCTCCTCCACTAACCTCTTTCTTTCACCAAGTTATAGGTCTTACCTTTCTTCCTGCCCCATGAACTAATCCTGTTTCTTCTGAATGCTGCCTGATTTGCTGCCCAAGGCAAAGGAGAGAATGATAAAAGTCATACTGAAGGTCATGCCAAAGGCTGGCTATCTATAAGCAGCACATTTCCTAACGAGTTATAATGCTTTCTGTGTAATAGTGGGGGAGATAGAAAAATGTTTAAATTCTTCATGAGATTACTAGCTGCAATTTGGCATTAATAATTTGTCTGCAAATTTGAGCAGTTTTGTAGATCTGCCACTAAGAGAGAGATAAGTGGTGCTAGTTAAAGATTTCTGGGTTTGTTATTTTAACATCAATATATTTTCTGTACCAAGAATTCTAGTTAGTAGAATCGACAAATTGCATTTAATAAGAAAAATAACATTAGCTCTTAGTTAAAGTCTTAAGGCATTTCCTAGAGTTAGCGCGTGTATTGGCCCTGTTGCCCTTTTTACTGACCATTCTTAGCCTACCTTAAAAAAAAAATTAAGTCTCTGTCTTTTAAAATCTTCAAATACAAAGGGCTTTGTGTTTAATTTTGTCAAGATCCTTTGTATCCTGAAAAGAATTCTAAGAAATTCAAGCCTTTTGACTTTTGAAGATGATCTGATAAAGCTTCTTAGAAATTATGAAGTCCTTCATCTTGAATTGTTTAACCTTTGACTAAAGATCAGTTATGACAAATCATTTAAATACAAAGAAGAGAGTATAATCTCTGGAGGTACTTTTGCTTTTCTTTCTGCTGTTTTTAGGATTCAAAGGAACAGGCACTTCATTAATTTCTATTTTGTAGTTTGTTTTGCTGTTGTCAAAAGGGAATTTGTTGTCAGTTGATCAATTAATGGCAGAATTAGAGACTGGAATCTATAATGACTAGGCTTTCTCATCTAGACACACATTTATGTATATATTTATATTTATTTAAAAAGTTATCTAGTATGATTTCATTTATATGAAAATCTCAGGATAGTCAAATTCATTGAGACAGAAAATAGATTAGTGGTTCCTAGGGGTTGGGGAGAAGGGGGAATGGGGAATTCTGTGAATGGGTATTTCTAACTAATAAACTAATGGGAGTTTCTACTATTGGAGTTTTCTTTTTGGGGCAATGAAAATGTTCTGCAATTGAGTGATGGTGGTACAACCTTGTCAGTACCCCCAGACAAACATTCAGGTGTATATTTTAACATGGTAAATTTTATGGTATATGAATTTTGTCTCAAAAAGTCATCAAACAACTATCTATTGTTTATTCTTAGTAAGATTAAAGAAGAAACATTGATTAGCCAAATAAACAGACTGATGGAGAAGCTGTCAGACACTGAGATAACTGTGAGATCCCATAATATGAGTGATTCAGGCCACAAAGGCTGCAAGAGTTCAGGGCAAAAGCATCCAACCTGGGTGGAAACAGTTATCTGGAACAGCTTCATGAGTCATTGCCCCTGCCTCACTTCCCCTGGTGGGGGAGCCATCAAATATACCCCTGAAGATGTAATCTCATATCGCTGATGCTCCTTTGCTCTTAGAACCTCTTCTGTGACTCATGACTCACTTTATCTCTGCCTGTATAGAGAGTGAGCTGCCCAAGGGCTGGACTGGGTTTTATTTATCTTCTTATTGTCAGAGTGTCTAATGTATTACCTTGTACATAGCAAGTGCCTAATAATTGTTGACCTGAATTTCACCAACAAAGTATTTCTGAAAGCAGCATTTTATTATCTCAGGCATATATAGGTTATGGATAGCACAGCTTCTTCAATACCATGCTAATTCATTTGACTATGAAGAGTGATAACCACGTTTGGTGGCTGTGCCTCCCCAGAAGGGTCGTTGAGTATGTGTGGTTCTGCGGAGGAAGCTGATAGTTTGGAAATGGAATTCTGCTTCCCTCTCCACTAATCAATATCTTTGTTTGGCTGAAGTTCTTTCCTTCACCCCCCCCCCCCCCCCATGGGCTTCAGGGGGCTGTCTGTAAAATGGGATAATAGTTACCTCTTGGGATGGTTTTGTGTATTACACAGTGATGATGATAATTGTCAACACTTTCTTTAGCAAGTAGATGATAAATATGTTTATCATGATATATTATTGTTTGGTGTGTGGGTATATTTTAGGAGAAAGAAATTCTGTATTCTATCCTGAGTTCTGTTGGAGATAAGACTTTCTGACCAGGTGATTCTATGTTGTGCGCCTCAATGTGTCTAAGTGGTGTTGGGGAATTACATCAATGAATGCATTTCAGTTTCATCATTGGTTATAATCCTCTTATATTCTTTCTTCTAGGATCTAAAGAAGTACCACTTCTACTATTGGTTTTGCTTCCCTGCTCTCTGCCTTCCAGAGAGTCTACCCCTCATTCAGGGGCCAGTGGGCTTGGATCAAAGGTTTTCACCAAAACAGGTATCAACAAATAAAGCAAAATGCAGGTAAAATTGGACTTAATGAGCTTGAGTACTTTATCTAAAGGCAGGCAGTTGTCTGAATGAAGAGTTGGTCACTGTGGAATCCTCCAAAGGTGGCACTAGGAGCAGACTTATTTATAAAATGTTTGTAGAATCATTCCAAAGTAGTAGTCCAAGATACTTTTCCAGGTATTCAGTGACATTTGGTGAAAGGCTGAGCCAGTAGAGGAGCTATAGGAACATGTTGAAAGTCTGCAAGAATTTGCCAAAATGTGGTTTTCACTTTCATTGTAGAAGATTCCAAGGCACTAGTATACTTTGGGAAGAGAGTCTTTGAAACCAAATAGAAGACATTCCACTACCCTCACACCAAGTTGTGGAACTTCTACATCAGGAATGGTACACACAAAGGTAGTCTTTGTGGTCTAAGGAAGACCATAAGAAAGAGGTGGTCTGAAGGAGGGCAATAAAAATAATCAAACTAGTACAACACAAACCCTCAACCAGATATTCTGATTGTCATTGAGGCAAGGTTTGAGTGGCAAGATGATTTGGATTCATGAAGCATGTCAGTCATTAAACCATGGATTCTAACACCAGGGAGAAACCCTTATTGATGAAAAATTAGTAATTTTGTTTAGTATAAATCAAAGGTTGTGGTTTTGTGGAACTAGTTTCCCAAGAACAAGTGTAAGTAGAGGAAAAGGATTACGCCACGAGGACTGACTGCTGATGGATATGGAATTTCTTTTAAGAGCGACATACATGTTGTAAAATCGTTATGTTGATGGGGCTCCCAGTTGGCTCAGTTGGAAAAGCATCTGACTCTTGATCTCACGGTCATGAGTTCAAGCCCCACATTGAGTATAGAGATTACTTAAAAAAAAAAAAAAAAGGCAACTTTAAAATTAGTTGATGGTTACAGAATCCTGTGAACATGCTTAAAACGCAATTATGTATTTTATGTGGGTGAATTATATAATAAGTGAGGTGTGTCTCAATAATGCTGTTATTTTGTGGAGAGGTTCAGGGTAAAATTAATCAGTGATGGATTCAGTGCTTGGTTATTACAGGAGCTAAATAATGTTTGGAGCTCTCTCTGTACACCTTTGTGGTTAACATCTTAGGGAACCACCATGCTGCACCATAAAAATGTCTCCTTGTGCTCCTAAGACACCACCATGCACATGGGAAGTGTTACACAGAAGTGAAGTGGTATTATTTGGGGGGCACTTCTGTGTTCATTTGCTGCAAAAGAGTAACGGGTATGCTCAGTCATTTCCAGTCTTCTGGCTTGAAAATACCTTTTATGTTAATTTTTAGCTCAGAATTAGATATGTGATTGGAGAATAACTCAATGTTTCCTGTTCTTAGATTCAAGCCCTTGAGCGTGCATATGATGATCTTTGTCAAACAGAAGGAGTCCCAGCGCTACCTTACTTCTTAATCAAGTATGATGAGAAAGTGGTGCTGGTTTCCCTGCTTAAACACTACGGTGATTTCTTCCAAGACCAAAGGACAAAGGTCAGAGAAACTCTGAGTTTCATTTTATCATCCATTAAAAAAAAATCTGATGTTCATGTTATGATAGACTACTACACAATTCAAACTCAGATTTCTTTGGCCCTCCAAAGAATGTTGTACAACGTTTCTTTGTCTTCACCCTCTCCCACCCCCTGCCATTCCCAGATCACTTTCTCCTCCATTTTCCTAGCTCACCTCCTATTGGGTTCCTCACTTCCTATTAGTGATAAAGTTATTTCAGTTTTTGTTGCACTGTATTTTGCATCTATATTTTAACTTATTTCTAGAGTTACCACGTATTTCAGGCCCTGCTTACCTCTCTCCTGGACAGTTAGTCTTTTTGCTTCCGTCTTGCACACCACCACAATAGAAGAATCTGCTTTAAACTGCTCACATCCACCCTATCTTTCAATGATCACAAGTTAATGGTGTCTTCCTTCTGGCTCCAAGCCACCTTTCCTGCCTCATTCTTCCACTATTTTCCTCATAAACCATTGTTCCAACCAAGTTTTCCTGTTGTTGTTGGGTTTTTTTTAATGTTTATTTTTATTTTTGAGAGGGGCAACAGAGAGAGCAAGATGGACGATCCAAAGTACGCTCTGTGCTGGCAGTGCAGAGAGCTTGAAGCAGGGCTTGAACTCACAAACCGTGAGATCATGACCTGAGCCAAAGTCAGACACTTAACCAACTGAGCCTCCCAAGCGCCCCCCAGGTTTTCCTGTTTTTAACTAGACAACCCCACCACCACCACCGACTAATCAAGTCTACCTAGGACTTTTTCTATATCTCTCTTTGACCTTGCATTGTGTCATCTGAAATCTCTACCTGTGAAGATCTTAAGAAACTCTCCTTGTTGGGATCCTAGCTCCACAGTGAAGCCTTCTCATAGATCTTCCCTTTTCTGATCTCACTACATTTATTCCCTGTTCTTCATTTACTGTTCTGTTCCCTTGTCAAATAACTTTTGTTCCATACTAGATAGTAAGCTCCCAAGGGCAGGACTGTGTCTTATGTATCTGCATCTCCATAGTGTCTAGCACTTGTCTTAGGTCCTCAATAAAAATTTTTCTGAATGAATCAAAAAGTACTGTGAGTGTCTTTTAGAAGTAATGAGATATGTAGTAAGCTATCTCAGCCATATAAGAGATTGTAAATTAAAAATAAAAAATTAATGAATTTTATGAAGTCGTGAAATCAAGTAGGTTAATTTCACTAGCCATGTAGACATATCAGAGTTGAGAAAAGAGAGACTTCTGACTGATGTCCTTATTATTCCTTAGCCTGAACTTAAGATACTTTCTTTAAGTACATTTTTTCCCCATTTACATTAGCATTTTCCTTCACAAAATAATACTTTCTTCAGTGCTTTGCACTCTATTTTCTATCCTCTTCTTTTCTGTCTTTTTGAAAAATACCAGTTGTGATCCACTAAGTGATTTGGACTCCAAAATGGGTCATCACTGTAGTTTGGACAATGTTGTGTGCCAAGTTTGAGAATACTGTCAGATAAATGAACTACACTAAGTATGGTTCCATTCGTTATTTTCATTTCCAGCTGCCTCTTTCTGCTTTTATATTCTCACAAAGCCATTCAACTATTATTTTAAGTTTTTGTTTCTTAAGGAAGCATTTTGTATATCTCCTACTAATCTTTTCCTGTTTTTCAAAGACTAAGATTATACTATATTCTCTTTTATTGTAGATTTTAGCATAATACTGTCGCAGTCTGTATCAACATCCTTTCTGATAGATAGATAACGTGACATTTTTGACTTATAGTTTTCTCATACGTCTTCCGTATTAGGAGTCTCCTTGTGCATCAAATTCCTGCCATCCCCCCACTTACCTTGAATTATTTCTTGGGAAGGAAGAGTTTCTAGATACAGAATGACTGGGTTAAAGAGTTTGGACACTTGAAGGTGTCCGATCGGTAGTGTCCTGCTAAGTGTTTGACAGCTAGCTCTCAGGTGGGGCAAAACCCTGACTGTGTAGCGTTTGCTTCTTCCTGGGGTTCCAGTACTCCCGCTGTGGCCGGCATCAGGCTACCAGTGTGAGGTCCCAGAGCGCAGAGATGGGGAGAGTTGGTAACAGCTGGCTCTCCCCTTTCCGTTCCAGCCAGCTCTGGCTCACCATTGCTTATTATAACTGGGACTCACACACTCTGCAGTTTGCCCTCCTGCCAGCCATGCACCTTTTACCAGCATTGGGATGTTACACATTTTACACATCTGCATCGGTTAAAGACTGGCCTTGTTTAAGTTCTTATTTCCCTCAGCGAAATGTTATTCCACACTGGTCACGGTGACGCTGCATCACCAACAATTAGTTGTCTTTCAAGCCACTGCTTGTGATTCCATCAAAAACAGCCCATATCACTGTTCTGTTGCCAGTCTTTTAGGAAAGCTTGCTTGGGTCTTCTGCTTTCTTCAGAGTAGTTATTGAAGATTGGATGTTTGGGATACATTTTGTAATTTTAACAACATTAGCCTTTAATTCTAGGGTTTTAAAAATCTTCGGACAAGAGTGATGGCCAAGGAGCAGCAATTGGTATGCTATTAGCGGGGCTATTTCTTCACTTAGCAAACTCCACATCTTGGCAGCTGTCTGTGACATCGCTGTGCATTAGATACTTGAATTTTTGTCCTGTACTTTTAAAACATGTAATCACCTTTGCGCATTTCCTGTTACATCAAGTGTTTGAGTAATAGATGTCCATTTGTCAGAGAAGTGTGTTTTATGGGATCAGTGTGGAAATTTCTCTAGCCCAGGGTACTCAAGTTGACAATTTCACCCTCTTTTCTTTCTCACATTGAATTTTTTTAGCAAATAGCTGGGTGGACCATAGCCAGAACATGACTGAACCACTTCAGTGAATTGTGTGCTCTCAGCCAAGTAGAAAGGAGCATTTATTTCGTCAGCCTTATAAACAAAGTTTTTTTTTTTTCCAATTACATTTTGTTTTTTTCTACTGATTTGTGTGATAAAAGGAAGTGATTTGCCTAGCTTCACAGAATGACTTTGTGGCAAAGCCAATTGGAGAACGCAGAACTCCTATCCCATGGTTATTTCCGACTGCTGCTACCACCAAACAAAAAAAATCTATTTACCCAAACTGTTTAGCTGGCCTACCTAGCATTGTGCTGACTAATAATTCCTACAATGATTGAGGTACCTGATTTGGTTCTGAAAGCACTTCAAGATTTTGAAATCACTTTTGAATCATCAAAGAAATACTAAATGACGTTCAGCCTCATGTCAAATATGTTCCGTCATTTTCCTGTCTGGATGCTTGCTTTTTGTACTCATGCACGCCTCACGTGGGTAAGAGAGTTACTCTGAAGCATCTCCACGTCGACCTCCCTTTATGGGTGATAGATTTCTCTTTAGCAGTTCATTCCAGCCCTGTAGCTCCTCTTAGGTCAGGTTGCTCTAAGAAACTTATTCCTGTTTTGTCCTACTCAGAAAAAGATTTCTTTTTTTTTTTTCTTATTGCCTTCCTACCTCATGGCCTTTGTATTTAGTGTCAGAAATATGCTCATTCTTTGAAATTAGGCACCCACCTGTAGTATCTAATATGATAGTCTAACTTCTAAATTTAAATTCACTTAGTTCTGAGGCATCCAGGTGGCTCAGTCAGTTAAACATCCAACTCTTGATATAGGCTCAGGTCATGATCCTGCATTTGTGATCTCACGGTCATGAAGCTGAGCCCCGCATCGGGCTCTCCGCTGAGTGTGGAGGCTGCTTGGGATTCTCTCTCTCCCTCTCTCTCTCTCTCTGCCCCTCCCCTGCTCACACACATACACTCTCTCTCTCTCTCCCTCAAAATAAATAAATAAATTCACTTACTTCCAACTCTGCATTTATAGATGATAACACCTAAATGTAGAAAATATTTGATAAACTGGAATTTATCCCCTTGTTTTCTCTGCGGGTTAGGAAAAGAGAACCTTGAGACTGAAGGTAGAGAACTATGTAACAGTAAGATTGAACTGAACAGAGAGGTCAGTGAAGTTACTATAATAGAGTTTATTTACATTGCTGTTATAGTTCACATCATTAAGTGCTTGCCTTGTTTCCAGTGTCTGTGTCCAGACGGAGTTCTCCAAAGATGAGAAACCTGGCATAGAAAGGTCATATGAGAGTAGGTGACTCAGGACATTGGATAAGAGTCCAGGTTTATTGAGTCACATTTGAAAGTTTGAAACTCAAGAATCTCTATACAAAAAGTATTCTCTGAATTGATACTATCTGGATTCTTCCCAAGTAAAACTTAAGTAGCCTTTAGACACCCAGTAAGATTGAACCTAAGAAATTTATATTGTCTTATAACCTATGTAGGATTTTTTTTCTCTTTAATGTTCTTTAAAGTTCTGTAATTCTGAAGCTAGAAGGAATCCTTTGAGATGAAATGATACAACGTCTCCATTTTATAGGTGAGGAAAGCACTTCTCCAAGGTCTGTTTTCCCCCTATACTTGTATGCCTGCCTGCTCACACCCCAAGGCTGAAAATCAGGTAGCTGTAGAATTAGGACGCATGCCTGCTGACCTCCACATCAGCTTTTTTCACCACATCAGGTCATTTTCTTCTAAGCTGCTTGAAATGTCACAGAAGTAGAATGCAGGTGTCTCCCCTCTCCCCCTTTTCTTGCTGGATAATAGAGTTGTACATGTCTTTGATGAATTTTTAAAAATTTGAAGTTGAAGCGATGATCAATAAATGTAGTTTGTCCAACAGATGCCTTCTGTCATGATTGACAGCAGGCAACAAAAGTGTCCCAGGTGGTGGTGGTGGCAAACGGGACCAGAAGAATTCAAGGCAGACAGCTTCTTTGTTCATAGGAAGCCCTGGGTGGGGAAACATCATTCTTCGAGTTCTCTCGCTTCTCAGAGCAAACCCTGTGAGATTAAACTGTCACATTCTTACCCAGGAGAATCCCAGGGTCAAAATGTCACTGGAGGGAGAACCTGTGCTGTTGAGAAAGGACAGGGGAGGAAAAGGAGCCAGCTGAGATGCTGCACCATGGTCCTTGATGTGAGCTTCAGCCATCACCTCCCTCCGGCCGCCCCCCAGGATCCCTGCCTGAAGATGGGGCATGAGAGACGGAGCTTTCCATATAGCGGGGCATGGAGAAACTGGCCGGTTCTGTCATTTGTTCGGCACAGTTTGCTGACTAGCCGGTACCATGCCAGGCACCAGGGATGGAAAGATGCATATGATAGACGACCTTGCTCCAACACTCACAGAGCTTAGAGGCCAGCAAGAGAAACAGATGTGAAATGCATCCTGTATGACCTCCATTCTAAAATGCTTTCTTCTTCACATTTTAATTTTTCTAAAGTCAGGAATTTCTTGCAGTTGTTTTGTATCTTTGATGTCGTGACATTTCCTTTTCTGTACAGTTTGAGAGTGGATTTTATAATCTGTGGTGCCTTTGAATCAAGAAAATACCCTGGTTTAACAAATAATCACAACTACCGTGGGAAAAATATAGGATGCAATGAGCTCCATTTTAAGCAATCCTAGACCTGAGGTGGCTAGTGCCAAAATGATGGTGCACACAAGAATCACCAGAGGAGGTCACAAAGCACGTGGGTAATGGTACCGAGGGAGTGTGTGTGTGGTGGACCATACTTTGAGAAATCGCTACAGACTCTCAAGAGATCTTTGTAACTTGGCTGTACTTTAGAATCACCTGGGGAGCTTTTAAATAAAACAACTAATGCTCAAGCCACGTGCCAGACCAATGAATGAGAACTTCTGGAGATGGGACCCAGGCAACAGGAATTTTGAAAGCTTCCCAAGTGATTCTCCTGCACATTCACATGTGAAGACCAAGGCTGGAGAGGGTTGAGGGGCAGAGTAGTGCTCCCTACTCACTGCAGATCACCTGGGTCCTTGTTAAAATGCAGATTCCGATCCAGCAAGGCTGGAGACAGGGAGTCTGAGATTCTGCATTTTTAAAAAATGTTTATTTATTTTTGAGAGAAAGAAACAGAGTGTGAGCAGGGAAGGGGCAGAGAGAGGGGGAGACGCAGAATCTGAAGTAGGCTCCAGGCTCTGGGCTGTCAGCACAGAGTCCGACACTCGGCTTGAACTCATGAACTGTGAGATCATGACCTGAGCCAAAGTTGGACGCTTAACTGACTGAGTCACCCAGGCACCCCTGAGATTCTGCATTTCTGACAGATTCCCAGGTGATGCTCTGCTGGTGCATGGACCACATTTTACAGAGAATGGAAAGACATAGAGCCAATCCAGACTTTTCAAGGTAATGAAAAGTGGCCTCCCAGGCTTTTTTTCTTTGTCTACAAGACCACCTTCTGTAATGGTTTGCAGAGTAAGTCTGTGGACAGGTCCAACTGCATCAGAATTACTTAGGCGAGGCTCATGACTGGGGATTTGAAGGCACCGATAACAATATTAGCAGCACTACACAGGTGGGGGTTTCATGTCAGTATCACACTCTAATCCTCACTACCTCTCCGTGAAATAGGTGCATGCTTTGATTCAGATTTTAAAAGCTGAGGCCTGAAGAATTTGACTCATTTGCCCTAGGCCACTCGTGTAGTAGGGGACAGTACTCAGAATAGTCTCTGCAAACTCTATTTGTAAAAGCTTCCTGGATGCTGATGTTTCATCTCGTGTGGAAAAGGAAATCTCAAATAAAGATATTCTGTATTTCCTGAAATGATGGTCATACATTTGAATCTGCATTGAATTAAACATGAATCTGTCTGTGTGCGTTAAAGACATGAAATGGATCTAGGCAAAAATGTTTAGTGTTAGGAGTAAGAACATTTCATACAGGGAGGGTAGCAAAAACAGAATATCCTTCAAATAATACAATAATTGTCTGATAAGACAATAGTAAAATTCATTTTCAGATATTTTTACTGAGCACAGATGAAGGCTAATTAATTGTCCTTCAATAGGAAATAGAAAAAAGTTACTGTACACCAAAACAATGAAATGCTCTTCAGCCACTATTGGCAGTGATTGTAGACTGATATTTATTGGCAGAGAAGAGAATTCACAATAGAATAAGAGATATAAAACAGTATGTATAGCATGATATAATTTTTCTTTAGCAATAAAAATTATATACTAAAATAATTGTACAAAAGTTATACTAATAAAATATATTTATTCAAAGGTAAAGTTATGGGAGGTTACACACCAAGGTGTTAATGTTGGTTTTCTCTGGATGGTGATCTTAGAGGCCTGCCTTCCTTCCTTCCTTCCTTCCTTCCTATCTTTTGTTTCCTTTCTTTCCTTTCTCTGAATATGGGTTAAGATTCTGCTTTGTGTTTAACATATTAAGCATTTCAGTAAATAAATGGAATTGTTTGGACTGATCCCATTCTTATAAAACTAACTGGATCTAGAATAACCAAAATTCTGCCGTGTTTTTATTTAACTCAAAAATACACCCATAAAGGAAACCTGTGGGTTGATTTATGGTTCTCTCCCAGCTATCTTTCTTCCCTTCCTGACTTTCTCTCTCCTTTCACTCACTCACCCTTTTCCTTCCCTCCCTCCCTCCCTCCCTCCATCCATCCATCTTTTCATCATTCAGCATGCATTCACTAAGTATCTGCTGTGTATATATGAACTGATCATGGGGAGATGAAAAAGATACTCCCTGCTCTCTAGATGCTTGCTGCTTCTTTTTTTTAGATACACTTTTCATTTTGGAGTAACTTTAGATTTATAAAAATTTGAAAGTACAGTAGAGGGAGGGTTCCCATATACCCTCTCCCAGCTTCAGTTTTCTGTAATGTTACCACCATACATTAGCATGGTACCTTTGTCAAAACTGAGAAACTGGCAGTAGGTTACTATTACCTAAACTCTAGACGTTATTCAGCCTTTACCCGTTTTTCTCACATCTTCCTTCTGTTTCAGGAGCCATTCCTGGAGACCACATTGCATTTTGT
This sequence comes from Herpailurus yagouaroundi, assembly GCF_014898765.1. Lineage (NCBI taxonomy): Eukaryota > Metazoa > Chordata > Mammalia > Carnivora > Felidae > Herpailurus > Herpailurus yagouaroundi. The sequence goes on along the minus strand of NW_024412414.1, from coordinate 3,707,694 downwards.
TGTCATGGCTCTTTTGTCTCTTCTGGTCTGTAGCAGTTTCTCAGGCTTTCCTTGTTTTTGATCACCTTGACAGTTTCAAAGAGTATTGGACAGTTATTTTGATAGAATGCCCCTTAATTTTGGTTTGTCTGATGTTTTTGTATGATTAGGGTTACAGGTTTTGAGAAAGAGTGCCACTAAGGTGAAATACCCTGGTCATCACATATCAGGGGTACCTGCTACTCACATGGCATCCCTGATGATGTTAAACTTGACCACTTGGTTAAGGTAGTCTTTGCCAGGTTTCTCCATTGTGTGGTTACTGTTTTTTTCTTTGGAAGTGGGTCACTAAGTCTGGCCCACTGTCAAGGAGGAGAACGATTAAGCTCTACTCCTGGAGGAGGCAGTATCTGTATATATTGTTTGGAAATCTTCTGTAAGGAAGACTTGTCTCTTCACCTTCATATATTTGTTTATCCCATCATTTATTTGTATCAGTGTGGACTCCTAGGTATTTATTTAATACTTTGCATTATAATCCAATACCACGTTATTTATTTTGTTGCTCAGATGGTTCCAGCCTTGGCCATCGAATGCTGTTTCTGTTGGTTCTTGTGTCCCCTTGATGTGCCCCCATGCTTTTGTTTGTTGAGCACTTCCTTACTTTTTTTTTTTTTTTTTTTAGTTTATTTATTTTGAGAGAGAGACTGCATGCACGCACACAAGCTGGGGAGGGGGAGAGAAAGGGAGAGGCAGAATCCCAAGCAGGTTCTATGCTATCAGCACAGAGCCCAATGTGGGGCTTGAACTCACAAACTGTGAGATCATGACCTGATCTCATGAGTCAAGCTCAAGAGTCAGACACTTAGCTGACTATGCCACCTGCACCCCCTTCCTTACTCTCTGGTATACAAGATGCTACAGTCTCTGTGTTTTCCCTGTTCCAGCCCTAGAATTAGCCATGCATTCAAGGAGCCCTGATTCCTTTTATTGGAGGATGGTATTTAGAAATTAAGATCTGGGTGCTGCATGCTCATTGTCTTTTGAAAGGAAGAAGAGAAAATGAAAAATGGTATGTGTAATGTACAAATTGCTATGGAAGCACAACGGACAGAGTGACTGTTCCCACTAAAGGGAGTCTTCACTGAAGAAATGGTATTTGAAGTTAAATAGAGTTTTCCAGGCAGAAGTCAGGGTTGAGGGAGTTGGAGGGGGAAGGAGTAGAAAGAAATATATGTTAGCAGTATCAAGAGCATCTGACTGTAGACTTATAATGGCAGTGGCCCTTCTTTTATTTTCTCAGTACATAAACATTAGCAATCTTCACAGATTTTTATCTTTTTATTAGAGGATGGTCTCTATGTGAGCCTTGACAGTTGACTGTCTTCTCACCCCCGGTTTTCCCATGCATTCTTTCTTCTTTCTACATGTACCTAGTTCCTACTCTGCCAGGCCTACTGCAAGGCATTGGGGTGGTGCAGAGAAGAATTTTATAGCCCCTCCATCCAGAAGTTCTGAGGTCTGGTGTGAGATCCTTTTGCTTTCTTCTCTTCCCTCTAGCCCTTCATCAAGTGTCTAATTCTTAGTGCTTTTGCAGAACAGCCTATAAAGGCAAGAGGAAGTATTAGCAGTGTCTGTACTGTGAAACCGACACAATGCTTGACTCACTCACAAAGTCTTTTCTGTTCACAGATAACGATTGGTGTATATGATCCCTGTAACTTAGCCCAGCACCCTGGATGGCCTTTGAGGAATCTTTTGGTCCTAGCAGCCCACCGATGGTATTTACATGTGTGTGTCTGTGTCTCTGTCTGTGTCTGTCTGTGTGTCTCAGTCTACCTATTTTGGACATTGTGTCTGCCTATATCTTCTCTTTTTTCCTCCAAATGCATGTTTTCATTTCTGGCATGGAAACCAGATAATAAATCCATAAGTCAGTCATGATCCAATTTCCATCAATGATGAACCCCTAAGTAGGTGTGTTATGGAGCTGCAGATTCTGACCATACTGCAGTGAAGATATTTCAGAGTAGGGGCAATCACCCAGAGGTCCCAGTCCCCAAATTCTCCAGCCCCTCCCTCCACCTGTCTGGGTCACTCTCAGATCGGATTATCCTACTGTTACCATCTTCCTTTTCTCCTAGCCCTAAAATAATGAAAACAGGGTATCTAAGAGGTCAGTATACATTTGAAAAGATGCTCAACATCATTGTTCAGTGGACATAAAATATAATGAGATACTACTCAGTATTAGAGATTATGAGGTACCATGCTGAGATACTACTACATACCTACCAAATGACTTAAAAAAGATGACAATACCAAGTGTTGTCAAAGATGTGAATCAGTTGGAGCCCTCAAACACTGCTAGGAAACTGGCAGCATCCCCCAAAGTTAAAACTATCTGTGGCTCAGTGATTTCTTTCTCAGGTACATAATGCACAGAAATGTGTACTCAGATAGATACAAGCAAACACACGTGCAAGAATTTTTATAGCGGCAGTATTCTTAATAATCAAACACCGGAAATAACCCGGATGTCCTTCAACAATGAAACGGATAAGAAATTGTGGTGTATTCATTGTGATGGAATGTGATGTTGTAGCAAATCTGAGTGAAATACTGATACACGTATCAACACGGATGACCTAATGTTGAGTAAAACAGGCTGGACCTAGGAGAATACGTACTCTGTGATTCCTTCTAGGTAAAGATGAGACCAGACAAAACCCAGGAATGGACGTGGACAGTAGAGTAGTAGTTACTCTTGAAGGGGGGTGGGCAGTGACTGGGAGAAGGCATGAGATGAGCTCCTTTATATTTAAGATTTGTGTACTTGTCTTTGTATCTGTTTTACTTACATAAAAGTGTTTAAAACAAATGAAGATAGCTAAATTGTAGATTTTCCCCAGAGGGAGAATGGTTACACTTGCTTATCCAGGTGGTGAGTCTGTAGAGTGCACACAGGCCTCCTAACTAGTACTGACTGAGGTGCTGTTTCACAGAATATGAGTTCAGGGAGTGAGAAGGAGGCCCAGAAGAAACCATGTATGTCTTAGAGGTTCTTTTTAACATCTTGCAATCTCTTTTCCCCTGCATTGATGATTCATTTGTTAGAATTATTTATTTGCAACATGATTGTTATATAAAATTCACTTAGAAAGCAATCACAGCCAACTCACTGCTCAGCCTCTAAACATTTGGACAAAGGAGAGCATACGTGTATGCATTCAAAATCTCTCAGAGGTTAAAACCATGCCCCAGGGGTGTCAGGGAGGCATAATTACAATGCTTTGAATACTCCAACTGGTTTTGCTGAAGCTCTTATGAGAGCTCTTTCTTTTCCTTCCTTAAAAAAAAAAAAATGAATTAATTAAAACCTGGCACCTGACATCAGGAGTAGCAGTTTCCAGTCTGTTGAAGTCCTCTGCTTCCGAGACCGCACCATGCAGGGGGTGAGAGACATCGCCCACAGCATCGTCTTCGAAGTGAAGCTTCCAGAAATGGCATTTAGCCCAGGTAATTTGCCAGTCGTTGAGAATGCATATAATTATCATTTATCAGAAACCTCATCAAGTTTAACTTTCCTTTCATCCCTTCACAATGGCAGCAGAAGGTAGAGAAAAGTACAGCTCTTACCTCTTTGCCCATGGGAACACCTCTCTTGAACAGAGGGCACTGCTCTGCTATTCAGAAAGCAACAAAGGCAAAGATTGTCCTCAGGAAATTTCCTCCAGGCCTTTTTTTTTTTTTTTTTTTCCAGACTTGAGGATTTTTTTTTCTCCCTTCCTAGTTTTTGTTTCATATGAAATCTTTATTCCTGACCTTTCTTAGAGGAAGAATGTTACTTACAGATTTATTTGTTACATAGTTATGTGTGATCCTGTTCTCCACATAGTAAACCAGTTAGCAAAAGTGCCATTTCTCCTTCCGTGTTTAATATTCTTTGTAGGATCCTGTGTAGTAGATATCATAAGTTAGGAAACTTGGGCTCACAGGTATTTTATAGATGTGTGTGTACGCATATGTTTATGTGTTTATATACATGTCACAAAGATAGAATACATACTCAACTTCGAGTAAAATAAAGATGATAATACCCACCTCATGGAATATACCCTAGGGCAAATCTGGGTCCTGTGTAAAAGATATGCAATGTCTGGCGTAGGTATTTAATAAATGCTAATTTATGTTAATTTCTTATCTTACACCAATCCCAGCACTCTCCAAAACAATCCCTCAGATTTCTTTGACTTTCATGCTTTCCAGGGTACCTTTACATATGTTGTTTAATCTGCTTTTCACCACATCTGCGTTGTTCAAGACACATCGCTTTCTTTATAGTCTGGGGCCATGTGCTTAAGAGTGTGTGTGTCAGGGAGGGCAGTGGTAACATCTCTCTGAGATGTCATTTCTGGAGTGCAGAAGTCAGAAGGCTTTAGGATTGACTCTGACAGCATTTTATCGGTGAGTCTTTGCCGCAGCACTGATAAGTGTCTTAAATAGATTTCTCGGAAAGATTGAGGGTGGACTCGGCTTGGTCAAGCAGAGGAGAAGGCTGTAAGTTGTAAGTTCAGAGCCCTAAGAAATTCACTGCTTCCCTGCTGTCTTTAGATAGTTGCATTTGATTTAGCACCCTCTTCTGGCACATTCTAAAATAGCTTCCATGGACTCAACTTAGGTGCCATACCTTTGTTATTAAACTGCAATTTGTAGATAGTTCTAGGGGAATGGGTGAGTTAACTAACAAGTAATATGTGTCTGGTCTATGCCCCACAGGCCACCAGATGCCTTCCATACTAACTCACTCACTCAATCTTGCCAGCCACCCTACAGAGGAGGTTCTTTTGTTTCCATTTTTATGATAAAGTCATTGGATGATTCTTCCTCCCCATTCCCAATTATTTTGCTGATACGTGGTGAAGCTGGCAAACTCCAGAAACATTGCACATTTCCTTTTGAAAAATATGTTTTTTTGTCATCCAGTAATGCCTCTGCTACATTTTTTTATGCTTGATACTGAGTGTAGATTATGTAATTTAGGAAAGGCAAGTTTTCTTTCTTTTTTCATGTAAATTAATATTATCCCTCATAGCTACAAATAAAACCTTAAATAAAACTTTGTAAAGAGTTATTCTATAGCATAACGTGAACTGAAGGTATTGATATAGTAGTAGTTTATGCTATTTCGAAGACATCCTATAGTTGCAATGGCACTGGTATGAGAAGTATGGTTTTAAATATCCTCTGTCATCTTTGGCTCCTCGTGGTACAGCCAAGCCCACTGTCCACTGCTGATAGAAAAATTATTCTCGTAGCCGGCAGAAGGAGGCAGCAGACTCTACAGAGAGTGGGAGATCCTTCATTTCACGTCCTTGATGTTCTCCTCCTGATTGTTCACCTATGAGAAAACAAGACCTAATTTTCCCCTAAAAAAAAAACGTTTTTCTATTAATTTGGGGCATGTCTTATGGATTTGATTTATATAGAGGCAGATAGGATAGATCAAGTATATTTTTTTCCTTATTAATAAGCTTAAGGTATGTCTAATTTTCTTAGAAATGGCTGTAACATTTTGAGAACAGAGATGTTTTCACTTGAAATGAGATTTTATTTGTACCATGACTTCTTATCTGTAACAGGAGAAAGCTTAGGCCAGGGTTATTAATTGCAGAACTAGACTGTGTGGTTTGAAGTTCTTTTCAAGTTTTTGGCTATATGTTAGGGATGCATTTTTTTTTTTTTTAAATTAAATGTAAGACTAGTGAGAAAAGCAGACAAAATATGAATTAGTAGCATGTCTGAACTCCTTCCCCAGAAAAGAGAATTTTGAACTCTTAACCTTTTTTAAGAACTCAAATCTATTACATCAGTTCTAATTTTTTGTTATATTAAAAAAACACACACATGCGTGCATCAGAGTGCCTGAGTTATAATGGGAAGGGACATTTGTTTTCTGGCTCCTCACTGTGAATGATATGTCGAGCCATACTGGGGCCCAAGTAGCTTTTGAGGATAGTTGGCCCCAAGGTTTTCCCTTGGTCATCCTATCGCAGAAAGGAAAGATTGTGTCAAGGAAATCTACACCTTCTAGGTCCCATAATTATATTGAGCAATACTATTTTTAAAAACTAAGGTCAAACGTGGAAAAGTTCCCAAGGAAAGGAAAATAGAAGTGTTGACAGCCATCTAAAAGTAGGAGAATGGCCAAAGAACACCAGAATACAAATTAGAAACATAGACTTCTTCCCAGTAGTCCTGTACATCTTTAAGTCCAGGAGTTTCTGTTCCTTCAAAGACTGTTACTTAAGGCAGATACTGGAGGGGACGCTGGCAGGGTAGATTGTGACTGAGTGAATTCCCTGTTACAGAGTAGAGGGTTTCTTGTGAATCTCAGGTACTTGGTGAGAAAGGGAGAGTAACAGAGGTCCTAAGATGTGAAGAGGGTAATAGAGTGAATGGCCCCCCCATTAGCAGATTGCTGGCAAGGAAGTCAGGTTACCATTAAGGTAAGAAAGTGAGACTTATAAGAGGATTTTGTAATAATAGAATAGAGCAGCCACAGGATCCTTATCCTCCAATGCTGCTACACAGCATTGCCTGTAGCACACTTCAAGAACTGGGATTGGAAATTCAGAGGCACCGACTGCAGAGATTAAAAGGAGTTGGTGGAGAAGAGAGAAGTCAGGGAAGGGGAAAGACTGACTAGATAAGGGTGAGCTTAAAGGAGAGGGCAGCTTAACAAAGGGACAGGATAGGTGTGCAGAGACAGGGTTGAGAGGCAGAGCAGAGTGCTGTGGTAAGGATGAGGAACGGAAAGGATGCACTGAACATAGAGGTTCAAATCCTGATGGGAAGCTCAGCAGAAAGTGTGCTGCAGTCATGCTGGCTGGTCTTCCGCAGATAAGAGAGCCTTGCACCGGGTTATACCTATCCCAAGTTGGGTTGTCTTTTTTCGAGCAGCTCCCAGGAACTGCAGAAGTTGAGGCGGCTCAGGCCAGAGTCCAGGGCTATTTCAGAAGCCCCTCTGCAGGAAAACCCTGGTGATCTCTCAGCGAGGGTCCTGGTAGTAGAGGAAGGTGTTGAGCAACTGCTTCAAGTACATGCAAATTCAGGTCCCTGAGCCGCTTTGAGAAAGAAGTGAACTGAAAGCTTCTTAATGTGTGCGCCATCTTGCCACTTGACTTACATGTTTTTATTCGTCCCTCCTTCATTAAACGTACTATTTTATTTGCCTTAAGATTGTCCCAAAGCAGTCGGATGGGAAAAAAACCAGAAAGGCGGCATGGGACCGAGGATGGTGAACCTCAGTGAATGTATGGACCCTAAAAGGTATATTTTGGAAGCTGTTTTCTCCCAAGGGGACCGTTGGTAATGAGGACACACAGCAGGTTCTGTCAGGCCAACCACATCGCTCACATCAGTGCAGGGGGTACCATTCACATTGACAATGAGTGTTACTCCACTCTTTGCTGCCTGACTTGATTTAGTGTGGTTGTGAGAATTAACCACCTGATGGAGGTCCTGAAGGGCACACAGTTCATCTGGTCTTCTAGACATTATAAATTTTGTTCTTGCTTTGATTTGAGTCTCTCAAACTAGTTAGTTACAGATACGTGCTACCTTGTAGTCCTTATTCGTGGCCTTTTAATTTCATCCTATTAGCCTACATTGAAGGACGTTATAAGAAATATTTCATAGAAATTAGTGTTGTGTTTAAGGGATAAAAGTGCACCCTTTTTTGAGGGGCCAGTGACTCCTCTAAGTGGTCATGCTTCCATTTTCACTTTGGCTGTTAGGGACTCGGTATCAGATTTGTGGCCTGTCGGTAGCAGTTACGGAGATCCACACGGGCACGTGTGCTGTGCTGTTTCTCCTCGCTGTTGCCCTCATGCTTCATCTTATTTTCCCTGTGATCTCATTTTGCTTAGTTAGGATTTGGTCCTCATTTTCTTATTCAGATGCTTTCTATCTTTTTAAGACAAGATTGGGGCATAAATGAGTGACTGAATGGATAAATAATTCTGTCGTTTTCTAGGTTAGCTGAGTCATCAGTGGATTTAAATCTCAAATTGATGTGTTGGAGATTGGTCCCTACTCTGGACTTAGACAAGGTTGTGTCTGTCAAGTGTCTGCTGCTTGGAGCCGGCACCTTGGGTTGTAATGTCGCTAGGACACTGATGGTAAGTTTGTGGGGGCCAAATGGTACCTCTGAAGCTGTGGCTTCTCCTCTTATCTTAATATACCAGATTGCTTTCCTCCTCCCAGAGTTACCTACTCCTCTTTCCCTCCCATCCTTCCTTCTTCCCTCCCTCTTTCCCTTTCTTTTTTCTTTTGTCAGTTATCTTTTTATTATAAAAGGAATTCATACTTTTATCACAAAGTAGAAACAGAAGGTCTTTTTCCACCCTCCTCTCGTCCCACTTCCCAGAATTCAGCAGACTTCCTAGATTAGTACACAGTATGTCCTTCCCTGACGTTTTCATAGGCACTTGCAAATAAAGAGAGGGACATTTGTCACCTTTGCTGTCATTTATTTATATTTGCAAAAATTGGATCATAGCATACTGTCTGTAACAGGTTTTTATTCTTAACTCAATAGAAAAATAATTGTGGCTCTCTGTATGTTCTATATTTGGTATATGTAGTATTTTGTTGTATGACTCTGCCCTCACTTTATTTCGATTTCAGCATATTTTTTTGAGATACTGTTGAAATGAACATTTTTAGATCTTTACATATCTATGGGATTATTTGTTTAGGCAGAAATCCCTATAAGTAGAATTATTATGTTAGAGAGGATGTATTGTGTGTATGCTATATGTATATGTGTGTATACTGTGTATATATATATGTATAGTATATACACACATATATATATACTATATACAATATATACTATATATACTATAATATATATATTATATACTATATACTATATATACTATATATACTTACTATATATAATACGTATATATGGGTTTTTTTCAAACTAAATCACCTTCCCAAAACATTTTACGAGCCTGTACTTTTAGAAGCATATATGACTTTTTAATTTGCTTTTCTTTTACTAGTGAGGGTGAATCTTTAATTTTGTTTCCTTTGTGAATTTTATTCTATTCATGTGATTTTATAATTAATTGACACAAAATACATATGGTATTCTCTTAGCATCTTTTAAAACTCTCTTTATCTTTTAAAAAATCTTTCCTCATTCCTAATGTTGCATGTGTATGTTTTCTCTTTTTTCTCTTATTCAGACTTGCCAGAGAGCCTTGTCTACTGTATCATTCTTTTTGGAGGGCTAAGTCCTTGATTTATTTTTTAGTTCTATAGTTTTTGTTTTTGTTTTGTATTGCTTTCAGATTCATTAACATCTATTTTTATCTTCATTAATAATCTTCCTCTCTTTGTGGAATTTATTTTATTATTCTTTTTCTGGCTTCCATAATTAGGTGCTTAGGTTTTCTTAATATTTTTAAAAATGATAAAGTCAGTAGAGACCCACTATAGAAAATTTGTAAAGTATAAAAGTTACGAAGCAGGAAAAGAAGATACCCATTTTCCTACCACTTTTTCACTTATTTCCTTTCAATGTTCGTTAAATACATATTTAAAATTTTTATTTGATTTATAATAATGCTCCTTGCTAATTTATCTTTTACCCTTGTAAACACTTTCTCATGTCATTAGAAATGATGCTTATAAAGCATTTTTAATGACTAGAATATGCCTTCTTCTATGATGAATATAATGTACTGAGACACTCCCCTAATGGTAGGCGTTAATATGTTTCCAATATTTTACAACTATAAATTATGTTGTGGAGCATTTTTGTTCATATTTCAGATTACTTCCTAGGATAGATTGCTGTAAGTATTTTCTTAGGATATATTGCTACAAGTAGGTTGAAAGATATGAACATTTGAAAGATTCTAGACACATATTGCCAAATTGCTTTCCAGAAAAATTAGATCAGTTTACATTCTCAACTCGTGCAATAGTTTTTTCATCTCCACATCCTCACCAGCACTGAGTATTATCATTGTCTTCAATGAGTATTATCGTTTCCTTTAATCTTTACAGATTAGCCATTTAAACCGTGTAGCATCCCAGGAAGCCAAAAGTTAAGTGCAAACCCACACTCACATGTGGCTAACCCATAGTATGTTTGTAATTTATTTGGCTTTCTTCCCACTGCCCAGTATGTTCCCAGACTGCCTTCCTTGCAGTCCTCTCAGCATTGCTTTAAGGAATGTAAAAACACTTGAGAAGTAAATGTCCTCAAACCAAGCACAAGTGACTTTTGGGTTGTCCTTGTCTTTATTCCACCTCCACAGTAGGTTGCTTAGCTGATGAAAGTCACTTACAAAACTGGATGAGTAGATCTGAGTTTACCAGTGGGCTTTCAAAACCAATAATGTAAAAACTATGCTTTTGAAAGGATGGATTCTGTCCTTTCATTCTCAACCCTGAAAATGAATCTTGGGTACTAGTTGACTGTCCCCTGGGAACCGTCAGTATAATTGAATTTCAGAGTCCCTAATGGAAGGCTATTGAAATAAGAGAGAGAGCAGAATTAGCTTTGTAGCCAATCATGGCAGGGGCTTCTCTTCGATCACTGTGCCTATTTATGATATGCTGAGATGCACACACTACACCCCACCCTCCAGAAAGCAGTCATCTCTATTTGGTTGCAACTCTCAGGATCTCAACCCTTCCCACCATTAACCAGATCTATGACCTTCAGTGATTTCTGGTCTACGCTTTGCGTATCTGTGAAACAAAACAGTTGGACTAAGGATGTTAGAGATGCCATCTCAGTTTAAAATTGTGTGGTTCTATAATACTTTAAAGGAATTATAATTAAAGTGTATGAAATCATGCAAACTATTTGAGAGAATATAGAATTGTCCCCTGTATTACCGAATATTAACAAGCCCTTTACGTCTTCAGTAGTACAAAATCTTCTGCGATGTTATACAACAGAAAATAACTTGTAAGTCATTTTTCTGAGGCATTAATTCAGGCTTTAAGTGAGTTTTAATGTGAGCTGTTATTTATATTTAATTACTCATTAAGGGAAAGCAAGTACATTTGGGGGCTTATCGCTAATTCTTTTAAGACAGCAACATAGACAATTCTCATGGGACTCACCTCCAACTCTTTCTCTGGTGCCACTGTCAAAAATAATGACTTATTAGACCCACTCTGACATTTCTTAGATTCATTACTGCAGGAAACTAGGCACCGGGTATATAATTATTTTTGTCTTTTAAAAGAAGCTGGCCCTCTGTTAATCAAAAACTGAATTTGCACAATTCAGTTTCTAAAGTTTCCTGTATTTTGAGATTCCCAAGCTATTCCAAAACTAAACCTCTTTATAGGTTGCAAGAGAGACACCCTGTGAAATGTTCATCAGAAACACACCATGATCTCTTGTTTCCATGCAGGGTTGGGGTGTCAGACACATCACATTTGTGGACAATGCCAACATCTCCTACTCCAATCCTGTGAGGCAGCCTCTCTATGAATTTGAAGATTGCCTAGCAGGTGGTAAGCCCAAGGCCCTGGCTGCAGCAGAGCGGCTCCAGAAAATATTCCCTGGAGTGGTATGTTGATGCTATTCGGGAATGTTGGAGGTTTTCTCCTGTAGCTTTCCGTGCTTAATCTTGGGGAATGAGGGCCTGTGGTATTGGTAAAAGAGAGTCAGATGTTTGTCACTTACTACCTGGGCCTTCATCATATGGCTAAGCCTCTCCTCATCTCAGAGATGGGGATTAAAAAACAAAACAAAACTCGTGTTCATTATTGTGAAAATAAAATGAAGAGTGAGAAAATGTTTTTGTGAGTGGCAAAGTATTACCTGAGTTTAAGTTGAGGAATTTGGGAGTATGCATATATTTATATCCAGCTTTGTTTGAAAGGGATTTATTTTTTTTTAATTTTTTTTAATGTTTATTTATTTTTGAGAGACAGAGCATGAGTGGGGGAGGGATAGAGAAAGAGAGGGAGACACAGAATCCTAAGCAGGCTCCAGGCCTGAGCTGTCAGCACAGAGCCCGACGTGGGGCTTGAACTGTGAGATCATGACCTGAGCTGAAGTCGGATATTTAACCAACCGAGCCACTCAGGTGCCCCGAAAGGGATTTATGATAGCTCAGATACAGGATGTTATTTTTCCTTCATCACCAAAATACTCAATAGTTACTGAATACAGGTTTATGAAATTAAATTGGATGTAAGTCCACACAGAAGGATGATGTGGCTACCTGAGCTGCTTGTATTTGAATCAGACTGTTCCCTTTAAAAACACACTAGATAATAAGAGACAAGTCATTCAGCTCATTTGATTCAAAATCTGGCAAGATTTTTTTTTTTTTTTTTTGAGGTCATCCACAAAAGAGAATCTGCAACTTGCACACTTAATCAGTTGGTCTGACAGAAGTTAGGTTAGATATCTCCGAAGCATCTGCTACCACTTAGTGCCACAAGAGGCTCTCGGCCTCAGCTAAAAGATAGCCCACTTTCTCAAAGTTTTTCTGTGTAATCACTCAGTATTATATTCATTATATATGAATATATATTCATATATATATTCATATATATATGAATATATATATGAAAAGATTATTTCAGAATCTTTTGCTTGAAAAGAAGCAACATTGATGGTTTTGTTCATTTCACCAGCAATCTTGAGGAGCATGGTTTATTGGGTTTAATTCAACACTAATGATTAAGCGCCCACTGTGTATCCAGTTAAGTGCTAGAGGCCAAAAAGAAATAAAAATGTTACAACCCTGTCAATTGAGGAGGCGTATTAGTTAGCTTTCTGCCACATTATTGCATATCACACAGTCCTAACCTCTCCCTGCCTTATTATTATAAGCATTTATCTCAGGCTCCCAGGTCTGCAGATTGACTGTAGCTTAGCTGCTGGGCTAGGCTGGACTCCAGGCTTTAAGTCAGGTTCCAATTTGCTTTGTAAGTCATTGTTTTAAAATCTGGGCTTACAGAGCAACAGTCTGGGTCATGCTCTTCTTCTGGTAGAAGGTGGGAGTGTAAAAGGATTGGTGAAAACTTATTATACCTCTAAAACCTCAGCTCACCAGTGACACAGTGTAGCATCTTCCATTTATATGCCCAAGCCAGTCACAGGGCCAAGCGCAAAGTCAGTGGGGTTTGTCAGAATACTCTGCCTTTCTAGTGGGAGGTCCTGCAAAGTCATCTGGCAAAGGGCAAAGACATTCTATTAGTGGGAGGCAGTGCATAGTTGGGAAGAATAATCCAGTCTGTCACTGGAGAGTGAGCTCCCCTCAGGGCCAAGACAGACCTGGCTTTGAATCTGAATTCAGCTACTTTCTAGTTGCCTGAAATTTTTCCTTGCGCAAATGGTCTGTGACCCAATGCAGTCCCCCCTATTTATTTGTACAGCTGTTCTGTTACTTATTAAATATTTCAGGCCTTCCGTATGTTAGGGACTGGGGCACAAGCAGGAAAAGTTCTCTCTCCTCTCCGTGGAGCTTCTATAGTCCAGAGGGGTACATGGTCCCTAACACCTAATTTTGTAAACAGTTGTAATTGTTAAGTGCATGAAAAAGGAGCTCGGTTTCTGTGAGGGCGTTTACCAGGCAGCCTGACCTAAGCTAGACTCCCTTGAGGAAGCTAAGTCCTGAAGGATGAGTGAGTGGGAGTCAGCTAGATGAAGGGTAGCAGAGCTGTCTGCAAACGCCTGAGGCAGGAGACAGCATGGTGCTTCTGTGGAACTGAAGGAAAACCAGGAAGGGGAGCACTGACGTCAAGGAAGACAGAGAAGGGGCTAGGGCAGAAGCAAGGGCCGGGTCACTCTGGGCCTTTGAGATCAAGTTCACCTTTTCTTGAAACCATCAGCTTACCAGGGTCGAACCTCCTCTTCAGCACTTACATTGTGCTACTGTGTTTTCCCTACTGGGTTATTCAGTCCTGGAGACCAGGAGCCAGGGTTTTTATACTTTCATCCTTCCTGCCTTGTAAGCAATAATAGATAATGTACAGAATCCATTAAAGTACTAGTGTAATCCATCAATTTCCTGCAAAGTACTTGTGAAACTATTTCACCTGCCAATTACCCAGACTTACGGCATTTTCTTTGTATGTTCAGTTTGGTGTAGTTTTTTCATTCAGCAGATACTTACTCATCCCCTTACACCAGGCCACAGACACAGGCTAGTCCTAAGTGAACAAGATGTGAAAAGAACTGCTCTGCTACAAATACCCTGTCTAATCCCGGGGTTGAATTAATTTAGTCGGAAACAAAGTAACCTTTAAAAAATCAAATAAATATTTGAGATTACCGTTTTTGTTTTTGTTTTTTTTTTAAATACAAGGCAATGTAGGATTGTGGAACCACACCAGAGGTTTTAAAACCCAACTCTGGACATCTGTTTACAACCCTGATGAGTAACTGGTATTGGACCAGCTCTTCTATCATAAACAATTACACAGCCAGGTAAAATATATAAAATGACTCTCTCCAGGCAGTGGAGTAGTGAAAGGCCATGGTCCTAGACAGAAGGGAAAGAAGGAATGTTTGTCCCAGCCCATTGCATGGAGGTACTTTCTGGCCTTTGCTAGAGCCCATGAGGAGCCCAAGGAGATGTTCTTGGGTTTGATGAGCTGAGGAAACTGAGATCTGAGTTCAGAGCAGCTAAGGGGACTGAAACATGCAGGACAGAGTATCAGACATGCAGGAGCTGGGCAGAGGAGGAGTCTGGAGCATCTTGAGCCTTTGACCAGTTCAAGTCACGTGTGTTCAGGGCATGACTCTGTAAAGCCGGGCAAAAAAGCACTACCATCTGTTGTGAGTGGAATGGAGACTTCAGAGCTACCCCAAGGCCATGAGACATTGGAGACCCACCTATCCAGAATGGAGCTCCCTTATTGAACACGCTGAGCCCTTAGGTGACACCCCAGTAAGGTCAGAACTACACATAAAAGCTAAACCACAGAGCTTCCAGCAGAAAGCAGCATAGTGCTCTCGTGATAAACAGAGATTATCTAGTACCCAGCAAATACTGACCATAAGTGGAAAAATGGGTAGCGTGGATCTCATCAAAACCTAAAATTTTCAGGGGCACATGCATGCCTCAATTGGTTAAGCATCTGACTCTTGATTTTGGCTCAGGTCATGATCTCACAGTTTATGCGATCAAGCCCTGAGTTGGGCTCTATTCTGTGAGATACTTAGGATTCTCTGTCTCCCTCTTCTTTGCCTCTCTCTCTCTCATTCTGTCTCTTTCCCTCTCTCTCAAAATAAACATAAAACACACACACACACACACACACACACACACACACACACACACACACAACCTAAAACATCTGCTTCTCAAAGGTGCCATTAACAGAATGAAAAAGGTGGCCAAAACCCAGAAAATACACAGGGTAGGTCTATTTGGCAAGAAGCTGTTCCCCAGAATCCATAAACATCCCCTACCACTCAGTAATAAAAGGACAGACAAGTCTTTTTTTAAGGGGGACAGATTGTGGAGGTACTGATTTCATAGTGAAGATCTATAAATGGCCAGGGCACACATAAAAATGCTCAACTTTTGTAGTCTCAGGAAAGTATGAGTTAACACCATGGAGATCTATCACTATCCACCCACTGCAGTGGGTCAAATTAAAAAGATTGACAGGGGGCACCTGGGTGGCTCAGTCGGTTGAGCGTCCGACTTTGGCTCAGGTCATGATCTCACAGTTTGTGAGTTCAAGCCCCGCATCGGTCTCTGTGCTGACAGCTCGGAGCCTGGAGCCTGCCTCGGATTCTGTGTGTCCTGTTCTCTCTGCCCCTCCCCCACTCACACTCTGTGTCTCTCTCAAAAATAAACATTAAAAAAAAAAAAAAAAAAAAAAAAGACTGACAAGGCTGAATGTTGTCAGGCTGTGGAGCAACCAGAACTCAGTCTGCTACTAAAACAACCACTTTGTAAATCAGCTTAACAGGTTCTCATGAAACTACACCTACCTAATTACCCAGAAATCCCACTCGTGGATGTTTACCTAAAAGAAATGAAAACATATATACCCTAAAACACTTATGGAAGAATGTCCATAGCAGCTTTGTTCCTAATGGCCAAAATTTAGAAATAACCCAAATAGCTGTCAGTGAGAGATTGAATAAACAAATCGAGGTATTTTCACAATGCAAAAACGAGCATGCTCTTGGTACTTAACAATATGGGCACACCTCAGAAGCATTATGCTGAGCAAAAGAAGCCAAACACCAACAGATGTATACCATAGGATATCATTTATATGAGGTTCTGGAATAGGCAAAAACTAATCTAGGGTTTAAAAGGTGGTTGCATCAATGGTTGTCCCAGTGGCGGTGAGGAGTAGTGGGGATTGACTGGGAAGGGGCACACGAGCACATTCTGGGGTGATGAAAATGTCCTGTGTCTTAAGGTATATGCAGTGGTTCACCTGCAGTTTGTTGAAACACAGCCAACTGTACACTTAAAATCTATGTATTACACTCTTCTGTAAACCATACTTCACCCTGACTACACATATGAATGATGGGGGTAGTTTGAGAAAATATTGATGGCAGGGTCCCCTCTCAGAAATTCCAGTTGAGATAGTCTGGGGAGAAGCCTGGGTATCAGGAATTTTCAAAACTCTTTGGGTGGTTCTAACGCACAGCCAAGGTTGAAAACTGCTGTGTTGAAACTTGCCAAATTCCGGCCTCAGGCGTGTGGACCAAATGGTGGGCTGAGAGCCAGTCCTATAGAGGCTTGCTGGCTGCAATTTTAGCAAGCAGAGAACGATTTAGGTTAGTAAAGTGGGTATGGATCTGTGTTACTGAAAAGGTCAGAATTGGTGTTGATTAATTATGTGTTGGTGTCACTAATGTACCTAAATAATACCAAGATCAAGCTACCATCTTCTCAAATGCTTTGTCAATTGTAATACAACAGTAAGGTATTAACATTGCTGTGGTCTTTGCTTATTGTTTACCACAGTATTGAGTATATACATGATACTTAATGAGTGAATTCCTTAATGAGGTCCAGATAGTTGTCTTTGTAATGTTTTCATTGCCAAATTGGACTTGTTGTGAACGCTTTCTGAAGTCCTTTCTGCTTGGTGTCTTTTCCTGCTTTGCTTGCAACATTTTTTTTTCATTCTTTTAAATATTGTTGCCTTTGCTACCACTGTCACTTTCTTGAATTCCAGAGATTAGGTTCAAAGTTTAAGATAAGGAGAAAATAGCTACAATCCACAAAATAGAATTTTCCTTTGTAAAAGCACCTACTTATTCTGCCCCCTGAGCTGTTTTTCTAGTAGGTGACGGGTTTTGGCAAATGAACGAGAAAGTTGATGTTTTCACACTCCTACTTGTGGCCAGCACTATGCAGGGGATTAAGGGTGTATGTAGTTTGTGACTCTACAACACTTTCTTTTCTGTGGACAGTTAATGTCCCTGACTTCACCGACACCCATATGTGACTCACTGTTAATCTGCCAAGACACTGTGGGGCCAGCAGGGGACAAATAGTAAATTACAGAGCTGTCCTAAAGCCCCTGAGGAGAACCCAGGCCACCAGGTAACTTCTTTGGACAAGGAATGAAGCTTCACTTCAGTACCACACTCTGCTACAGCTCAGCCCCTGTCCCTTTCCCTCTCAAACAAATATCTGCACACTCCTAAGTAGATTTTCTGATTGTAAGTTAGCAAGTACAGTTTTTGGTTTAGAGAGGTTTTTTAAAAATGCATATACCCCTAAGAAGATTAACACAGTCAGTCATACTAATCTTATATAAATTTATTAAATCAAATGTTTTCTGTTATAATATCCTATTTGGAGATGTTATGCACTAAGAAAATCAGCGGGGTGGGGGGCAATTTGGGAAGAAGTAGGGAGAAACAACTCAGCTAGACAGAGGGGACTTGGGCAGACACAGGGCATTTTGATAGAGGTTCCTGGCCTCAGATTATAGGAAAAAGTCAAAGGCACCATTTTCTTCAGTGTCCTCCTTGGCTCAGATGGACGTGCCTCCCTCCTTTGGAACTAGGATCCGTATGTCTCTACTTGCTGCTATATACATCCAGGCTCAGAGACCTGGGGATGACAGGATAAGATAGTCTAGGATGTAGAGGTGAAGAAGGTCAGGGCACGGGTAGCAAAAGGAACAAGCAGCATGATCGTGCACAGAGAAATTTCTGGTTGCAACTGACCACACTTACATGTTCGTAGCTATGGAGACACAGGCTCTGAGATACCACCTGTGTTTGCTTCAGACATCTGTATATCTGGGTTTTTCCCTAGAATGCCAGAGGGTTCAACATGAGCATCCCCATGCCTGGACACCCAGTGAACTTTTCCAGCGTCACCTTGGAGCAGGCCCGCAAAGACGTGGAGCACCTGGAGCAGCTCATCGAAAGCCATGATGTCGTGTTCCTGTTGATGGACACCAGAGAGAGCCGCTGGCTCCCTGCCGTCATTGCTGCGAGCAAAAGAAAGGTAGAGTGTGTGGATCCTGGGCTCTTGTTTCTGGTTGTGACTTAATGTACCATCACCCTGGAGGGAGAGGTGTCCTCTGTCTGCCTTCCTTCCAGAAGAGAGATGTGCTGTGTGTGACCCAGTGACATGGTGCCAAAGGGCTTCTGCTGCGTGCTGTCTTTGCCTCACGCACCACCGTCCAGTATAATAGTTATTCTTTACTATTTAATTTTCATAGGAACCTTTTGAGACACTGTATCTCAAAGGGATATTCTACTTACATTAAAACGTAAGCCACCTGGGTGGCTCACTTGATTGGGCATTCAACTTTGGCTCAGGTCATGATGATCTCCTGGCTCAAGAGTTTGAGCCCTTCGTCAGCTCAGAGCCTGGAGCCTGCTTCAGATTCTGTGTCTCCTTCTCTCTCTCTGCCCCTCCCCTGCTCATGCTTTGTCTCTCTCTCTCTCTCAAAAATAAATAAACATTTAAAAAAAATCTTTTTTTAAACATAAGCTTTGTCCAAGAGGACAAAGACGCTCTTATTTACTCTTTGGTCAGTGACACATTCAAGGGCCAACAGTAGTGAATGGTTAAATAAATCCTAGTACATAAATGTGATGGAATAATACGCAGCCATGCACAACGTGTTTTCAAAAACTTTAATAACATGGAACATACCACATTATGTTAAATAAGCAAGATATGATATTGTATATATTTAATATAAATTGTTTCTATAAACACATACACATTTGTATCTGTTTGGGCGAGGAGGTCAGGAGGGGAGGCAAGAAGGGAGAAAACAATGGGAAGAAATACCCCAAATTATTAGTAATAAGTGTTTGAGCCATGAGATTGTGATTTTTTTTTCTGTTACAGTTTTTCTTTATTTTCCAACTTTCTTTATAACCAGAAATTTCAGAGAATAAGTTATAAGTAAGAGAAGTTCTTCTAGTACAAATGAGAAAACAATCGTCCTTAAAAATCTGCATAGTGTGTGAATCATATCTCAGTGAAGCTGTTATAAAAAAAGAAAATCTATGTAGGCGTGTCAGATGATAGCATATGGTAGAAAGAATGAGGTTGAGAACTCTCTAGACTTGGTTTGATGCATTTACCTCTTACCAGCTAAGTGACCTTGGGCATATTAGTGAGCTGACTGCTCTGTCTGACTTTCAGGATCCTCATCTGTAATTGGAAATGTGTGCTGGGAGTTTTAAGTGAAACCAAATGAGATAATTATTGTTAATTACTGGTCAAGGGTTTTGTGTGTGTGTGTGCACTTAATAAATCCTCAATATTGGGTAGCTTTTACTAGTATTGGCTTCCAAGACTAATTATACTCATACACAATTAATTATAAAATAAATTCTGAAAGTTGACCAAGTATGAAATTAGTCACGGCTTAAAATACAAGTGTCTCTTAACTCTAGACTTTTATTCCTTGAAATCCACAGCTTGTCATCAATGCTGCCTTGGGGTTTGACACATTTGTTGTCATGAGACACGGCTTGAAGAAACCTAAGCAGCAAGGAGCTGGGGACTTGTGTCCTGGCCACCTTGTGGCACCTGCCGACCTCCTGGGCTCATCGCTTTTTGCCAACATACCCGGCTACAAACTTGGCTGCTATTTCTGCAATGATGTGGTGGCCCCAGGAGATGTAAGTGGATTTCTCTGTGCTTCCAAATATTTCCTACAACTGTCTTGTCCACTGGGGCAAAGAGGCCCGACTTTCTTTTATGACTATCTAAATACTGTCTTTTAACAAAGAGAAGAATTCTCCAATTTGGGGGGTGACATTATCCCACCATGAGCCTTGATTGGCGTCGTCAACTGTGCACAGCTGTTCCTTGCTCACTAATGTAAACGTAGTGACCAACCACTTTTGTAGAAAGCCCAGCAGGGAAACTGCAGGATAGACTGGTCCCTGGAAGCACTGTCTCCTTTGAAGAGAGCATTAAGTAAGGGGTCTGAAGACTTGGACACTGCCTCATGGGGTGATTCCAAATAAGGCTCTTACGCTTTCTTTGCTTCTGCAGAATCGGGCTGGGCCCCTTGTTAGATTTAGCAAGTGAAAATATATGGGCTTCCCAGTTAACTTGGAATCTCAGGTAAACAATATTTTAGTATAAATTTGTCCCATGCAATATTCAAGACCTGCTCATACTAAAAAAATATTTCTTGTTGATCTGAAGTTCAAATTTATCTGGGCATCTTGTGTTTTATCTGCCAACCCCAGTAAGGGAGGGAAGAATACTTTCCCTGACTACTCAGTGCAAGGTGGGTCAAAAGTGAAAGTACTCTGAACAGTAAGCAGTACACTGTTCAAATGTAAGATTCTACCTATAGTGTTAGTGCCTCCACACAAGGCACAGTCTGTAGGAATGGTCTCTTACCAGAACAGATCATCATTCACAGTGAAGCAAAGCATAGCTATCTCTCTACCCTCCTCTTCATTTTCCCCTTCTTTTAAAACTTGTTCCTGAATAACTCCTACCTCTTTTGGATGACTGGTTTTTATGGCCTCCCAGTATAAAGAAAAAAAGATAAATATTCTCCATGTGAAGAAGGCTGACTTTATGATCTTCATCAGTGGTATTATACAGCTGGTCCCATTATTTCCTCATTATCAACAAGTAGGATTATGGGTCGAGTAAAGTTGTTCATAAGGTGAAAATTTCAGACTCAAAATTATCCCTAACAACCTCTTAATTTGCCTAAAGGTGGAAGATCAGAATTTCTTTAGTTGCAACTAAAGACGATTTGTGTTTGAAGCCCTGTCATAGCAAAACTATTTGTATTTCAGCCCAGGGGTCACATTCAGGGGGACACAATGCCCACACTGTGAGAGGCACATAGGAACTGAGGACTGCAGGAAAGGCATGTTATTTATTGTCCTGCCTCACAGGAACTCTGAGGCATTGGCTCAGTTACAGTGGCAGGGCAGAATCATTTGTGCTATTCAAATGATTATTCCTCTCCATGTCTCTGTTCCTCAGCTATCAAGCACAGTAGGATTGAATTTGAATCAGTTAAAAGAGCATATGGTGCAACTCCATGTATGAGGCAGTTAGGCCCCTAATCTTTAATTTGTTCATAACTATTACTCCTTTTTAGCATATTACCTCAGTTACCTAAGTTATGTGTTTTGTTTTCTTGGTACTTACAAGAGATGATGTTATTTGAGGCTGAATGTTCTTTGCCCACAGTGAGTGAGTATCTGGTTATGTTGTATCTCTTTATCACGGACGAGTTTCATGCTTCAAACAGTGACAGTTGAGTGGACTAGAACTTTGAGCACACATCAATGATTCTTTCTCTGTAGTCAACCAGAGACCGGACCTTGGACCAGCAGTGCACTGTGAGTCGTCCAGGACTGGCCATGATTGCAGGAGCCTTGGCAGTGGAATTGATGGTTTCTGTTTTGCAGCATCCAGACGGGTGAGTTTACTGTTTAGACATGGTTATTTAAACAAAGAAAGCTTTCATGTCTCCCTTGGCCTTTTCTTGGCCTGACTCTTCTGAGCATTGTGTTGTTCTTTCTGTCCTCAAAAACACAAGACTGAAAAGCCTGGTCTGATTCATTGGCCTGGGGGGAACTTGTCATGTGATCTTTGGGGCTACGTCTCTGCATCCTTCTGGAATTGACCTCTCCTGGAATTATTTGGTAACTGATGATAAGGAAAAATAAACATTTTGGTGGGGGCCTTTGGGACCTTCATGCTTTTATTCTGTTAGTAGGTTTTAATCTTAACTGTGAACATTTTGTAAGACAATGCATGAATCCCATGTGATAGAAATTGCACTGGGCTCTATGTGACATCTTCAGTGATATGGCCAAATGGGACTTTATTTTGCTTATGCAGCAAGAAGCCTAGAGGCAGGCAGTCTGTAGCTGCTACACAGGCTTTGTTATGCCATCAGGGACTCAAGTTCCTTCTTATCATTCACTCAGCCACTCTTAGCTTTCTTCCTTATGCTTGTCACCTTGTGGTCACCAGATGACTGCTTCACCTCCAGTGTTGCTTCTGTGTTAAAGTTAACACATGTCAGCTTAGCTGAGGTTCCCCTCTTTTAAAGAGCTTTCCTGGAAGACTCACCCATTGATTCTAACCCCTGTATCACATGGCCACCCTTTGCTGCAGGGAAGACTGACAAATATGATTGTTTTGCTTGGGCATATTACCTCTCCAAAAAAAGTTGTGGTAAGATAGACATGGAGAAGGGTATTGGATAGGCAAACAGCAGTGTCTGCACACTCATTTTTTTAAATTATGCATATATTTTAAACCCCAGGAGAGATTATTATATAGTTGGTATTCATTATGTTTGGCTAACATTTTCCTTTTTTGTTACTTTTCATTTCCTTTTGCATCTTCGAGCTTCCAGCCAAGGCTATTACTTTTCTGATAGAAGAATGCCTTTTATTATTAACTTCAGGAATGCTATGAACAAGATATTTCAATTTTTGTCAGTCTGAGAATGTCTTTATCTTCATTCTTAGAAGATATTTGTGCTGAGTGTAGAATTCTAGATTGGTGGTAATTTTCTTTCAGCACATTGAGAGTAAAAAACTAGTGTTTCTGGCTGCTTTTATTGTTGTTGAGCAGTTTGGTGTTTATCTCACTGCTGCTCCTTTGATACAGTTTGTTTCTCTCCCTCTTTCCCTGCCCTGAGTTGCTTTTAAGGTTTTCTTATTGTCTCTGGTTTTCAGAAGTTGGACTATCATATACCTACTTCTGTATTTATTCTGGTTGTGTTTTCTAGTGCTTCTTGAATCCATGGCTTGATGCTTTTCATCTGTTGTGTAAAATTCTCAGCCATTACCTCTTTAAAATATGACTTCTGCCCCTTTCTGTCTTCTTTCCTTTTGAGTCTTTGATTACGTATCAGAATTAACCTATGCCCTTTTCTGTATTTTCCAGTACTTTGTCTTTCCTTGCTTTAGTCTGCCCATTTGCTTTTGGCTTCCAGTTTGCTAATTCCTATTTCTTCTGTATCTAATATGTGTCAAGCCATCCACTGAGTTGTTTTTTTTTTATTGTTTATTTATTTTTGAGAGAGACAGAGCATGAATGGGGGTATGGGGGGCAGAGAGAGAGGGAGACACAGAATTCAAAGCAGGCTGCAGGCTCTGAGCTTCAGCATGGAGCCTGACGCAGGGCTCGAACTCAACGAGCTATGAAATCATGACCTGAACTGAAGTCAGAAGCTCAGCTGACTGAGCCACCCAGGCAACCCTGAGTTTTAATTTAATTATTTTATGTTTCAGTTCTAAAATTTCCATTTGATCTTGTTTTATACATTTCCTGATCTCTACTGAAATTGTGACTTTGATCTTTTTCATTACTTGAAAACACTTAATTGTGTTTTTAAGTCCTTAATCAGATACCCCCATTATCTGGATCTCCTATAAGTCTGTTCCTCTTGTCTATTGGTTTTTGGGTTGTTTATTTGTTTTTTGGCTTTTGGTTATCTATTATCTCCTCCAATACCTGGTATTTTTCCTTTTCTTTTCTTTTTTTTT
This sequence comes from Herpailurus yagouaroundi, assembly GCF_014898765.1. Lineage (NCBI taxonomy): Eukaryota > Metazoa > Chordata > Mammalia > Carnivora > Felidae > Herpailurus > Herpailurus yagouaroundi. The sequence goes on along the minus strand of NW_024412414.1, from coordinate 3,683,702 downwards.
TTTTTTGTTTTTAAACAAAACCTTTGTATTATGGAAAACTCAAACATACATGAAAGAAAAAACATACAGAAAATAATAAATGCCATTATATATACATACCATCCAGCCTCAACAGTTACCGACATATGGCCAGGCATTATTTATCTATACAGCTATCCACATTTTTTCTCTTCCCACTGGCTTATTTTAAAGCAAATCCAAGACATAGCATTTATCTTTTTATAATACCTTATGATATAGTGTCCCTACTATTTTACATATAAAGACAAATTAAAAGTGATGCTTTCATATTACCTCATATCCAGTTAGTTTTTAATTTACCTCACTTTCTCGAATCTGCTTGTTGTTGTTGTTGTTGTTGTTGTTGTTGTTGTTGTTGTTTTGCTTGGTTATTTTTGAATGACTACTGGACATTTTTTATGAAAAATTACAGAGATGATGTGATTTACATTTCCTTCTGGCAAACTGCTAGGCAAAGTGGATTAGCAGTACTAGAACTAGAATTAGGGCTTCTCTATTTCTGATTCATTCCCTAGGATGTAGCCCACCTTGTTCCCAGCCCAAAGCCTGGCATATTTTCCATAATTTCTCCTTATTGTCAGACCCCAAACTCTAGTTTTTCCTTCCAGTCCATTTGTCTGTCCATATAACTCTTCAGCCTCTGATCCTATAGCTACTGCTTTTGGAGGTTGGCAATCACTCTATGGCAGAAAGCTCCCCTTTGCAAATGCCTTGTTAACCTCATGGGCTTCTCTCCTCTCACAGGTCTTGGCTCTGCTATTCTTTGTATAAAGATAGAAAACTTGGCACAATTGTGATCTGCTCCAGGCAAGAAGACCTTGCTTTATGACCTACAAACAGTAGATTCATCTTGTAATAAATAGAAGTGAGACAAAATTAGATTAATTAAAAAAATAGAATCAGTAACTGTTTTAAGGTTTATTTTTGAGAGAGAGAGAGACAGAGACAGAGCACAAGTGGGGGAGAGTTGGGGGGGGGGGACACAGAATCTGAAGTGGGTTCCAGGCTCTGTGTCAGCACAGAGTCTGACATGGGGCTTGAACAATAAACCATGAGATCATGACCTGAGCCGAAGTCAGACCCTTAACCGACTGAGCCACCCAGGTGCCCCAAATCAGTAATTTTAAGAAAGAAAGAAGGAAGGAGGGAAAAGACGAGAAAGGGATGGGGGAAAGGAAAGGAAACAAAAAAGAAAATAAATGATTAAACACTTGAAGATTCTCTCCATAACTGTCTAAGGCTCTGCTGCCATGTGTAGGCTAATGAAGGCTGACTGAAGCCAAAAGGACGTTTACACCTGCCTATCTGACAAATACACTGTAATTTGTTTTATTTGTCAGGTACTCATATAGTGCTTGCTTTGTTCTAGGCACTGTTCCGGTCACTTTGCAGGAGTAACTCATTTAATCCTTATAGCAAACCTATTAGGAAAGAACTATTATCTGACCTGTTTTTGATGGGAAAATTGAGGCACAGGGAGGCTAAATTGTTGAAACTTACATAGCTGGTAAGTGGTAAAACGGGCCTTTCACTCAGCCAGTTTGGCTCCAAACTCTGTTTTTAATCACGCTGCTATACTGTTTGTAACACAGGCAGGAGAGAATTGAATTTTCAAAAGATTTGTTTTTCCAATTCTCAGAAATTAACTTGAATATTCTATTGATTTCATGACTCAAGGGTGTTTTTTTTTTTTTCTATGCAAAATCAAAAAGACGACCTGTGTACAGTGTTGGCGGCATACATAGCTAGTCTGGGTGCAACAGAGTTAAGCGAAAATAAACAGCTTTTTTTTACTTCCTCTCATCTCCGTCATCCCCCTGGGCTACCCTTGCCTTCTCAGTGTCGTTGCGCCTCCTGACAGGGCATATCTGGGACCAAATCTTGGAGAGACGATTCCACGATTCCTTGATGCGACCCCTCTCTCTCCGGCGTTCACCCTGGTTGTAGGACAAAACCAGGTCCTGTGTCGCGTGTCTTCTGTATCGTAAGGAAACATCTCACTGTTGTTCGGGAAGGAGTGCATTCATTCTCCTTCCCAAATAATCCCTCACTGTTCTGCCTCACAGTAGCATTCATATCACCTCAGTTAATTAAGGTGGGAAAGTTTTCCATTTCAAAATTTCAGTACAGGAAGGTGCCACGGTTTTTGACAAGACTCTCTCTCAGAGTCAGGGAGTTGACCTTAATCGACTTCTCATATGCCAAGCATCGCACTTGGCAGTTTTTCCAACTTATTCCTGATTTAGTCCTCATAACTGTCTTGTTCCTATTTTATAGTTAATGCAGTTTATGGACCCAGAGCACAGAGAAGTTAAGCAGCTTGTCTGGGGTCACAAGCTCTGGCCTTTCTGACTCCAAAAATTCATGCTGCTTTTTTTTTTCTTCTTCTCCCCTCTTCTTCCTCCTTCCCTCCAGCAGAAGTTAGGTTTTCATTAGCTCTCCCCCTGGCCAAATCGTCCTCACAGGTGTCAAACATAAACTTTCGTTAAATGAGTGGCTCTAATTGTTTTTCTTTTCTCAGGGGCTACGCCATTGCCAGCAGCAGTGATGACCGCATGAATGAACCGCCAACCTCTCTCGGCCTTGTGCCTCACCAGGTTAGTGATCTGGAAATGAAGGCATAATTCTGGACCCGGTGTCAGCACTCAGAGGGAATGCATTTGGGGTCACTTGACCACACCATCAGCTCAGCCCGCCACTTTTCCACACTTCTTATCCTCTAGCTGCCCTTGAGTTTCAGTGGGTGCACTTTAAGACCACCTACAAGGTATCCCATTCTGTAGGATGGCCGTGAGGAGAATTTATGAACAAGCAGCAGCATCCAGCCTTTGATGCATTTAGCATGTTGACCAAAGGTCTCATAATGGAGAAGCAAGAACAGACTTCGGAACTGGCCAGACGGCAGTTTAAATCCCAGCCCTACAGTTATTAAGACGGCCTTCCTTGGCCAAATCCCTAAACTTGTCTGAGCCCCAGTTTTCCCGTGTATAAAATGGAGACAGTCATACTGACCTCACGTGGTAGTTGCAGAGACCAGAGATGGTCTGCAGAGGGCTCATCAGTGGCGCTGGCATGTCACAGGCCCTCAGTGAAGGGTGCTTACTATTTTTGTTGCTGTCATTTGTTAATATTATTGACTCCCTAGCTACATAAAAAGCCTTCTGGGTATGCATGGGAAAACCATTAGAGGTGTCAAAAAATCGGGTTTCTTTTCAGAAAAAGAATCTGAAGTATCATGAAAGAAGATCCGTCGCATAGAGAGGGAAAGAGAAAAAAAAGTAGTGGAACGAAAACTCAAATTCACGTTGCCTCGCCAGTAGTTTTGTTACTGTGTTTTTTGGAGGAATGAAGACGTATTCCAATCTCACTTTTTGGAAGTCATTTCTCTAGGCACCATATGTGTATTTCAGTGTGTAAGAGGAAGGCTGACCCCTGTGAAGGGGTGATGGCACCCCACAGTCCTGTCTTGGGGTGTGAGGACAGGCTCAGAGCTGAGGGTGAGAGCAGCCCACTGAGCCCACAGTTGTCTCCGCCTGCCTCCCCACCACCTGCCTCCTGTCCTCTAGGACAGCCCTGTCATTTTCCATTTGAGGATTTGAATCAGAAGAGAGGACATTATTTGCCCAAAGCCACAGACACAGGCAGTGGATGAACCAAAACCCACACCTAAACTTGCACTCCTACTGGTGTCCTTTGTGAGGTTTTGTGAGTGAAACTTCCCTGGCCTGCCCGATGGGAGCGTTCCCTTCAGGTCACTCCTCCAGCCCTCCTGCACTAAGACATCCATCAGACATCTTGTGTTAGGTCACTGACCCTCCCCGAGCTTCAGTTTCCATATCAGTAAAAGCAAGTGCTTTACCTCGTGTCCAGGATTATGTCTGTTATGAGGCTTTGTAAACCATAAAGCAGTGCAAATGCAGCTTTTCCAGTCTGCCTCACACAAGGTGCCATTTATTTGACATGAATGTGTTAATCTTTCTAGAGAGACATTTCGGGTAGGACCCAAAAGACGCTGTAGTAACCCTCCATCAGAAGGAAGCCGCCCTCCAGAGCCGACCCCTGTATTTATGCTCTCGAATCTCCTTCGAATCCCCACCCACTTCCCCTCTTCACACGTCTCCAGTCCCTTTCTTCTGACCTTGAGAGGTGCCCTCATCTCCTTTGTAGATCTCATACTGAGAAGGGCCTTAATTAAATTTTCAGTCATGCCCCTGCACTTCTTTCCTTCTTTAAGTCCTTTATGTTAAATCACGGTGGTTGTAGTTTTCTCAGTGCTGAGGCCAGAGGGCAAAACAGTCCCTTTATTGAAGGGGTCCAGCGTCAAAATGCATGTGCCCATGTTTTTAAAGTACTATGGCAACTAATCCCTCTCAGTGTCATTTACCCCCATTGAGCCTCACAATTGTTTGTCATTCACCGACTCTTCTAGTTCTTTCTCCTCGTTTTCAAATGTCTGAAGGATTATTTTGGTTGTTGGCCATCTCTTCATTTGGTCTTTTCAAAGGCTGAAGAATAACCCAGCCATATATGGAAAAAGCCCAGTGCTTGTGGGTGATTAGTTGCTTACATTATTTCATGTTTCAAGCCTTTATTTTTAGCTACTATCTAAAAAAGACAGTGGAGAAAGAACTTTAAAATTAATCAGGGTTGTGTGGTTCCTATTTATAGGCTTTAAATTTCTTCTTTTTTTTTTAAGTGGAGTAAGTCCATTTATGCAACTGTGTTTTGATTAGGAGAACATCGTTTCCACAAAAACACTGGGCTGTGTTGCAATGCCCTGCTGCAGACTCAGCACTTCCCTCCTCCTTTTCCTGGCTCTTCAGATTTCCTCTTGGATAGGAACTTAGTAAACCCCTTTTGTGTGCTTTGCATACAAAGAACAACCCGTGAGTTCCCTGGGCTCCTTTTTTTGTTCCCCAAAGGAGAGTGTGTGCTAATTGGCCCCTGTGGAAGGAGCTGTAGTAGAAAAGTGATAGCCCTTGGACAGGAATCACAAGGGCCCCCCACCAGCAGCTCATTGTGTAATCTGGAGAAAGTTGCTTAACTTAGCCTGTGGGCTCTGTGTCTCTGCTCTCCATGTCAGACTGGGGAGGCATGAGGATTACTTAGTTGATCTGCCCGTGGGACCACAGGCAGAATTTGGCCCAGCCAGAGATTGGCCAAGTGCAGGAAAAGGCTTGATTAGGCTCTGACATGGAGTGGTAGTCAGCCTGGGGGGGGGGAGAAAAAAAAAACAAAAACCTCTGATTGATTTTGAAAACCATGAGAAAACCATTTGAAGGTAAGAAAATAGGCTTACGGGTTTATTCTTTTTTAAAAGTGTCTGGCCCAGTGTACATGGACGGGATTCTGCAAGCAGCCAGCAATAAGTGTAGCACTCTTTCTCTCTGTAAAGACAATGATTTTGGCAATTTAAATCATCATTTTATTGATGTATAAAATGCATCAACTCATACAAATCATTAAGTATACAGCTTGGATTATCACAAAGTAAGCACCATTTATGTACCCAGCACAAAGATCAAAATAAAATGTTATCAAGCATCCCCAAAGCCCCCTTTGTGCTTCTTCCAATTATTATTGCATCCTTCTTACACACAGGCAAGCATCTCTTGACTCTTAACACCATGGGACACCTTTGTCTAATTTTGGACTTTCTGTAAAAGAAATAATATAGTATAGTGTCCTCTTTGGAGCCTGGCTTCTTTCGTAGAGAAAACTTTTTCATTGCAGATCTTAGCATAGTATTATTCCTTTTGCTTCCCATCAAGTGGGATCTTAAAAACAAACAAACAAAAAAAAGTTGTCTTTTCCTGGCTCCTGGGTGGTAGCTGAGTTATTAAAAAGTTAAAAAAAAGGTATAGGCCACTCCTGATGTCTCCGGGAAGTGACGGAAACTGGCAGCCTGTGGAGCTGCTGATCATTTGACTGGACCTCTGTCAGAAAATGAAAAACAAGGTGGCAGCCCAGTAGTCGTCCAAACACCACAGTCATTAATATAGCAGTCAGCTCTTATCCCACTTGTGGACCAGGCAGTTCACATTTTTTGTCTTTGGGTGAATGTACTCTTGGCTCTCAAGTACTGATGAATAAAGACCGTGAATATGTATGCCCTTCCTAGGGGTTTGGACTTGCCAACCCCATGGTTCTCTTGGGCTCTTGAATTCTTTCTTTTAATTACTTTCAGAAAAGCAGAACAAAGCCCAAACTAGGGCAGGACCCTGGGAGAGACCTGGCCTGGGAAATCTCGAAGACAAGTGTGATAGAGAGCTGGGGTCCCTAGCTATGCCTTGGGCTGCTAGTTATTTGGCCTGTCTGCACAGGCTGTGCCCCCACAAATCCTCAGGCCTTTAGCTTTTAATAAGCTCCCTTTGCTCGGAAATGCTTATTGCAGTGCGCCTCTGGGGATATGGATGGACTGACTGCTGAAGAAAGAGATTAAGAAGATAAGCAATAAAAGCCCATTTCCTGAGAGGTAGCCCAAGAAAGGGAGTCTCCTTCCCCCGCTGTTTCTATACCCATCCGATTGATGATAATGGGAATGGCAGGAAAAAGGGACAGTCTAAATGTCTGGTGTTTCTCTATATCAGATGTTGTGGTTTGTGACCTATCCATCCTCCCAGACCCCCTTCCATTCAGCTCTCCCATCAGCAGATGATTTCCAAACAGTGTGCCAGGCACCATGATGTTCACAAAAGTTCAGTAACTGGCACAAGGTCACCCAGTGTTTATCCCCTTTTGCTTTTGGAGTCCTCTAAGGTTGTGGATATACCCTACACTATTTGGATGTGGTAGGACCTGGTTCCAGCTGGAGGCCCCTGAATAGAAAGAGGGATCTGGTACAAAGTCTGACAATATCCGTGCTTTCTGTGTGGGGCCCTAGAAGAAGAGACGGGGATTGGCCTTACTTGGTGCATGACGGAGGGGATGAAGTACACCTGGTGCCAGAGCTCAGATGTGCCTTAGCATCTCTTGTCCCAGAGGACTGGGGCATAAGTTTACGAGTTCAAGGATGTTATTTGTGCCCTATGAGTTTTGCTCACCTGATGAAGCCGTCCTGTTTGAGAGGTCCCACATGGGAGGCAGCCCAAAGGCTTTATGATCATATAGGTCCGATTAGAATCCTGGGTTTGCGTCTTAATTTCATTTCCATCCATCCATTCTTTAGCTCCTATTACAAAAGGATTTGAGGCAGCTCTCATCACTTGTTACTATGTGGCCTTGGACAGGTTACCAATCCTCTCTGAATTTCATATTTTATACCAGTAAAATGGGGATAATCATGGGGCACCTGGGTGGCTCAGTTGGTTGAGCGTCCCACTCCTGATTTCAGCTCAGGTCATGATCTCACAGTTCATGAGTTTGAGCCCCGTGTTGGGCTCTATGCTGACAGTGTAGAACCTGCTTGGGATTCTCTCTCCCCTCTCTCTCTGCCCTTCCCTTGCTCTCTCTGTCTCTCTGTCTCTCTCTCTCTCTCTCTCTCTCAAAATAAATAAACTTAAAAACATGATTGTCACTTCAATGTTTTTAAAAAAATGGGGATAATTATATAATATACTCCTGGAATTAACGTACAGATTACATCACATTTATCAAGCACAGTTCCGGGCACATCAGGGACACTTGTAAATGTTGGTTTTATCTTTCTCTTTCGCTTTTAATTGGTAAAATGGGAGCTTCTGTGCTCTGCTAAAAAGGAAGTTACAAAGAATCTTCATAAAACTCTGGAAGCAATGAGTGTGTTGGGAAGGGTTGCAAAGACTGGCCAGCTCCATTCTGCAGGATTTTTCTAAGAATGATGCTGGCTCGTTTCCAGCTCAGTTCTTCTGTCCCTCGGTGACTCCAGTTTGATAAGGAGAGGTGAATCTTTGGGAGTCGCCGACACCATTGTCTGAAATGAAGATGACTGTGCTGTGCCTGGGGTTTTGCAATTGCTCAACTCCCCATTTTGACATTTATTTTGATTAAGACTCTTTTCAGCATCCAAGAGTGAACTCTTGGAGTTTGGAGTTCATTTTTATTTATTCAAACTCCAAGCTCTAGAAGTACTGCCAGGCTTGCCGGAAACTGGTGTGAAGTCAAGGCAGCAGGTTCCGTTGTGGCTGTGCTGTGCCTCCTCAGAGTGGCTATTTGTCTGTGGGCGTTTTGTCCCTGCTCCCCATCGAGGCAAGGTGGGCTTGGAGCTCAGGCTGATTTCACTCAGTTTTGGCATACACACTGCCAGTGGTAGCCCAGAATAGAAGGGGCCCCTTTCTTCTCCTGATCTACTGACTTTGTAGCCAACTGGGCATAAACGACTGAAGATAATTTCATTTACCCAGGCCCTGATAGCCCCTATCTAGGTATTGTGTTTTTGGGTTTTGTAGGGCTGTTTGTTTGTTTGTTTTAATTCCTATGGCCTTCTTTTTCCTTCTTCCCCCTTTTTTTTTTTTTTTTTTTTTTTTTTTTTTTAACCTCCCCCATGCTCTGCAGCTGTCTTCCCCAAGCTTTGGAGCCAGAAGGAACAGAACTCTGAATCCTGGCTTTGCCATTTAGTGGTTGTGGAACCTTGGGCAAGTGATGCTACTTCCCCGAGAAAGTTGTGAGGGTACATTGAGATAAGTGTGCAAAAACACCCAAGAGCACAGGGCACAGGGATGGTATTCCCTCTCTTCCTGTTTTCCATGTTATTCCAGGACATGCCTTCCCGCACAGCTTGCAAGGCGGAGAGGGAGCAGCTGTTTTCATGGAAGAGAGAAAGGAGAGGGGTTAAGCACTGTAGGGGAGGGACAGGAGAGGCAGAGAAGATGGGTGAGAAAGATGCTTGGTGAGTTTGAGGCCTTGCAGGGCCATGGGCGTGCCAGTAACAGAGCTAGGAAAGCACAGTAAATAAGGTTGAGGGGAAGCAGTCAGGATCCGCTGGACCATTTGAAAGGCCTGGACCCTCACCCCAAAAGCAGTGGAAAGTCATGAGCTGGATATACCATGGTAAGATTTGGCTGCTGCCTGGAGAATGGACTGGAGGAGATCTAAGTGGGTCTGAGTATAGACTAGCCATATATATATATATACATATATATATATATGTATATATATATATACACTACATATATGTATATGTGTATATATATACATGTGTATATATATATATATATATATACACACACACATGCATACATACACTGTATATATATTAGCTGGCCTTTATGTGGAAGACCGCCTAATCCAGAGGTTCCCATGTCCAGCTGTGCCTCAGAGTCACCTTGGAAGCCATTTCAGAATTACATTTCCCGGCCCTCTTCCAGATCCACTGAGTGACAGTCTCCAGAGACGTTAGGCATTTGAGAACCACAGCTTCAGTCTATTAAAAATAAATGGCTTCTCGGTGTCATCCTATGGGACAAAACACAATTCTCGTCAAGTTAACACAGACCAAATCCTGCTCTTTGAACATGCCTTTGAGTTTTGTGCTCCCATCAACATGAGTTCGGTTTCCAGAAGGACCCTTGACACCTTGTCCCTAGCACACACCTCCAGCCTAAGCATGTGTTCTGCCTGTGCGCCTGTGGAGCTAATTAGGCATGCACAGGTGTGCCTAATGATTTGGGCTGCGATCACCCACCGTGCTGCTGGGACCGCCCAGGAGGGAAGCCAAAGAGAGTTTAAAGGCCCTGCTCTGAGGCTTTTGCATATCTCCTGCCGGGTTTTTACTCCTGCTGATGAGGGGAGCCTGTCCTGCTCACTAGGCACTGTCAGCCAAATGCAAACACCACCAAGTGCCTCACTAGGATTTGACCTGGGGGATTTCACCTCAGGCTGCTTTCACCCTTGTTGGGGCCTGTGGGCCATGAGAACTAAGGGAGCCAAGAAGCCACAGTGGATTGTGTTTCTTCTAGGTTCTGTCATTCCCAGGTGGGCCTTTAAAGATTCAGGGGGTAGCAATGATACCTCTTAGAGCTGGTTTGTGTGTGATTTTTTTTTTTTTTCCTAGAAGGCAATGCAGAAAACTGAAGCTGGAGATTATTTTGAGGATGGGAGACTGGGGGGCAATACGGACTTATAATTTTCCTTTGTGCCTTTCTGAACTGTTCTGAAAATGTTAAGATTATAAACAGTTCTTTTTTTAATTTACCCTTTTGAGGTATAATTTTTTTTTTAATGCTTATTATTTTTGAGAGAGACAGACTGTGTGAGTGGGGGAGGGGCAGAGAGAGAGACACACACACACATACATACATACATATATACATACATACATACATACATAATCCTAAGCAGGCTCCAGGCTCTGAGCTGTCAGCACAGAGCCCAACTCGGGGCTAAAACTCATGAGTTGTGAGATCATGACCTGAGCCGAAGTCGGACGCCCAACGAACTGAGCCACCTAGGCGCCCCTTCAGGTATAATTTATGTATGCTCATTTAAGTGTGCATTTTAATGAATTTTGAGTGCATACACTCCACTCGTATATAACCACTACCACTCCAAGTGAGATACAGAACATTCCCAATCACCCCCAGAATTTGCTTTGCGCCTTTACTTGGTTAATATCCCCACCCTCAGTCCTAGGCATCCACAGATCCATTACCATATGGGCCATTTAAATTTTTTCCTTATTCTTTTCTGTGTTGAGAGGAAAAAAACAATATAAACTTAAAAAATAAAATGTGCAGGGAAGCAGGCAAGGTTTGGCCCCTCTAAGGAATTGCTCTTAGTAGCCTGAAAGCTAGGTGGAGAGGCCTATGTGTGCTTGTAAAATTAGCACTTTCCCCCTCTCAGTATTCAGAGGAGGTGATTTAAAAGGAAGTTAAATATTTAAATATTTTGTTTAAATACGAAAATGGGAGTAAATATCCTGTTGGAGTATGGGTTATTTTTTGTTGTTGTTTGCTCTTCTGTTTTCTGTCATGGGCTCATTGTTTTTATTTATAGGTAGAGTTAAATCTTTAAAAATAGTTCTTTAATGCCTGCCCCACCCCCATAAGGAAAGATTGACAGCAAATACTAATAATAGACTAAGAGGTGACAGTAAACTGTGTGCAGTCCCCAAAGTTAGAGAACTTACCTTGAGCAGTGTCGGGAGGCCTTACTTATTAGTTCCCATGTGGATGGGGAAATGACTTTAATATCATTTTATAAAGCCTTTTCATTTGAACATTATTTGGGACGTGGGCAAAATGAGGTGTGGTGGTGCTATCTTTAGAAAACATGGAAAGAATGAGAGGTTTGCTAAATGCTTCCATCTGTTTTCTGACATCTAACAGGAGATGTTGAGTGTTTAGAGCAAACCACAGGAAGGTGTGAAAGCCTTGTTTCACCGAAAGCCCCTGTTTCATATGCTTGCCTGATGAGAATCACCTGGGGGCTCTTGTTAAGCATACTGATCCTCAGGCCTTACCCCAGGCCTTTTGAATCAAGTTCCAGGGGATTCTTATTGGGCAAATTCAGAAAAATGCTGAATGAGCATAATGCTTCCTATACATTCTAAGTAGGCACACTTCTAAGTAGGAAGGTGATGGTGAGTTTTTCTCCGCCTAAGCAAAGGACAAATCCTTATAAACTTCTTGGATTGTGAATTGAGGACTGGCCTCTTAAATAGGTGTGAAAATATTTATAAGGATTTTGCCTAGGGTACCTGGATTTTAGATTTCTCTGCGATTTCTGTGCATGTCTAAGGAAGGGGCTAAAATTTTAAGTAGCAACCTCTGCTCTTTAAATTTTACACATTTCTGGTAAGCTTGAGGGAATGCAGAGCATATTGTGGAAGCTCAGTGCATTTTTAAATACTGGGGATTTAAAGCATTGTTGATGGGGAAGGGCTTCAAATTGCCTGGAAAATGTAAATGGTGCTAAGTTGGAGTTTTTCTTGTGGTCTGTCTGGGACTTGTTTTCTGTGTATAGTTCAGATATGAATAATTTGATAGGCTTTGGGATTTTTGTGTTTTTGTCATTCATTTCATAATAATATGCAGTCTCTGTTATAAGCATATCACTGCGCCATGGGCAAATGTATATAGTTCAACCTGTGTCTTGCCCTCTAAAAGCAAGAGAAATAAAAAAATATTTTTAAGTAATAGTAGCACACAAGCTGATTCTAAAACTCAGAGAAAGACAAATGACCCAGAATAGCCAAAATAATCTTGAATAAGAAGAACAAAATTAGAAGGCTCGCACTTCCCCAATTTTAAAACTGATGACAAAGCTATTATAATCAAGACAGTGTTGTACTATCATAAGGATAGATTTATAGACCAACAGAATAGAATTGAGAGTCCAGAAATGAACCTTTACACGTATGGTCATTTGATGACCATTCAACTGGGGAAGAAGAGTCTTGTCAATGAAATGCCGGGACAACTGGATTTGTACATGCAGAGGAATGAATTTGGACCCTTAATGTACAAAAGTTAACTCTAAATGATCATAGACATAAATATAACAGCTAAAACTGTAAAACTGGAAGAAAACTTAATAATCCTCATGACCTTGGGTCAGACAATGGCCTCTTGTATATGACACCATAAGACAAAGCAGCCAAAGAAAAAATAAATAGGACTTCATGAAAATAAAAAGTCTTGTGCTTCACAGGACACCATCAAGAAAGTGAAAAGACGACCCACAGAAGGGGAGAAAATATTTGCAAATCTTATGTGAAAAGAAACTTCTATCCAGAATATATTAAAAAAAAAAAAAAACTCTTAAAATTCAACAATAAAAAAATCCAGTTTAAAATTTGGCTAAGAATTTGAATGGTCTTTTCTCCAAAGAAGCTATATACATGGTCAAGAAGCACATGGAAAAATGTTCAACATTATTAGTCCTTACAGAAATGCAGACCAAACCTCAATGAGCTGCCACTTCAGACTCACTGGGATGGCTGTACTCAAAGAGACCGTATGAAGTGTTGACCCTGAAGTCAGAAATGTAATATGGTACAGTCACTTGGGAAGAGTTTGGCAGTTCCTTAAAATGTTAAACATATAGTTACCATGTGATTCATTAATTCCTAAAATAATTGGAGTTAATGTATCTGCCCAATTTTGTAGATACCCAAAAGAAATGTTCAACTGATGAGTGGATAGACAAAATATGGTGTATCTATTTAACAGAATACTGTTTGGCAATAAATAGGAATGACGTACAGATACTTGATGTAAAATGCATGAGAACATGCTAAGAACAAGAAGCCAGTCTTGGATGATCCCTTTCTAGGAAATAAGCAAAATAGACAAATCAGTAGAAATAGAAAGTAGATTAGTGGTTTCCTGGGGAAAGTGAAGAATGGGCACTAATTGTTTATAGGTTCAGGGTTTCTTTTTGGGGTGATGGAAATGTTCTGAAATTAGATATTGGTGATAATTATTCCATGAATATACTAAAAGCCTCTGAATTGTATACTTTAAAAAGATAAATTTTATGGTACATGAATTATATCCCACTAACATGCTGTTTTTTGTTTTTGTTTTTTTAATAACTAATGGAAGGTATTTAGTGGTAAATATCAAAAGGAAGGATTCCAGATGATGGAACATTGTCTCTATGCTTGGTGTAGGTAGATTGAGGATTTATGAAAGAGGTGTGTTTGCATTGAGTGGCTTTTAAGGAAGATGAAGACTTGGCTATGTAGCTGTTTCCAAAAGGAAGAGTTCTGAGTCACAGAATTCAGCCTAAGATGAGGTCAGGAACTCAGGAATGTCTTTGGAAGTTCAGCTTGGTAGTTATACGGGGCCAGTGAGAAGTTTCAATTTAAGACTTAACTGGAAAGGCAGGATGGTCCCAGATGAGTGGGGTGGGGGTGGAATCTTGAATGCCAGCATAAGGAATTTTCTGCTGTAGAAAATTAATAAAAAGTGACACATCTTGGAGCTGTGTATTGGAAAAATTAATCAATGGCAGAATGTTGCATTAAATGGAAGGGAGAGATGGGGCGCCTGGGTGGCGCAGTCTGTTAAGCGTCCGACTTCAGCCAGGTCACGATCTCGCGGTCCGTGAGTTCGAGCCCCGCGTCGGGCTCTGGGCTGATGGCTCAGAGCCTGGAGCCTGTTTCCGATTCTGTGTCTCCCTCTCTCTCTGCTCCTCCCCCATTCATGCTCTGTCTCTCTCTGTCCCAAAAATAAATAAACGTTGAAAAAAAAAATTAAAAAAAAAAATGGAAGGGAGAGAGCTCACCTGTGGAGATAACCATTAGGAGTCTGATGCAATTGGTTTGAGAAGGTTTTCCTTTTTAAAATTACCTGAAACTAATTGATTGAGCCCTGGGCCTTCTGATACCAACTTGGTGAATTTGAAAGGCCTCATACACAGATGTTATTTTTACTTCATTTCCTGAGAAAATGAATCACAGTTTCCTAGTAAAGAGCTGTCTGGGGTGCTAAACAATAGTGTGTGGGCCCATGCTTGGCCAGTCCATTCATTTTGGTTTCTTTTTCTTCTGTTACTCACCACCTGTGTTTTTTGTTTTTATTTTTTCCTTTCCTGCCTTCCTTCCTGCTTGGTCTACTGTCTCTCTTACCTTCAAAGCTTTCACCTTCCATCTGCAATCATGAGACAGTTTAGCAGAGAAAATTGCCAAAATTTCTTTGTACAACGTAAAACTAGATATTAGTTGTAGGAGAAAAAAGAATGAAGAAAATCTTTTCATGAAGCGCATATGGAGGCAGTAATATAGGCTGTATAAGTGAATACTTTAATGGAAAATATGCAAAATATGATAACATTTTTCCTTAAGTGAATTTAATATAAAAGGAATTGAGGTGTGAGAAGGCTCACTATGGGAATTCTTTTAAGCCTGTAACTTGCTGATCTCATAGGATCTCAGCATTCCCATTTATGACCTACTTCAAAAGTCTTTTCTAGAAGTTTCATGTCTCCTGTTTTGGTATCCTGAATAGCAAACTTAAGACCCCAATTGTGCCTCCAGTCCTGTATGGTGAAATGGTCACCCACATTCCTGAGACTGAAAGAACTAGAAGATTGTCACAGGTTCACAATGAGGCCATCTAACTAATCTCAGCTGTCTAATTTATCATTTCTACCAAATGGTCTTTTGATCTTGGATTGCATCATTAAGGGTATTTGAAAGATTGCCATCGCCATTTCGATTTTCCAGTATGAACATGAAATTAGACAGGTGCAGTGTGGGCATGAAGGTGGAGTTATCACATTGCAGCAGGAAGCCTGTTTGTTTAAAGAGTGTGTCAGGTTTTGTTTATTTTTCTTTTGGGGTGAGTGTGGGTAGGGTGGCTAAAGGCAGGAAAGGTGAGGCTTGGTCCTTTTGCTCTTTTCAGGTGACACTGTTGATTTGTGTTGAGACCTAATATCGAAAATAAACCTGTGATACCCTGAGAGAAAGGGAGGGAGGGGGTGAAGTAGGAGAGTAGGGGGCAGGAGGGAGGGTCAGGGCCACGTTTGGAGTCAAGACTCCTGCTTTTGAATCTTAGCTCTGCCACTTTCTGTTTTCCTGAGCCAAGTTGCTTCACCTTTCTGAGCCTGAGTTTTATCAACATAAAATGGGGGCAGTTGGGAAGATGAAATAAATTAACTCATGAGAGGATTCATGTTGTCTGTCTTATTATAAATGCTGAGTCCTGTGGACACTTCAGAGTTTACCATTCATGTTTTTTGTGATAATATGTTAATGATATACACAACAGTTTAAAACTCTCCTTTTGGTGTAAGTATAGTTCTAGAGAGGTATAATGTTCTCAATAAATGACTTAAATCATAGTTTGTGGAACCTGGTTACTTATAGTGGATATCCTTTAAAATGGCAGCCAGCTGTAGTCTAGAAGTTTATGCTCAAGGTGGCACTGTTTCCCCATAAATTTGGTGATTTTTTTTTTTTTTTTTTAAATCCCTGTCTGTTTCAAGTCAAGCAAATAACTGGATATATATTTAACACCTTCTCTGCCTCGGATAGTCCCCAGGCCTTCTCACCTGTGACACCCCACCCACTATCATACCCTAGATACTCAAGTTTACCAATATTCACTATAACTTGCATGTGAGAGGTGAGCCATCATTAAACTAGTTGATCTGTTAAATTTTTTAAGACATTTCTTACAACAATACTTTACAGTTTGCTGCTTTCATTTTGTATTTTGGTGTTTTTAGGTCTCACATACATGAAAAGGTTGTAGGCCCCGGCTCCTAATGTAATAGAGGACATGATACAGTTCTTCCTCAAACTGATTGTGGTACAGGGGAAAATCTCTATGCCGAACTTTATTTTTGCTAGTAATCTGTATCAGGACCACCATATTGTTTGCCACTTCTTGTCAGAAACTACAAATACGTTTCACAGGTATGGGCGTTCTGAGCTTGATGTGAATTGTTTTGTTTTGTTTTTAGATCCGGGGATTTCTGTCACGATTTGATAATGTCCTTCCTGTCAGCCTGGCATTTGACAAATGTACAGCTTGTTCTTCCAAAGTAAGTCACTCTGCATTTGAGGGACTTGGTTTTAAAACTGAGCCCATCACTGTACCAGCCAGAGGCACTGAAACCAACTGAGAACTTTTCGGCAGGGAGGGGTGGGGTCTAAAAAACTGGAAAGGATTTTCTAGGTGTTGCTTATCTGTATTCATTCTCACAGAGAAACCAGCCTGAGAAAGTTTGATTGATAGTGTACAAAGAGAGACTGAATTAGATAATACAGTTCTGTATCGATACTTGCATCATGTTAATTTTCGGCTTGAATATGAACTTCAGTAGGTTTTGTTCTTCCCCTGAGGTTCCTCCTTTGCATGGACCATCATAGAGCAATTTTTAAGTGTTACTCAGACGAGGGGGGATACTAGGCAGTCCTGGTGGTGTGTCTTTTGGAGATCTACATAATGACAAAAAATAAACAGAGATTAGGGGCCTGGATAGGGAGCCCATCAAAGGGCCCCTTCAGCTTTGATCTTTCCAGAGGCTCTAAAAATAGAGCTGGTATGTCCTCCATTGTAATGGGAAACGGCTGATGTATCTCAAAACTACAGTGATGACATCTCATTTTTTTTTAATTGTTTTAACGTTTATTTATTATTGAGAGACAGAGACAGAGCTTGAGCAGGGGAGGGGCAGAGAGAGGAGGAGACACAGAATCTGAATCAGGCTCCAGGCTCCGAGCTGTCAGCGGAGCCCGACGTGGGGCTCAAACTCACAAACTGCGAGATCATGACCTGAGCCGAAGTTGGACACTTAACCGACTGAGCCACCCAGGTGCCACACATCTCATTTTTTAATAGGTCTAGATAGTCTAAGTTAGCTGTGCCTGTATACCATGTGTTATAGGTAATTTTCTTTTGTATGCCTCTAAGCCTTCTGATGCTCAGTGATATAACCTGGGTTTTTAAAACCCAAGCTTATTGACAAGTCTTTCATGTTCAAGCGTTATGCAAAATAGAGTTGGGATCGTTAATCCCAAACTCTGGCCTCTCAGTTCTAATTCAGGACTTCTTTGCCACGTAGCCTACATTTGGCAGTAATGGAAGGGATTGAATTCTAGGGAAATTCCCTCCACTCTGAGTTGATAAGGTTTAAAAAACAAAAACAAAAACTTTGGGGCACCTGGGTGGCTCAGTCGGTTAAGGGTTCAACTTCAGCTCAGGTCATAATCTCAAGGTTTGTGGGTTTGAGCCCCACATTGGGCTCTGTGCTGCAGCTTGGAGCCTGGAGGCTGCTTCGGATTCTGTGTCTCCTTCTCTCTCTGCCCCTTCCCCACTCACACTTTGTCTTTGTCCCTCTCTCAAAAATAAATTAAAAAATAACAAAAGTAAAAATAAAAAAAACTTTACTTGGGTCATATCCTATGAGAAGCACAATCCTAACCAGGTTCTCTAACAGCTTAACTCAGATTTGAGAATGTTGATAAATTTGGTTAATTTTTGTTGCTTAAACATTTAGAGCAGTTTTTTTCTTCAAAAAGTAAACTGGGGTACCTGGGTGGCTCAGTCAGTCAAGTGTCTAACTTTGGCTCAGGTCATGATCTCACGGTTCACGAGTTCGAGTCCCACATCGGGTTCTTTGCTGACAGCTCAGAGCCTGGAGCCTGCTTCGGATTCTGTTTCTCCCTTACTCTGTGCCCCTCCCATGCTCATGCTCTGCCTCTCTCTCAAGAATAAATAAACAGTAAAAAAAAAAATTCAAAAAATAGGGGCGCCTGAGTGGCTCAGTTGGTTAAGCACCCAGCTCGTGATTTCAGCTCAGGTCATGATCTCATGGTTCATGAGTTCAAGCCCTGTATCGGACTCTGCACTGACAGCACTGGAGCCTGCTTGGGATATTCTCTCTCTCTCTCTCTCTCTCTCTCTCTCTCTCTCTCTTTCCCTCCCCTGCTTGTGCACAAGTGCTCTTTCTCTCTCTCTCAAAATAAATAAATATGAAAAAAATAAAAAATTAAAAAAATTAAATTATGAGCCATAATTTAAAAAAGAATAAAAAATGAAGTAAACTAAGCAGTGTTATTATTATGCATCCCAAGTGTCCGTGTTGAGATTTAAAGCTTACCACTTGGTCACTAGTTACTCATAAGTTAATTCTTTTTGTCATCTCTTTGAGATATCTTCTGTCTGTTCAAGTCAAGGCCTCAAGGATGTCTACATGCACTTCTGCCTTCAGAAATGCAAGTTTAAGATTATATGCTTTATAGTGAGCACATTTTGTTTTCTTTGAATGGCTCAGTTAATTGGTCTCAAAATAACTTGGCAGTATTAATTTTCATACTGAAATCATTTGGCACAGGTGCCCAAAGATTTTCTGTGGCTTTATGCAGATTAGACTAGTCAATGAAATAAAGATAATTGGGTTTTGTAAGTGAAATGCAAGCACTCCGATTCCTTCTTGTTGACTTTCTTAATTGAGTTAGTCCTGGAGATACTGTTTGTGAAGAATCACAAGCATACCAGCTAACCAAGGTCCCTTATTTTCTTTGAGAAAGAATCGCTTTGCATTTTTCTTTCACACTTATTGTAAGCATTACATTAAATATAGGTATCACTTTTTTGTTAGCAAACTTAATTCTTCTTGGTGGTCATTCTGAGAGTCCTGCTTTACATAAACATGTTGGACGATTTAATACAAACTGCCTTGGATTTTAACAGCTGTGCTATTCCCATAGCGATCACTTTTCATGTGGTCTGGGTATTAAATTTCTTTTGTGCTGAAAAGGTTGCTTCACTGGCGCACGTATTTCCTTACAGTAGAAACACGGCCTTTACTTACTTGGCGAACTTCTTTATTCGCTTAGGAGAATGTCATTCTCTATTATCTGCAAACCCAACATTAATACTTTGAAATGACAAATCCAATTACAGTTTCATCTCTGTGCATGTGAATTTTTCTTAATGCATACTTAGCGTAATATTTTTATACTGAGTCATATCATAGTTGTTATTGTTTCAGAAAGATTCTTTGGGGCTAAAAATGACTTTTTAAAAATTCTCCTTTGATATCCATGAAGTAATTTTTTCCTGTGGTAGTTTTTGATATTTTTGCTTCCCCCCCTCCCCCTCCAGGACCAAGGCCTCACTTGTGTCTTAATTTAATACAAATGCAGGCAGAAAGATGGGGGAGATAGAATAAGCTCTCAGTGCTGAGTAATAATGCTCTGTTGATTACCGTGTTTATATACATGTATAGACCTTTTATAAGGCCTGAGGTGGGGAAAAATATACTTCTCTGTGACTGGGAAGGCTGAATCATCTACACATAAATCATTTCTTATCTTGTTTGGTTTTAACTTGGCACTGTTCAAACTTACAGAAAAATTACTGAAGAATCTGGAGGGAGAGGGTAGTGAAAAGGCGCTTTCGTTCCAATTTCCGTATATCATAAGACTTTCTAAAATGACGATGTCTGCCACTGGAATTTCAAAAAATCGTATTTGAAGCTATACAAGTTGTTTTTAGTTCTAAAAAGGAATTTAGAACCGAGTCAAGTTTTGTAGATTGCTACCAGAGGGAAAAATAGAATTTTGAAACCAATGTTCTTAAAAGAATTTCTCATAATACATTGAATTAGTTATTATGAACTTTCACCTAAATATTTTGGGGGGAAGCTTAGGGTCTTTGTGGGGGGGGGGGGTAACTTTCTATTTTGATATAATTTTACACTTACAGAAAAGTTGGAAGAATAGTGAAGGGAACCTCCTTATATTATACCCAGATTGACCAATTGTTTCTATTTTGCCCCATTCGTGTATGTGCCCACTACCCTCCCTCCCTCCTCTCTTCTTCCTCCCCACCTTTCTCTTTTTCTTGAAAATTTGAGAGTAAGTTGGAGACCTTGTGGTTCTTTCCAACTAAACACTGTACTTCAGTGTGAATTTTCCTAAGAAAAAGGAGTTTCAGGCAGTTTAATGTTGCCACAATACTAATCTAATCCAGTCTGTATTTCAAATGTTGTTATTTGTACCAGAAATGTTCTTTATTGTTTTTTTCTCCCAGTCCAATTCAGGATCTAATTCAGGATCGAGCATGAATTTAGTTATCATATCAATCTGGAAAAGTTCCTTAGCCTTTCTTTGTTTTTCTTAACCTCAGTATTTTGATATTTTTGCCAGTTATTTTGTAGCATTTCTCTCATTTTGGGTTTGTCTAATGTTTCCCTATGATTAGAGTCAGGTTATGAATTTTTGGTAGAGGTACCAAAGATGTGATGATAACATCTTTGTGTCAGGAGGCACATAATGTATTTTATCTCCTTTGGTGATGCTAATTTTCCCCTTCCTATATTTGTAACTACCTTCCCCAATGGTGAGAAACCTGGCTGTCATTATCCTGGATGTATTTACTCACTTGCTCAAGTCTGGAATACATAGAAAGTAGTTGTTTGGTTGTTTTTTTTTTTTTAATGTGTTTATGTTTATTTATTCTGAGAGAGAGCAGGGGAGGTTGGGGTTGGGGGTGGGAAGAGAGAGAGAAAGAGAGAGAAGAGCCCAAGCAGGCTTCTCACTGTCAGCACAGAGCCCGATGTGTGGCTTGATCCCACAAACTTTGAGATCATGACCTGAGCTGAAATCAAGAGTCAGACACTCAACCAACTGAGCCACCCAGGCGGCCCCATAGAAAGGGAGTTCAAAACTGCTAGCCCATACTACTGCAGAAAATAAACCTACTAATTAGAGTTCGATTTTTGTGCGTGGTTCTTATTTCCTAGGTAGAATTTATATACAGTGGAATGCATGAATCTTAAGAGAGAACACTTCTTTAGGTTTTGACAAATGTACACATGTATGTAACCCACGTTTCAATCAAGATATAGACTGTTTTCCTTCAGCTCAGAAAGTCCCCTTGTCCTACTTTCCGGTCTGTCTCGAGGAAGGGGGACAGTATGTTGAATATTATGACCATTTTCTTTGCCTATAAGGAGAAAGCTGAGCACCTTCTGGTGTTTTATGCAACCATAGCCCAGTTCCTGGGACCCAGAAGTTGACTAGAAACTTGTCGCGGATCAGTAGTCCAGAGCAGGGCTGTGCCTGAGGCAACTGCATGTGGATATTCTTGTGGTTATTGCACAGTCTGCCACCCACAACCTTTGTGATACTGCAGGAATAGGCTTTTAGGAAGAAGCAGGCCCCATTCTTTGTTTTCATACCATCTGGGACTTGCCCACTGCACAGATGTAGCAAGATGTGCCCAGAAACCTGATCTTGGGATTTTAATTAGCAATTAGCAACCCTAATAATACCTTTGGTGTTTACTCTGCCACAGGCTCTTCTGTTGATGGGTTATGATTAAACTTCCCAAAGTGATTGCTGATAACCTTTTGTGTGCATCTGTGTTCTGTGTCTTGAGGAACGATAGGGGTGTAGGAATAATACATGTTAGCTGGTATCCTCATAGAATAAATTATATGTTTTTGTTTGTTTGTTTGTTTGTTTTTGCCTTTCTCCTAGCCAACCATTCGATTTTTTTTTTGTATTACATAATCCTAACTTTCTTCTATCATATTTCCTTGTTACTTAAAAAGCATGAGATAACAGTATTCAGCTTAGCTATTTAAGCTTTGTATAAGAAAAAAACTGTCCCTGAGCAATCTGGTGCCTGAGATTCTACAAATGCACCCTTTAGAGGATAGAAAGACAAGTCATAGGGGTGCCTGGGTGGTTCAGTTGGTTAAGCAACCGACTTTGGCTCGGGTCATGATCTCAGGTCTGTGAGTTCAAGCCCCACATTGGGCTCTGTGCTGACAGCTTAGAGCCTGGAGCCTACTTCAGATTCTGTGTCTCCCCCTCTCTCTACCCCTCCCCTGCTCATGCTCTGTGTCTCTCTGTCTCTCAATAATAAATAAATGTTAAAGAAAAAAATTAAAAAAAAAAAGACAAGTCATAGATATGCAAAGAGAGGTTAAAGTTTTGCTGTATGGCTGTTAGCTGGTATTCATTTTATTCAACTGCCATTTGAGTCCCTGCAGTGGACAAAGATGATAAAAATAGCCACTGCCTTTAAGGAATGCTATCTAGAGGATGAGACTGACCTATAAACCAGCAGTGATATATAAACCATATCATGATATGTTCTGCAGTCAAGGTACATCCTCTTGTGGTGGTGTCATATTCCTACTCATTTTTCAAACAGGAGAAAACGGGGTGGTCTTGCAGAAAGTGACTTCTGAGTTGATGTTAAAGGATGAGTGGGAATTTCTAGAAACACGTGGGAGATAGAACAAGATGAAGGCATTGTAGACGGGGGGGGGGGGGGGATTGCATGAATAATAGCCACAAGAAAGAAAACATGGCACATTTATGAAGCTGTTCAGTATAGCAGTTGTGACAGAGCACTGGACACCCAGGTCCATACAGACTGTCCTGTTTGTGAGTGCTATTTCAATTTCAGCTCTTCTTGAGTTGGAATCTGGTGGACTTGGTCTAGCATTTGAGGCTGCCATTTTGAATTTTACAATTCCATTTAAAATGGTTTCTCATCTAGCACCAATCATAGGGAGTTTCCTAGCCTAAGGAGTCCAGCAGCTGCAACAGGGTGGTGTAGAGGCCAGGAAGTCATTCAGGGGATTTCCAGGGTCTTGGCTCTGAGTCCCTTGCTGGCTGCCTGAGTGACCACAAGCAAGGTGCTCCCTGCTCTGTCCACCTCCTTTACTTCTTTTGTTAAATGAGTCAGTCAGATGAGAAAAGCTTTGGCTCTCTATTGACACTCAAAGTTAGTAGCTCTTATATTTTCCTTTCTTAATTTTATTCTGTATTCCACAGCAATCTATTTTAATTATAGAAAAATCAGAAAATATATTTAAGGTTAAACAGGATAATCAACCATATTCCAGCCACTCAGACCACAGTTAGCCATTGATCTCTGCCCTTCTTGACTTAAGAAAGACAATTGCTATGTATAGAGGTATGTATAGATAATTTTTCTCTCTGAACATTCCTATTGTATGTCTGAAATTAGCTTTCGAGAGACGGATTTATGGTGCTTCATCAAGGATACTCCCTGCTTCTCTGATTTGATAGGGTTTTAAATCTCAGTCATTTATAAGGACTGGCCAGAGCCCAGTCGGAAGAGCTCTCCAAAGTTTGTGCCAGGAATTTTTGCATACAGCTTCTCAGTGGCAAATATTACTCAAAACTGGGCTGCAGCCAGCTTTTCCTTCTCCTGTCCAAAAGAGACATAAATCTCTGATTTGGAAAATGATGAGTAACCCCCAGGTTCCCTTTCCCTATCTAATTTACCCAGTGAGGCCTCCAGTCTTCTGTTGTAATGTGTGATGGATTCCATGTGCATGGTCGTGTTGTATAAGCTGTATCCCACATCTTGTGCTTAGCAACTAGTGTTTCCCAGTCTCCAGAGCTGCTTGGTTCCCTAATGGAGACAGAATATCCAGCCAGAAGCAGTATGGAGTATGTAACTGCAAGCTCTAACCTTGGAGCTCTTGGCTCTTCACCTCCTTGAAAAACCTTGGACATTTCTCCCTTTGCTTCAATTTCCTCATCCATAGAGTGGGGAAAATATTTTCTGTTTCCCAGGGAAATTGCAATGGCTGACGTGTATCCAGTTCCCTGTGACCAAGTACCAAGGCCTTTGCCCACTCCTGGGACTGGTGTTGACATCAGAAATGAGAAAACAAAGACCCCTGTGATTGAAATAGGTCACCCGGGGTGTGTGGAACCCTCTCTGGGCTCACTGTACAAGCAGGTACAATGAGAGTCCTGACTGAAGGTCAAGGCTGCCCTGGCTTTGAGAAGCTGAGAAACCTTCCATCATGACTCATGACAAGTACTGCCAAAACCTTCTCCTCGAGTCCAGAGAACTGCGCCTTGCTTGCTACCTCTGACCAGTGGTCTTCTGAGACATCCTAATTGGTAGTTAAAGCTTGTACTGCTTACTCCTCTCCCTGTCACCTGAGGTCACAAAGGCATGCCTAGTTTGCTTGAACACATTTTTTTCTTACAGGATCCTTTTATGATCCAGACCAGAAAGTTTAGTACTGTGTTCTTACATGGTTCCACTGGCTGCCCGGCCCAAGCATAATCTTCAGATTGTTGAAAATCTGGGTTGCTATTAGTATGGAATTAATCTCACTCACTTTTGGGCTCTTTTCCCCTCCCCCACCCTAAGCCCATCTCTTGACAGAGTGGTTCTTAACATTGAGTCCTGGACCTTGTGCAGAGTGACCAGAGCAGTAGACCCTGCTTCTCTGGGGAAAAAAATAAAAATAAAAATAAAAAATGCAAAGCCACACACAGTTTTACAGACAGTTTCAGTGACTCCATGAAGTCCCAGAAACATGCCTGTGGATCCTAGGAAAGCACCCTTGTACTATGAATTTTTCTTTGCTGCCATTCCCAAGCTGTGCTGGGTGAGACGCTGGGGAATGAATGTTGCAAGTAGCCCCACCATGACCTCTTGTATGGCTTTGGAAAGTTGCCATCTCTCTCTGGGGACTCATTTTCCTCAGCTGTAGTAAAGGGAGATTCAGGAGCTCATTTACCACTGGATTTTGTTTTATGACTCTGAGATTGTGCGGTCTCTTGATCACCATTTCTTCAGGCCCAACTATGTTTAGGACAGGGAAGATACTGACCCTGCTCAGAGCTCTAAGAGTTCTCGCATCTCTGGTGGTGCACCGATTTGACTCCTGATGGACAAAGAGCCCCAACTATCATCTGTTCACGTTCCTTCCTTTTTCATATAAAGATATATGTGTATTTTATAATTTATATTTATGTTCATACTTCATACATTCATTTATATTCATAAAATATTTATATATGATATTCATGAGACATCTTCCCTTCTCTCTCCACCCTCAGTAGCTTTGGAAGTAAGGGGGGGGGCAGGGCGGATCATGGTAGTTACTGCTGGGTTTTTGAAATAAGGGAGCCATCAACTTGGGGAGCTTTTTATGGATGTATGTGCTTGTATATGGACAAGTTGTATACAACATATAACTGTTTACACTGAATACTAAAAACACCCAGATATATATTTATGTGAGTTTATTTTAATGACTCTTGGCATAATAGTTCACGTGAGCAGACATGAAAGCTCCTAATTCATGATACATTTTTGAAGGACACAGAGGTGAATAAAAGCCTCTGAAGTTTCTGATGATGTCCTTCTGGACAAGATAGTAAACTTACATTACATGATTCAATATAACTTGCTATACTTGAATTATATAAACATCTTTACTCAAGAAATGTTCCTACCTTGGAAGGGGTAACTAGTTTTTAGTAAATGGTAGGAAATGATCAGGTAGATGTTTTGAATGGCAGAAAAAAGTAACGATTCAGTAGGTGAACAAATGAACAGCAGAACCGGAGAAGGAAGAAAGAAGATAGCTCTGCCCTGCAGGAACTCAATCAGACAGGTGGCTAGGGCTCAGCAGCAGGATGCCCTTTGCCTGTTAGCGCCAAGGTGTGATTTATCCTTATGCCATAAATGCCATAAGTGGTGGCTATCACTGAATGTTACGTTTCAGTGTTCCGAATATTTATTCAGCTGATCTTCTTTTTCAGCTTTTACTGTCTCCTTTGCTTTAGTTGATGCTTTCGCTGATTTGTTATTAGATTGGAAGATCATTTTTAGAGGATATTAAAACAAGGGGCCTTTGGGATTCATCAAAGATGACCTAACATTTTATTAAAGGACACATTTTGGCAATGAGTTCTTTGAAGGGTTTTGCTTGCTCTCCTGCAGGATTTTTAAGAGTCTCCATTTTATTTTTTCTAAAAAGCCTTCCAATACCCTGTCCAGGTATTTCTAAAAGTACTTACCACCATAGCCTTTTTTGCCATAGAAGATGTGGAAAGAACTGTATGAGAACATCCTATTCTTAAAGCTGCTGTCATTATAACTTATAAAATATTTTATGTGATGATAAATTCTGGAGTGTCTGGCCCTCCCTAGTTTTTTTGTTTGTTTTTTGTTTTGGGGTGTGTGTGTGTGTGTGTGTGTGTGTGTGTGTGTGTTTAAGTAAACACTGTACTGCACATGGGGTTCGAACTTATGACCCTGAGATCAAGAGTTGTGTGCTCTGCGAACTGAGCCAGCCAGGTGCCCCTGGCCTTCCCTAGTTTTAAATAAGTTTTTATCATAGAAATTAAAGTTTTTTTCTTTAAGTTTTTTTTTTAATGTTTGTTTATTATTGAGAGAGAGAGACAGAGAGACAGAGAGAGAGACAGAGTACAAGCAGGAGAAGGGCAGAGAGAGAGGGAAACACAGAATCCGAAGCAGGCTCCAGGCTCTGAGCTGTCATCACAGAGCCCGACGCGGGGCTCAAACCCACGAACCATGAGATCATGACCTGAGCCGAAGTTGGACATTTAACCAACTGAGCCACCCAGGTGCCCCAAAGTTGTTTTTTTCTTCACAAGGAAGAAAAGACTGCATGCTTCTCTTTTCTAGAATTTCTAGTGGCTGATTAAAGTGCACACCAAAGTTTGACATCTTGACTTCATAGCCATCCGACTAAAATGGGAAAATTTTAGTGATCCTTTTGTCTGTGATCCTGAAACGGCTGCAAGTGTGCCAAATGTAAGCACTCAGTGGGAGAATAGATGTAGCGAGTTTTTGCAAATCAGAGGAACCGTGTACTTGCATGTGTGTATATCCAGCGGGGTCTTGAGGAATGGCAGTATATGTGGGATAACTGACCCGCCTCCCATGAGGACTGTTCTGAATAGTCCCATTGCCTGTAGTCAGAACTTACCTGTCCTCATGACTCTAGACAGCCTTGGTGTCTTTGTAGTTGACTCTGGATTCCGTAGAGCATTTGGATACTTTAAAGACCTTTGTCAGCACTCCCACTTGGGATAGAAGTCCATGCAAAAGCATATATTTTCATGTTATTTATAAAGGTGGGAGAGAAAATTTGGGTTTCTCCCAGTTCTCAGTTGTACTTGACATTTCCCTTTTATATCTGCTCTCTCATGAAGGACCCTGAAGGGGGAAATGGTAACAAAAGTGAATTGAGGCAAGTTATTTATTGTTGTGTTAATACCTCTCACATATCCCAGACGTGGGACATGAGCCCAATATTGCTCTTTATGGGCCAGTATCTAGATTTTCTGTTAGTTCAATTTGACCCAGCAGACTTGACTCCAATCATAATGCAAGCAGGCTTTAAAAAATAAACAAGTGCAAACCGATTTACCAGTAGAGTAACGTGTGTACCAAAGAAAACAAAAGCATGCACGCGTCACTTGGCTCTACTGGAGGAGTAAGAGTTGTATTTCCTAACATCTGCCGTTTGTTGCCTAATCGCTTACTGTTTCCTATTATTGAGAATATTCCAGTAGGCACTTAATACCTGAAAAATGAGGCCTGTGACACCCTAGCACCCTCTGTGCAAAAGAACTGCAAGTCCCAAGAAGAGGGCCATCTCCCAGGGTCCCTGGGGGAGACGGTGTGCTTGCTTCGGCTCTGCCGTGCAGACTCAGGACATTTGACAAGTTCTTCTGGGGAAATTGCTTCAGATCTCACAATATTTTCCTCTTAATAGCCTCAGCAGTGGTGAGTTCTTGACCTTTGAGGGTGAGTTTGATTTTTTGGAAAGGCTAGAAGTAATTTGAAGCTGCATGTTGTGAATCAAGGGAACAAGCAGTTTGCAAGAAAAACTTTAAAATTAGAAAGAAAAAAAAAACAGCACTGCAACAGCTTCAGACAGTTTGTGGGGTCTGATTAAGCGAGCGCACCAGTTCAAGGGAGCTCGGAGCTGGCTGAGAGATAACAGGACTTTTTGATACGGTTTGTGCCATAGAAAGGGCACTGGCTTGGGCATCCAACTCTTGATTTCGGCTCAGTTCACGATCCCAGGGTTGTGGGATCAAACCCTGTGTCAGGCTCCTGGCTAAACATAGAAGCTGCTCTCTCTCTCTGCCCCCTCCCCTGCTTGGATGCTCGCTCGCTCTCTAAAGATTTTTAAAAAAACCTTAAAGAAAGAAATGAGCACTGGCTTCAGAGACGACGCTACCCACTAACTGTGTCACCAATGACCAGTATCTCAAACTTTCTGTGCTTCACTTGGGTGGGAAAAAGTTAAGATACCTTTTTAGGGGCAGTGAAGATTAAACGAGAGCTTGTGTGCCACTGTCCTATATGATTGGTACTGTAAGTGTGTTTAATTGTTCATTCTTTAAAGCAGAAATCAGGTGCAATTCCCATCTCCTTTCCTACGTGGACTCACTTTGTAATTATAGCCATAAAGTCTTTCTATCCTTAGAGGTTGAAAAGGGAAGGAAACCAAAAGGATGAGCATTTCTTTTGAAAGGGCATGGCCTCAAGAGGTGAGCAAATATTAATGTGTAGGTTATTACATTCTGTGTCTTTTTCACTCCTTTTCACTTTTCTTTTCTAGTTGGCAGTTAATCTTAATCCAGCGTTTTCATTATTAACCAAAATGAAGCTGAGGTTTAATGTTCCCAGGAATGTGTGCTAGGGGAGGAGGCGAATCTTCATATTTGCCGAAGTTACTGTGCAGGTATCTGTGACCAGTGTCAGGCCCACAATTCCAGAGGAGCAGGTATGAACCTTAAGAAAGACATCTTGGCTATGTTCCCTCTGAATTCTGAATACCTGTGTGTTCTTAGAGGGCAGGGATGTAAGGGACTCAGGATGGTAGTTCTGTGACACCACCAGGCCTCCTGCAGTCCATGCTCCTGCCCCTGTCCCACACTGCTCCTCAGAAGCCTTTCTCTAGCCTCAAGCATCTTGGCTTTCCTTGCCACGGCTCTGAGTGAGGTTGGAGGCCAGAGCAACACTCACAGGGAGGGCCAGCTGCCTTGGCTTCATCATGTTAACTGCTGCAGTGTTTCCCTCTTTTTGGGCACATGTTATGGATGTCTTCCCAATGTCCTTTTCAAGCTTTCCAGGAAGTGGCTAGCAAGAAGGCTACCCAATCTGTCAGGTCAAGAGTTCACTAAGCTAGGAGAAATGACATGGAAGTCCAGGATTTCCAGCGCTCTCAGTTCCACTTACCTACCATGTTAAACATCTCTCTGACAGTGATGTGGCAAGACTAACACTCACAGAATCCTTATGTACTGTCCTTGGGGGAGTGTGAGGGGGTGTGTGAAGTGTGAAGCTTCCATTTAAAAGTTTTAGCAGGGGTGCCTGGGTGACTCAGTCGGTTAAGCATCCGGCTCCTGGTTTTGGCTCAGGCCTGGTCTCATGGTTCATGAGATCAAGCCCCGTGTTGGGCCCACACTGACAGTGAGGGGCCTGCTTGAAATTCTCTCCCCTGTCTCTTTGCCTCTCCCCTGCTCATGCGTTCTCTTGCTCTCTCTCTTTTGAATAAACTTAATTTTCTTTTAATTTTTAATGCTTATTTTTGAGAACGAGACAGAGACAGAGCATGAGCAGGGGAGGGTCAGAGAGAGAGGGAGACACAGAGTCTAAAGCAGGCTTCAGGCTCTGAGCCATCAACACATCTGAGCCTGATGTGGGGCTCGAACTCGAACTGTAAGATTGTGACCTGAGCCAAAGACGGATGCTTAACCTATTGAGCCACTCTGGCACCCCACTGAATAAATAAACCTAAAAAAAAGAAAGAAAGAAAGTTTAGCAGTATTTAGGACTGGTTAGTTAAGCTCCATGGTGAACCATTTGGTTATCCTTGGGGGACTTGTCCTTTTAAAGGAGAATCCCGACACCCAGAAGAATGTATCATTTTCCTACTGTGATATCAGGAACATTGTGGGGACTAGGGCAACTTCTATGTGCCCTCCAGCACAGGTGCATGGGATGGGGATGAGAGTTTCAAAGTTTTTCCTCAAGAAATTGTTTATGACTGGGGCGCCTGGGTGGCTCAGTCAGTTAAGCACGATCTCATCGTTCGAAAGTTCGAGCCCCGCGTCTGGTTCTGTGCTGACAGCTCGGAGCCTGGAGCCTGCTTCAGATTCTGCGTCTCCCTCTCTCTCTGCCCCTTCCCCGCTCATGCTCTGTCTGTCTCTTTCTCTCAAAAATAAACATTAAATGCTTTTTAAAAATTGTTTATGACAAACATAGTTCACTAGACTTTTTGGTTAGTTTTCGGCTTAAATATTTTTTAAAACATTTGGAAGGTACGGACATGCAGCTGCTAAGAATCCAAGACAGGACTGTTTTTGAAAATACAAATGCTTCTGTTTTGCATTTACTTAAGGAAGTTGCCTCCCATCTATTCCTGTGAATACAGATACTGTTTAAATGATACCATTTTGAGTAAAATACAGTGTCCAGGTGGTTTGGGGGAAATCAGTGGGAAAAAGTTAAAAACAAAACAAAGAAACCTACAACACTTGGGTATCACTGCATTCCAGGGGCCAAGAGACAGAATGATGGTATTTCTGGCAGGCTTCCAGGCCCAGCAAAACCCACACCCCAAGGCTGTCTCTGTAGCTTCCTGTGGTTTTCCCACTGAAGAGAAACAGCCTTTCTGTTGGATGGTCCAAGTTAGGATGGCAAGTTTGTACATTAGCTTGATCAGCACGATATTCCTGCTTTGAGGTTATTTCCCAACAGGATCCATTTGGGAAATTTGATGCACCACAGTTGTTGCAGACTGAACTGCATTTTAATCCTGTTGGTAGAAATCAGTAGCTTCCAGTAATTACAGGTTATCTTGCTGCCGTGTGGTTTGTAACAATGAAGTCAAATCTCAGACCACATTTTGCCACACATGTGAACATTTGTTAGCAAGCAGATGCGAAAGTTGGTCATTCAGCCTGTTCTTGGAGACTGAAAAAGCCCAACCTCGTCCTTTTCATATGTATCTCACATCAGCTATTCAGTAGAGACACATATAAATGTATCCTTTTTAAAGGACATGTCTAACCTTTTGGTTGGAAGCTTCTGTTAACTGTCCAGACCCAGGACAGGAAGCTTAGGCCCAGAGTGCCCCTGCAAAGAGTGGTAGGCTGCCTGGTCTGCCAGACTCTTATAATCCACATGTATACATAAGGTTCTGTTTCCAACCAACCCATATATCCTGAGCACTGTTCCTTCCATCTGAAAAATCATTCCCCCACCCCCTCTTTTATTCTCATGAGGGAAACCCTCCAGTGTAGATTTAGGTAGCTACAGTTGATACACTCTGATTTGGGAGGTTGGATTTCTTCTACTTAGTCTTTCAAATGAGAACCAGCCACATGTATATTATGCAGTCCTGATTTGGGTTCCTCAGATACAAAGTAGATACCCCCTAGGAATGAGAGAGTGTGTGGTGCACATCATACGTGTACACACTATGTATGCTGAACTGTTTTAAAATATAGATAGTACTCTAAGCATTCCTTTATTTGCACCTGGAATACTGTGTCTTGTGTAATGTTGTCAGCCACTGATGAGTGACCTGAAATGTCAGTTGACCACTGGCCTGCTATGATGAGTTAATCAGAGCCATGGATGAATGGTTCGCTTGTGGGACAGAAAAAGAGAATCAGTTTTGTAGGCTTTTTCAAGCTCTTGCACATGCCTCCATCTAATCTTCTAACATGTGTGGAAGTACCTTCCATGCAATTTGCAGAGAAATCTTTGTGCATAGTCATAGAGAAAATTATAGGAACTGTAACTTGAACTTTTGTTCTTTATAGTTCCTCTGCACTGTAAGAGTAAATTGCTACTGAGGAGAGCGATCATGATTCCTCAAGGAATCCAATAGCACTTTCACTTTGGGGCAGGTGTGGGCAAGGTAAGGCCGTGTGCTAAAGATATGATACATAAAAGAATGTTGGGAGATTAGTAGTTTAACTTGTGGTAAGCCATATAATTCAAACCAGTTCTTTTACTGAAGTCATCTAAAGAAAGTAGATAAATAATTCCTTTGTAATCTTCTTAAACATTGAAGAACTAATAAATTGTGAGGAATTATTGAGTTGAGATTTGGGAGAGTGTGTGACACAGAGGAGTGAGCCTAACATTGGGGCCACCTTTGTCTTAAGGGCATTTGCTGATCAGGAAAAGGAAGCTGAGAGCCTGAGCTCACCTTTGGTGTCCTTTCAGGGTTAAAAATTATAGTCTGGGTCTTGTCAAGCTTAGGAAACCTGGTAAACCACTTCCCCCCTTTGAGTTGGACACCCCTAAGGGATACACTTAGGAGTAATGGTAATTGGAAGTGAACCAACTCTCAGACTGGCTGCAGCTCTGTTTCATATTATCTGAGTGGCCCACAAACTTTAAGGTTTACTTGGATTAAGATGAATGCCTGTAGCTAATGCCCATAGGTGCCAGGTCGAAAGAAATGATATCTTTAGTAGAGGAGGATATTACGATCCTAATCCTCAAATTACTTCTGCAAATAATTTTTCCATTACAGTATCCAGCCACAATCAGAGGTAACCAGGCATACAAAGAAAGAAGACACCAAGCATATGAACCAGCAGAAGCAACATGCAACAGAAATAGACACACAGAGACTCTAGGTATTGGTCTTACCAGAAGCAGATGATAAAATACTACAGTTACAGGATTGAAAGAAAGAAAAGCCAAACTTGAGTTTCAGCAGAGACTGAAAATTCTAAAATGTGGCTTTGTACATTAAAAAAAAAAAAAATCAAATAAATTCTACAACTAAAATACAAAATCAAAGTGAATGGGTTTATAGGCAGTTAGACACAGCAAAGAGCAAATCTATAAACTGAAAGCATAGGTTAGAAGAAACTGTTCAAGGTAAAGCACGGAGAGGTAGAACAATGGGAAATTTAAAAGAGAAGATAAGAATGCTCTTATCACTGAGTAAATTACAACGGTTTCAGGAGCTCTATGCTGGGGACTGGGGGCAGAGACCAATATAATATTTTTTCTGTTGTCTCACAGAAGCATACAAAAAAAAAGTTAGTGATGGTTGTTAAAAAATCTGATCAACATGATTAAGAAATCTATTCTGGTGAACACACTGCACCAAAGTGTGAAGCACATTCTTCTCAAGCACACAAGACAATGTTTTACAAGAATTTACCATAGACTGGATCACTGAGCAAGTCCCACAAATTTCAAAGATTGAAACTATACAGAATGTATACTTTTATCCCAATGTAATTATGCTAGAAATCAGAGACAGACTAGAAAATCATCTCCATGTCTTTATTTGGAAATTCAAGTATATAGGCCTAAAAAAGTTATGAATTAAAGAAGATAGAATGGAAATTAAGAAATATTTTAAATGAATAAGTATTTCTTGTAAAAATGTATAGAGTGCAGATAAAGGAGTACCTAATAGAAAAATGGGTATCCTTAAAAGAAAAAAAAGGCCTAAAATTAATGAGCAAATATTTATCTTAAGAAGTCAAAAAAAGCATAACAAATACAAACAAACAGAAGACAGAAACTAAAAAGAAGACTAGAAAGAAGATGAACAAAGCCAGGAGTGTAGAAGCATCTATAAAATTGGGAAACCTCTGGTGAGGCCAACCAAGAGGGCACAGAAAACACAATTAACGTGTATCTTAAGAACAGAGTATTGAATTTTTATTGTATTTATTTTTTTAAAGAACTTTTTTTTTTTAACATTTTTTCAAATTATTTTAGAGAGAGGGTGAGACAGAGGGAGAGAGAGAGACAGAGAGAAAGAGAAAGAGAATGAATCTTAAGCAGGCTTCACGCTCAGTGTGGAACCCGACTTGGGGCTTGATCCCATGACCCTGGGATCAGGACCTGAGCCGAAATCAAAAGTCAGATGCTCAACTGACCAAGCCACCCAGGTGCCCCTCCTGTTCTTGATAGTAATATAGGGGCTCACTCTACAGTTTTTTAAGCTGTAATGTTTTATATCTGTATTATTTCACAACAAAAAGGTTAAAATAATGAATAAGCATTCTGCTGCTCATTCTTGCCTATAATTTACATTGTAAATTTAT
Source organism: Herpailurus yagouaroundi (assembly GCF_014898765.1). Taxonomy (NCBI): domain Eukaryota; kingdom Metazoa; phylum Chordata; class Mammalia; order Carnivora; family Felidae; genus Herpailurus; species Herpailurus yagouaroundi. The sequence goes on along the minus strand of NW_024412414.1, from coordinate 3,649,429 downwards.
ATTTACATTTACAAATGTAAATTTACATTTACATTAATTTTAGCCGTACACAAAAGGGTCTCAACCCGACAAACTGCTTTTTAAGAGAATGCTCATCCTAGCCTGAAGGTTTCTAACACAAGAGTAGAGGCAGCCTACCGGTAGATCACACAACCCAGTAACTTAGGCCATTAAGGGGCGGAGTCCAAAGGAACTTACCTACACCATAGTTAATGTAAACCAGTGTATTTATATTTTTTGAAATTGAGACTCTCCCATGTGTTCCCTGTTATGTTAGGCACCCAAACACACAAGCTTACAAAGCAGGCTGGTAAACACACGAGGGGAGCAAACTAGTTTCAAAAGGACAGGAAAAAAATGGGGGACAATGGCCGCTGGAGCTCAGGTTCTCTCTGAGGGGCAGCTTGAGTCCAACTCCGACGGATCACCGACTTGTGGAAATTTCGGAGTAATGTTGCCAGACCTTCTGTTGTTTGTTTTAAGAGTAAATGGAAATTTGAATTTTAAACTCAAAGCATTTGATTTTTAAGTGTTAATTCAAGAATATGTTTTCCCCCAGATATGCCATGAATCAAATCAAACCTGTGTCTGGGATATTTCCAGGCAAGCACTATTAGTTTATGGCAGTGACATCAAGGGCCGTACAGATGGAGATAGAGAATAATGTATAAAATAATATAATCAAATGCCTAGTTTTTCTCAGTGGACGTTGCCTGCCAAATGTGTGCTTGTATAATTCTCAGCTCCAAAATTAAAGGAAGCTCACTGAACCAAAATTCACACATTACAAAAGTCACCTGGGATAATAATTTTCTTAAGGAGAGCTGGCTCTCTGTGCAGGGGAACTAAAAACTTTTTTTACCATACAGAATTTATCAACGTGTTTGACTAAAACTGCTAAATAAACAGTAATATCACACAGTAATTTATTTCTTTTAGGAGGAACAGCTAAAGATGAGTTTTTAAAGTGAAGGAAACATACATGCTTCTTCACGGGTTGAGTGTAAGAGAAGGTGTCCCGCTTAAATAAAGGGGGCTGTTTTCAAAGCGTGGTCCTAAGACCCCCAGCATCCTGTCTTTTGGGAACTAGCTAGAAATGCAAATTTTTTGACCCCACCCTAGACTTAATTAATGAGAAATTGGGGATGTGGCTCAGCTTTCTGTTTTAACACGCCCTTGGGGGATTCTGATGTATGCTCTGGTCTGAGAACCTTGACTCAATAGTTTTTGTGCTTTGTGACTTATTTTGAAGAATGACTTTAGAAAGCTGTACTTTGTTATATTAAGGTTTCAAGTATAATTTGTTAATGTTTTGGCATCCTCCAAATGATCCTTCAAAGAATATCTTCAGTTGTAGTCAAGAAAAAATATGATTTGGGTTAAAAATGAGCAGGAAAAGTTATAGCCCTAAAAATTTCATTTTATAGTAAAGATTTGTATACTTTCTTTGCTTTCCTTATCCCCCATTCATATGATGAAATAGATACATTTTTCAAGGATTTTTTTTTTTTTTTTTTTTTTTTTTTTTTTTTACTGTTAAGGGTACTGGGGAGAAGGTAGTAAGACAACAGGATTATCAACAGCAATTATATTTTTTAAGATGTTTGGCATTTCAGCTCTGTGTTCAGATGAGAATATAGAGAGGTGGGGATAGTTCTTGTCTGATTCCTTCTGTTTAGATAATGAAGGATGAGAGGAGGTTACTTAAGAAACACAACATGTACCTAGATAGATATTTAACTTACATATTTTTTTTAGGATTTTTTTTTTCTGTGAGTTACTTGCATTTAGTTGGGGTGAAAAGTCTTCCTTTTACATTTTAGTGTTAATTAATACTCAGGTAAGTAAGATAGTCCAGTTCCTTTTCCCTAACTTGGTTTTGTAAATAGAAATGAAACGATAAAATAAAAACAAACCAACAAAGTGTTAGTGTATAAGCAAGCCTGAGACCAAAGAATGAATCTCACAAGTGTAAAAATAGTTCTGCATGCGTTGTACATTATGGTAGATATTTGGTTGTCTCCTTGACAAAAGTTAGTACCCCTGTATGCTTCTGTTCGTAGCAGCATTATTCACGATAGCTAAAACATGGAAACACCCGTGTCCATCTAGAGAAAAATCAATAAACAGAATGTGGTCTGTACATATAATGGAATATTATTCAACCTCCAAAGGGAAGGAAGTTCTCATATACTCTACAACACAGAGGAACCTTGAGGACATTGTGCTAAGTCAGTCACAAAAAGACAAACAATGCATGACTCCGCTTAAATAAGGTATTTAGGGTAGTCAGATTCACAGAGACGGGAAGTAGAATGATTACCAGGGGCTGGAGGAGAATGGTGAGTTAGTGTTTAATGGGTGTAGAGTTTCGGTTTTGCAAGATGACAAGAATTCTGGAGATGGATGGTGGTGGTGATGGTTGTGCAACATTGTTAATGTACTTAATGCCACTGAACTACACACTTCAAAATATTTAGGATGGGGTGCCTGGGTGGCTCAGTTAAGTGTCCTACTCTTGGTTTGGGCTCAGGTTCATGGTTCGTGAGTTCAAGCTCACGCATCAGACTCCACGCTGTCAGCACAGACTCTGCTTGGGGTTCTTTCTCACTCCCTCTCTCTGCCCCTCCCCTGCTCACTCTCAAACTACATAAATCAACGTAAATTTTTTTTTTTTAATATTTAAGATAGTAAAGTTTTTGTTTATCTTACCACCACCACCACCACTACCACAACAACAAACTGGGAAAAAATAAAAGATGGTATTTTTTATACAGAAACATACAGAATTTCCCCAAGATGCCTGTAATCTAGAGCAGGCTCTGTAAATACTCAAATGAATGTATTGAGTGGCTTGGGCTATAATTATTCTTAGAGTGGCTTTTTGTTTTCATTTCTCCAGTTTGCCTCGTTGTTGACTTCTGTCTGTATTTAAAATAAGCCCTCCTCAGATTTACACTATGCAATAGTGTAAGTCTAAAAAGTAGATTAGTTGGTTAGAGCATCCATTTATAAATATTTCGATCATTATAATATCATGGTCATTAAGCAATTCAAATTTGTAAAGTCGAATTATTTGAGACAACCTTATATTGCTTTTATGATAGAGATAAAAAGAGAGCTATTTTAAAAAATTTTTTTTCAACATTTATTTATTTTTGGGACAGAGAGAGACAGAGCATGAACGGGGGAGGGGCAGAGAGAGAGGGAGACACAGAATCGGAAACAGGCTCCAGGCTCCGAGCCATCAGCCCAGAACCTGACGCGGGGCTCGAACTCACGGACCACGAGATCGTGACCTGGCTGAAGTCGGACGCTTAACCGACTGCGCCACCCAGGCGCCCCAAAAGAGAGCTATTTTAGATTTAGATTTAGAGAAAGTTGTTTGTGGCAGGTTAGTTTTTTTTTTTTTTTTTGGAGGCAGGGAGGTTGGGCAAATTAGCTTTTCCACAAAGGGTCTGCAGTAGTTCTTTGATCTTTTACCACTCCCCAAAACTTGAAGGTTATGAAACCTTTTTTTTTTTTAATTTAGCATATAGTGCAACAATGATTTCAGCAGTAGATTCCTTAATGCCCCTTACCATTTAGCCCATGCCCCCTCCCACAACCCCTCCAGTAACCCTCAGTTTGTTCTGTGTATTTAAGAGTCTCTTATGTTTTTGTCCCCCTCCCTGTTTTTATTTTATATTTGCTTCCCTTCCGTTATGTTCATCTGTTTTGTCTCTTAAAGTCCTCATATGAGTGAAGTCATAGGGTATTTGTCTTTCTCTGACTGACTAATTTCACTTAGCATAATACTCTCTAGTTCCATCCATGTAGTTGCAAATGGCAAGATTTCATTCTTTTTGATTGCCGAGTAATACTCCAGTGTGTGTGTGTGTGTGTGTGTGTGTGTGTGTGTGTGTGTGTATACATACATATATATATACATATGTATATACACATACACACATATATACCACTTCTTTATCCATTCATCCGTCGATGGGCATTTGGGCTCTTTCCATACTTTGGCTATTGTCGATAGTGCTGCTATAAACATGAGGGTGCATGTATCCCTTCGAAACAGCACACCTGTATCCCTTGGGTAACTGCCTAGTAGTGCAATTGCTGGGTGGTAGGGTAGTTCTATTTTTAGTTTTTTGAGGAACCTCCATACTGTTTTCCAGAGTGGCTGCGCCAGTTTGCATTCCCACCAGCAGTACAAAAGGGATCCTCTTTAAGGTTGTGAAACCTTCTAAGGAGAGCTTCCTTTTTCTTCTCTTTCTCCTCATTTATATATATTTCTTTATCTTTACAAGAATCTTCAGAAGTATTATTGATCTTTTAAGATGATAAACCAGACTTGGTACTTACTTAGTTCCAAACAACTCTAATTGGAAACGACATATTTTTAAGAAGTAGTCCACAGATTGGTAAGGGAGAGGTTAAGTGCATCTGTCCATCAATCCACCCCTCCATCCCTCACTTCAGATAGTGTTTTTAATTACTCAAGCTGCTTTACAGATACCTTACACTGGATCCTTATACTAACAGCTCATTATAAATCTTTTTTATTATTATTAAACACAATTCACATATTATAAAATTCACCACTTTGATTTAAAGTATACAGTTCTTTGGTTTTTAAGTATATTCACAAGTTTGTGCAACCATCACACTAACTATAGAGTATTTTCATCACCCCCAAACCAACCTCATAATCCCAGTACCCATTAGTAGTCATTCCACCCATTTTCAGCCTCCTCGACACCCTGGCAAGCACTTATCTACTATCTGTCTCTATGGATTTTCCTATCCTGGACATCTCATATAAATGGAACCATACATGTAACCTTTTGCAAAGAGCCTCTTTCGTTTAGCATAATGCTTTCAAGGTTCATCCATAATGTAGCATGTGTCAGCACTTCATTTCTTTTTAAGGCTAAAAAATATTCCATTATATGGATATACCACATTTTTTTTTTATCCATTCATCAACTGATGAATATTTGGGTTGTTTCCATTTGGAGCGCCTATGAATAATGCTGCTACAAACATTTGTGTGTAAGCTTTTGCGTGAACATATGTTCTCAGTTCTCCTGGCTGTATACCTAGGAGTATAATTTTTGGGTCATATGGTAACTCTGTTTAACATTTTATAAAACTGCCAAACTGTTTTCCACAACAGCTGTACCATTTTAAATTCCCATTAGTGTGGGAGGATTTTGTTCTCCATCTTCTTGTCAACATTTGTTATTTTCTCTTTTTTATTGTAACTATCTTACTGGGTGTGGTGTATTTCAGTGTGGTTTTGATTTGCATTTCCCTAATGACCAGTGATGTTGAGTATCTATTCATGTGCTTGTTGGACATTGGTTTTTCTTTTTGGGGGGACATGTCTATTCACTCCCTTTGTCCATTAAAAAAAAAAGTTATAGGGGCGCCTGGGTGGCGCAGTCGGTTAAGCGTCCGACTTCAGCCAGGTCACGATCTTGCGGTCCGTGAGTTCGAGCCCCGCGTCAGGCTCTGGGCTGATGGCTCAGAGCCTGGAGCCTGTTTCCGATTCTGTGTCTCCCTCTCTCTCTGCCCCTCCCTCGTTCATGCTCTGTCTCTCTCTGTCCCAAAAATAAAATAAAAACGTTAAAAAAATTAAAAAAAAAAGTTATTTATGCCTTTTAATTGAGATGTCATAAGAGTTCTTTATATCAAACCCTCATCAGATATGTAATTTGCAGATACTTTCTTGATGTATCCTTTGAAGCACAATATGTTTTAATATTAATGACATCCTAATTTGGGGAGGGCATAGGTGGGTTGAATATGATTTTGTTGCCACATCTAACTCTTTTTGGACCCAAGCTCATAAGGATTTAGTGATTTCTTCTATGAGTGTAATTGTTATAGCGCTTACATTTGGATCAATAATCCATTTTCAGTTAATTTTTGTATATTGTATGTGGTAAGGGTTAAACTTTATTCTTTTCCATGTAGTGGATACTTAATTTTTCCAGTACTATTTGTTAAAAAGTATTTTTCCTACCCCTGTTATCTTGTTGTTCTTGGCACAAATGGAAAGGTTTAGTTTTGGACTCTATTCCATTGATTTATATGTCTGTCCTTCTGCTGGTACCATCAAGTATTGATTATTGTATCTTTCTAGTAAGTTTTGAAATCATGAAATGTGAGATCTCCAACTTTGTTCTTTTTTCAAGATTATTTTGGCTATTCTAGGTCCCTTAGGTTTCCATATGAATTTTAGGATCAGATACTGATCTGTCCCCATCTACTAAAAGCCAGCTGGGATCACACTGAACGTTAGATTAATTTAGGGTATATTGCCATCTTACCAACATTACGTCTTGTAATCAGTGAACTTGGGATATCTTGATATTAAGAACTTTTTGCAATGTAGTTTTCAGTGTACATGTATTACACTTATTTTATTAAGTTTATTCCTAGATATTTTATTCCTTTAATGCTGTTATCAGTGGCGTTGTTTTCTTAATTTCTTCTTTGAATAATTCATGGCTGGTGTGTAGAAATAAAATTGATTTTTGTATATGGCTCTTGTATCCTACCAGAGTAGAATGAACTCTTCAAGAGGAGGAGTGCTTGATGTACTTATTTGCTCTAAGAGTGTTTATGGATTCCTTATGCTTTTCCATGTACAAGGTCATGTCTTCTGAAAATAGAGTATTACTTCTTCCTTTCCAGTCCAGATCGAATCTAGACAGATGCTTTTATTTCTTTTTCTTGCCTATTACCATGACTAGAACTTACAATACAGTGTTGAATAGAAGTGGCAAAAGTGGGAATCTTTGTCTTTTCCTGATGTTAGTGGGAAAGCTTTCAATCTCTCACAATTAAGTATAATATTGATGCTTATTAATGCCCTTTAGGAAGTTGAGGAAATTCTCCATTACAAGCTTATTATTTATATAAAAGGGTGTTGGATTTTGTTAAATGCTTTTTCTGTGTCTATTTAGATGATGGTGTGGTTTTTGTTCTTTATTAATATGAATTATATTGATTTTCACATGTTGAACCAGGCTTGCTTTCCAGGGGTAAATCTCACTTTTTCATGCCCTGTAATCCTTTTTATATGTTTCTGGAGATTCCGTTTGCTAATTAAAAAAAAATTTTTTTAAGCTTTATTTAAGTAGTCCCCACACCCAACGTGGGGCTCAAAGTCACAATCAAGATCAAGAGTCGCATGCTTTTCTGACTGAGCCAGCGAGGCACCCCAGTTTGCTAATATTTTGTTAAAGATGCTTGCATTTATATTCATAAGGGACATTGGTCTTTGGTTTTAATTGTGATGTCTCTGTCTGGTTCTGTATCAAGATGATACTGGTCTGGGGGCACCTAGGTGGTTCATTTTGGCTCAGGTCATGATCTCACAGTTCATGGGTTTGAGCCCCACTTCAGGCTCTGTGCTGACAGCTTGGAGTCTAGAGCCTGCTTTGGATTCTTTGTCTCCCTCTCTCTGTCTCTGGCTCTCTCAAAAATAAATACACATTAAAAATTTTTAGGGGGCTCCTGGATGGCTCAGTCGGTTAAGCGTCCGACTTCGGCTCAGGTCATGATCTCGTGGTCCGTGAGTTCGAGCCCCGCGTTGGGCTCTGTTCTGACAGATCAGAGCCTAGAGCCTGTTTCAGATTCTGTGTCTCTCTCTTTCTCTCTCCTCCCCCACTCATGCTCTGTCTCTTTTCTCAAAAATAAATAAACATTAGAAAAAATTTTTTTAGGATAACTCTGGTCTCAAAATGAGTTGAGGCATGTTTCTTCCTTTTCTGTTGTTCAGGGGTATTTGTGAAAGATTGGTTAATTCTTTAAATGTCTGGTAAAATTTATCAGCAGATCCCCCTCTACTTCTGAGCTTTTCTTTGTGGGAAGTTTGTGATTAGTAATTCAGTCTCTTCAGTTTTTGTGAGTCTATTAGGATTTTCAATTTTTTTTTTTTTTTGTCATTTCAGTACTTAGTGACTTTGTCAAAAATTTTCCATTTTTATCTAGATTATCTAATGTATTGGCATACAGTTGTTTACAGTATTTCCATATAATTTTTATTTCTGTAAGGTTGACAGTAATATCCCCTCTCTCATTGATGATATGGTAATTTAAATCATCTCCCTTCAATATTTGGTCAGTCTGGATAAAAGTTTTGTCAATTTTGTTTGTCTTCTGAAAAGATTTTATTTCTTCTCAATTATTTGTATTTTTTTCTTTATGCTTGCTTTGTGTTTACATCGCTTTTTTGTTTTGTTCTTAGGTTGGAAAGTTAGGTTACCGATTTGAAATCACTTTTCTTTAATATCGGCATTTATAGCTATAAATTTCCCTCTGAGCACTGCATTCAGTGCATCTTATAACTTTTGGTATGTTACGTGTCTTATTTTTTTTTAATTTTCATTCATCTCAAAGTATTTTTTAATTTCCCTTGTGATTTCTTATTTGATCCATTTCTTTAAGGGTGTGTTGTTTAATATCCATGTATCTGTGAGTTTCCCAAATTTCTTTTGTTATTGATACCCAATTTCATTCCATTGTGATCAGAGAACATAATTTTATGATTTCACCTTATTTTACTTATTGAGTCATGTTTTATGGTGTTAACACATGGTGTATCCTGGAGAATGTTCCATGAGCCTTTGTGAGAATATATTTTCTGCTGTTACTGGATGTAGTGTTCTGTAGACGCTAATCAGATTTAGTTGGTATATAATGTTCAAGTCTTCTGTTTGGTGATCTTTCTAGTTATATCCATTATTGAAAGTGCAGTATTGAAGTCTCTAACTATTACTGTTTAATTGTGTATTTTTACCTTCAATTCTGTCTGTTTTTTGCATAATGTATTTTGGGGCTGTGTTGATAGATAACATAAGATTTTAATTATTGTATCTTCTCAATATATTGACTCTTTTATCATATTTTATGCCCTTCTTTGTTGCTAGTAACAATTTTTGTCTTAAAGTGTCTTTTGTTTGATGTTAGTATAGTCTCTCCAGTTAACGGTCTTTTGGGTTCTTTTTTAAACACCTTTTTTGAGATATTATTAACATATAAAAATTGTTCATATTTAAGGTGTATGACTTGCTGTGTGTGTATGTGTTGAAATGATTACCACAACTAAGCTAGTTAACATATCCATCACCTATACATAGTTGCCAGTGTGTGAGTGTGTGTGTGTGTGTGTGTGTGTGTGTGTGTGTTGAGAAGTTTAATATAAGATCTATCGTCTTAGAAAATTTCAGGTATGCAGTATGGTATTATTAACTGTCATCACCATACTGTACATTATATCTTCAAAACTTATTTATAGTGCATAATTGAAACTGTGTGGAATATTTTTTCTATTGTTTTACTTTCAACCTATTCATGTCTTTGCATCTAAAATGAATCTCTTATAGACAGCATATAGTTGCATGATGTTTTTTGTTTTATCCATCCATTCTGCCATGTCTGCCTTTTAGTTGGTGGGTTTAATTCATTTACATTTAATGTAATTACTGATGAAATCGAATTTATGTCTGCAATTTTGATCTTTGGTTTTTATGTGTCTTATGCCTTTTTTTTCTTTCTTTCTGAATTCCTCTATTTTTCTGTATTCCACATTTTTTTGTGTTAAATAGACATTTTACTTTTTTTTCTTTTTAAGTATGCTCCATGCCCAGCATGAAGCCCAATACAAGGGGCTTGAACTCACAACCCTGAGATCAAGAACTGAGCTGCAACCAGGGGTCAAACACTTAACGGACCAGGCACCCCAAAATAGATCTTTTCTAATGTGCCATTTTAACTCCCGTGTTCTCTCTCTCTCTCTCTCTCTCTCTCTCATATACATACACACTTTTTTTTAGTTATTCTTTCAGTGGCTGCTCCAGAGATTACAATTAAAATACTAACTTATAACCATGTGTTTTGGTTTAATATCACCTTAATTTGAATAATAGATAAAAACTTTGCTCCATTGTACCTTGGTTTGCCTCCCCTTCCTTTGGGCTTACTATCACACAGATTAAATCTTTATACTTTATATGACAACACAGATGTATAATTACTGCTTTTTGCATTTGTATTTTATTTTTTTATGCATTTGTGTTTAAAAAGATTTTTTTTAACATTTATTTATTTTTGAGAGAGTGAGAGAGACAGAGTGTGAGCAAGGGAGGGGCAGAGAGAGAGAGGGAGACACAGAATCCAAAGCAGTCTCCAGGCTGTGAGCTGTCAGCACAGAGCCTGACGTGGGGCTTGAACTCACAAACTGTGAGATTGTGACCTGAGCCGAAGTCAGACATTTGACTGAGCTACCCAGGCGCCCCTGCATTATTTGTATTTTAAATCACATAGAAGAAAAAAATAATTACAAAGAAAAATGCATTTGTTGTCTTTTATATTTATCTATGTAGTTTCCTTTACCTGTGTTCTTTATTTCTTCTTGTGGATCTGAGTTACTATTTAGTGACCTCTCATTTCAACCTGAAGTACTCGCTTTAGCATTTCTTACAGGGCAGGTTTGCTGGTGATGAATTTTGTTTTTCTGGGAATGTGTTTTGTTTATCTTGTTTTTGTTTATCTGGGAATGTGTTAATTTCTCCTTCACTTTTGAAGATTAGTTTTGCTGGACATGGAATTTTTGGTTGACAGTCCTATGCTTTCAACACTTTGAGTGTTTCATTCCATTACTTTTGATTCCTTTAGTTCTGATGAGAAATTGGCTATTAATGATCCTCTTTACATGATAGGTTATTTCTCTCTTGGATTTGCAAGGTCATCTCTTTGTCTTTTGACAGTTTATGATGTGTCTAGATATGGATTTCTTTGAGTTTATGCTACTTGGAGGTGACTTACATTTACATATTCTTCCATGGTTTATACATTCTTCGATATGTAGATTACTGTTTTTTATCAAATTTGGGAATTTTTTTGCCATTTTTTCCTCAAATATTCTTTCTGCCCTTCTCTTCTGGAACTCCTTTTAGGCACATGTTTGTATGCTTGATGATGTCATATGGGTCTCTGAGGTTTTGTTCATTTTTCTTTGTCCCTCAGACTGGATACTTTCTTTTTAAAAAGTTTATTTATTTTGAAATAGAGAGGGAGGGAGGGACAGAGAGAAAGGGAGAGAGAGAATCCCAAGCAGGCTCTGTGCTGAGAATGCAGAGCACGATGCGGGGCTTAGTCCCACGAACTGTACGATGATGACCTGAGCTGAAACCAAGATTTGGATGCTTAACTTACTGAGCCACAGGTGCCTCTGGATACTTTCAATTAACCTATCTTCAAATTCACTGATTCTTTCTTTACCATGCCTGAAACTGATTTCAGTCTCTCTAGTGAATTTTTCAGTTGTATTTTTCAACTCCAGAATTTCTCTTTGGCTCTTTTTTTTTTTAATTAAAAATTTTTTTGTAGTGTTTATTTATTTTTGAGAGAGACAGAGACAGAATGTGAGTGGGTTAGGGGCAGAGAGAGAGGGAGACACAGAATCCGAAGCAGGCTCCAGGCTCTGAGCTGTCAGCACAGAGCCCGACGCGGGGCTCAAACTCACGAGCTGTGAGATCATGACCTGAGCTGAAGTCGGACACTCAACCGACTGAGCCACCAGGTGCCCCTCTCTTTGGCTCTTCTTTATAATTTCTCCCTATTGATATTCTCTATTTAGGTGAGGCATCATTTTCATGCTTATTTTTAGATACTTAGACATGGTTTCTTTCAGTTCTTTGAATTTACTTAAAATAGCAGTTTTAAAGTCTTTGTTTAGTAAGTTCCTCAGGAATGATTTTTGTTGAATGTTTTTGATTTGTTTTGGTTTCTGTGTGTGGGACATACTGTCTGGTTTCTTTGCATATCCAGTAATATTTGTTGAGAATTGGACATGTTAAATAATACAATGTGTTAACTCTGGAAATCAGATTCTCTCCCCTGCCATGGTTTATTGTTGTTCTTTGCTGCTGCTGTTGTTGTTTGTTAGTTACTTTCCTAAACTACTTTCATTAAGTTGGTGTTCTTTGTCCTGTGTGACCATGAAGTTTCTCCTTGGTTAGCTTGGTGGTCATCTAGTGATTAGAGGGAGATTTTTCTTAACCTCCTGGAACTGCTAAATCAGTCTTAGCTGAGGTGCTCTGTGTATGTATTGGGGAGTGCCTTCACTGCTGAGCCAGGCAGTTAAGAGCTTTGCCTTACCTCTCATCTCCTGCTTGCACAAATACTCAGGGCCAGCTAGAGGTGAGAGCTTAGGGCCTTCTCAGATCTTTCCTGAGCATGTGCACAACTTCAGGCATATACCTCACCCTGTGCCTGGGCACGGTCTTCTAGATTCCCAAAAATACGTTGGAGCTTTTCAAAGTCTCTTATGGTATTCCCCAGATTTTTGTTTTAAGCTCTTTGGTTAGCTTACTGTTGCAGCAACTTTTATCCACCATCTCAGGAGATCAGGATGTTAAACAGTTGTTCCTGATACTTTTCAACAACTAGCCCTGGGAGAAAGGCTTTCACACAGCATGAGTTCTGAGTCAGGTCAAATAAAAACAACATGCAGGCAGGGTGTCCACTTTCTGTAAAAAAACTTTGAAGGAGCTTCAGCCCCAGTCTACCCCCTCCAGTGGCTGCCAGGCTGGTTTTCACTGTGATTCTGAAGGCTACAGGCTTCAAGGCTACAGTTGAGCTGGAGGGGGAATGGGGATGGGAATGGAGCCTGTTAAAAGCCTCAAAGCCCATTGTTTTTACAGAGATTCAGATGTTTTCTTGAATAAAGACTTCCCAGACTTTGTTACCGTTCTCTTTTCTCTTATGGGAGAGAGGATTTATAGAGGTCCTTACTCTATCATCAATGACATCTCTATGTGTCTTCCTGTCACATATTGTCTATATTTATCAAGCCTTATTTGGCAATAATGACATTGTTAAAGTAATAAATGCATAGCATTTCTGTTTCTCTTCATAAAGCATTCTCTGTCAGTAATTGGCATCATGAAATCCTTTTTGTATCTCAGTGCGTAGGGAAACAGGCATGGAGTGGCATCCCCATTTTAGAGATGAGCAAACAGGCTCAAAAAGGTGAAGTGTTTTGCCCAGTGTTTCCAAATTACTCCCAGTTATGTGTCAATTCCCAGTTATTAGTTTCTTCTGCCCAGTTGACTCGAGCAGAATTGTGATTTTGGTATGTGGAAAAAAAAAAACAAGATATAATATTTGGTTTTATAATTTTTTTTTTTTAATGTTAGAGAGCACGAGTAGGGGAGAAGGGCAGAGAGAGAGAAAGAATCTTAAGCTTAAACAGGCTCCATGCTTAGTGCAGAGCCCAACGTGGGGATTGATCCCACAACCCTGGGCTTGTGACCTGAGCTGAAATCAAGAGTCAGACGCTCAAATGACTGAGACAGTCAAGTGTTCCAGTATTTCTTTTTTTAGTTTATTTATTTACTTTGAGAGAGAGAGAGAGAGAGAAAGAGCACAGGTGGCGGAGTAACAGAGAGAGAGAGAGAGAGAGAGAGAGAGAGAGAGAATCCCAAGCAGCCTCCTCACTATCAATGCAGAGCCCGATGTGGGGCTTGAACTCAAGAAATGTGAGATTATGACCTGAGCCAAAAGTCAAGAGTCGGCTGCTTAACTGACTGAGCCACCCAGGCGTCCCTGTAATATTTGCTTTTTTAAATGCAGTTATGTGTTATGCCATAAGAAGTTTAATTAAAATAGTAAAGTGTTGGGACTTCTATTCCATAATCAGTTATCTCGATGTTGATACTATTTGCTGTTTTGACCTGAACTCTCCCACATCCTCTAAATTATAGTTGCACCCATTTTGCATTTGGATGCCTAAGATTGTACACTATACAGTGACTTTAAGGAAAGAGATAGAGACTTGTTCTATATTTTTGGTATTCCAGTAATACAATTACATATCTTGAACCCAGATCTTTCTTTTTTTGAAGTTTGGCCTTCTAAATCCTGCCTGTGTCCAATAGAGGAAGAGGAAATTAACAGTAGCAAATTTAGTTAGATTGATAGCTACATGTTTCCATATGAAGCTGTTTCTCATCCGTCATTTGCTCTATATCACTGACATATATAGAAACAGAAACAAAGTTACTGAACATGTGGCCAATAGTTGGAAATGCCATCAACTCTTGATTACCAGGGATAGTGAAACAGAGCATTTCCTTCAATCCCTTTGGCAACTTAGTGTGTCCTGGAGAGTGAGGTCAGAATATAAAAGGGAAGAAAAGATCCTAGAGAGTGGAATCGATCAGGCAAGACTTGCTGCAGGAGCTAGTACTTGAGCTGAACTTTGATGGAAGTGAAAGATCTCCCTTGATGGGGAAGACAGGAGGTCACTCTCAGTGGGTAGCACCAAGAGGGAACCAGAAAGGAGCTGGGAGCAGTGAGGGTGGGACAGCAGCTTTAAGGTCTGCTGAAACCGGAACTTTTTTTCCCTCTTCTTTGATTCTTTTTTATTATTATGACAGGAATCCCAGACGTCAAGAGACAGAAACTGATGAGCGGGTTTCCTGGTCTTATTTAGTGATGCTTCCAGCTCATTATCTAAAGTGAGGCTTCTCTGCGCTGGAAGGGCCCTCTTAGCAACAGAACTGGAAAACAGAAGGTTTTGCCCTCAACTTGGAGCAAAGCCTCTGCAGACTACTGGGTGACTGAACCTCAGATGGGAGTGTTTTGACCCTTCTTTTATGGATTCTCATAGGATGGGAATTAAAAGTCTTGGTGGCTCCCAGCCATACTCTTTTATTACCCTGTCTGGAATATTGGGCTAGCTTTCTCTGAGTATTTGAGAAATCAGGACACATGTATATTCTTTTTTTTTTTTTTTTAAAATTTTTTTTTTTTTTTAATTTTTTTTTCAACGTTTTTATTTTATTTTTGGGACAGAGAGAGACGGAGCATGAACGGGGGAGGGGCAGAGAGAGAGGGAGACACAGAATCGGAAACAGGCTCCAGGCTCTGAGCCATCAGCCCAGAGCCTGACGCGGGGCTCGAACTCACGGACCACGAGATCGTGACCTGGCTGAAGTCGGATGCTTAACCGACTGCGCCACCCAGGCGCCCCAACATTTATTTATTTTTAAGAGAGAGAGAGAAAGAGAGATAGAGACAGAATCCAAAGCAGACTCCAGGCTCTGAGCTGTCAGCACAGAGCCAGATGCGGGGCTTGAACCTATGAACTGTGAGATCATGACCTGAGCCCAAGTCAGACGCTCAACTGACTGAGCCACTCAGGCACCCCAGGACACATGTATATTTTAAAATCTTTTAGAGTAAGTATAGTTTCTAAACAACAGAGACTTTAAATAAGTGATTTGCAGACACTGCATGAAAACACATAAGCTAAAAAAATACAGAAGCTATTTTTGGGGGGTCAGGTACTTAGTTCCTCATATCCTTATTTAAGAATAGACAAGAGTTGTAAGCCATGAATCTCTTCTTCTCATGAAATGTAAATCGTTGCATGGTGTTGTCAGATCTTAGACCCTATGAAAGGCATTCTCTAGAGTTGTCCCAAATTGGAGTGTTCTGGAGAAACTTAAGTGCCTAGCTAGGGGGTATGGGTTTGGTCTAGTAAAGAGTTGACAGAGAATCTCAGCAAGAGAACAGATACTCCTAAAACCATGTCTTAAGAGGAGATTCTACCATCTTTGGGGTGCCTGAGAGGCTCCGATGATGAAGCATCTGACTCTTGATTTCAGCTCAGGTTATGATCTCGCAGTTTGTGAGTTCGAGCCCCGCATTGGGCTCTGTGCTGATAGCACAGAACCTGCCTAGGATTTCTCTCCCCCGCCCCGCCCCTCCCCACTCGTGCTCTCTATCTCAAAATAAATAAATGAATTAAAAAAAAGATTGTACCATCTTTGTCCAGTTGTCTGCATGTCATCAGTAAAGTTAACCTAGCCTTGTAAAACAGTTAGGTGAGGATAATCATGTTTATCAGGGAAGGATCCATATCTGTATATTTAAAAAGTCTTTCTTATTTCTCTATTTAGCAAATTCCCCCAGCACCTTTACAGTATTTATAACCTATCAAAATGTAATGTGTACACTTCTCAGGACCCTGTATTCTTACTTAGAAGGTGCAGTATGCTTTATGTAGTTTGTTGCAGTGCTCAAATTCATTGTGATAGTATCTTTTTGGGGGTGGGGGTAATTTAAAACACATTTTCAAATCCCTTTAAGGTCAAATTGTTTGTAGGGGAAAATATCCTTGTACCTTTTATAAGCTGCTTATACTCGTAGCACAGATTAACTTCCCAGCACATAAAGGGAATACTAGAAAACCCTTGCATGATTAAATATGCCCCCAGAGGATTAAGTTTTTCCACATATTTTTGAAGCCAGAGCTATGAATAACGTTTCAGCATTTAACTTTCTGTACATCCTGATTATGGGGGAGGCTTTCACTCCTACTGCTCTTGCTGTTAGTTTTTCTGCTTTTCAGATTTGTAGCACTGCAAATTATCTGTGGAAACACGGGCTTGAAATCTGAAAGGTTAATTAAGGTCCAACATAGTATCGTCTCTGGAATTATTCCAGTTTTTTTTTTTCAAAGTTTTTGTCCATTTTTCCAACCTGTTCTTCTTTTACCTTACTGCACACCTGGCACAAAATACCTAGTTGGTGAGCTTAGTCATTTAGAAATAAGTGATCACTAAGCACACAGTATTTATCATTTTGAAAAAGATCACTTAATTTTCATGCATTTTTCCTAAGATAAAATTCTGGTTTGTAAGCAATCTCTTTATTCCTGAGGGATTCAGTTACCAAGTGCCTTTTTATCCAGGCATTGGGTGGTCACATTAATTTACTGGAGCTAATCAGCCAAAGGCTCAGCTTTGTGTGCCTTGAGGCATTCTGGTCACCCCTTGCTCCTCCGTAATCCCTGTGTACCTCTTCCCTGCAGGTCTTAGGTTAACCTTCCTTGGCTTCTTTCATAGGTATTCAGCAGCCCCTTGATTTCCTTGACGTCTGTGGTACCTTTATCCTGTCCCCAAGCTTACATAGGTCCTTAACCATATTTCCCCCCCAAACTTCTATTTTCTGTCCTGAGCAGGGGCCTCCACTTCCTTTCTCACATTCCCCACGCAGCTGTGCCAGACCATCACCACCCTCCTCAAGCTCTGTGGTCCACCTCATCCCCTCCTCTGGCAGCGGATGACCATGCTGCCTCCTGTCAGACTCCAGAACTTGTCAGCCCCCAGTTCCCTACTCTCCTAACTCACCACTACAGCTGCTTTGCTTCCTGTGGCTGAAGGAGGGCTCCCCTCTTTGCTCCAACTTCATCAGGCTTTAGAGTTCTTCTTCCTCTTGCACAACCTTCCCCCAGCGTTAGGGGGGAAATAGGGATTTTACTATTATTTAAATAAGTCACGCATGCCCCTGGTTTTAAAAATTCAAGCGGTATAAAAGAATTTACAGGGGCAACTACTTGACGCCAGTTGTATGTGTGTGTTCTTCCAGAGATCTTATATGCATGAACAAGCATACACACAGGTCACATTTCCCTTTCTTCCTCTTTCCTCCTCTACCTTTATTTCAAAAACATTAATACTAGATACTTGGTCTGTACATTGCTTTTAATATATCTGTATGTCTTGGAAATAGGTTTATATCAATACTCTAGAGCTACTCTGTTGTTTTAATGGATCTAGACTATGCCCTTGATTGTAAATACACCATAATTTTGTTAATCAGCCCCCTATTAAAGAGTCACTGCTTCTCATCTTTTGTTGCTGCAGTGTTTCAGTGAGCATGATTACACGCTGATTTTTTTTTTTTTTTTTTTTTTTTTTGCCCATGGACAACTGTATCTGTGTGAAAGGTCTTTGAAGTGGAATTGCTGGATCGAAGAGTTTATACATTTTTATTTCTGAGTGGATGAATTTGTAAACTTAATTAATTAACTAATTAATTAATTATGGAATCTTTGTTCACAACTGCCAAAGCTTAGAAGCAACCAACATGTCTTTCAGTGGGTGAATGGATAAACAAACTGTGGTACATACAACAAAAGAATATTACTTACCACTAAAAAAAAAAAAAAAAAAAAAGAGCTATTGAGTCATGCACAGACATGGCAGAACCTTAAATGCATGTGACTAAGTGAAAGAAGCCCATTTGAAAGGGCCACAAACTGTATGACACTCTGGAAAAGGCACCATTATGGAAACAGTAAAAGGGTCAGTGGTTGTTAGGCTGGGGTGGGTGGGAGATGACTAGGCAGAGCACAGGGGATTTTTAGGGTAGTGAAAATATAATGATTGGTATATATCTATTCTTCCCCCCCTCCCCCATTTTTCTGTTTCTAGTATTACTGCTTTTCCAGCCTTTCTATTCATGTGTAATTGATTTCTCCGATTTCTCTTCAGTGTCTGCTATCTTTTTGATACATTCATCTCTTTATTTCCTCTGAGTTTTGACACAGTTTCTGAGATATTCGGCTTTACTGTTTCCTTTCTAATTTTCACAATTCCTGTGATCTTTGAATTTTTAAATATGATAATCATTTTTTTTTCCTTCTAAGAACTCATATTGTTCTCCTGTCAAGATTGCGGGCCTTTAATCTTATTATTGAAGAAAAATATATATACGAAAAGGTACTTGATGGCTTTTTACAAAGTACATCAACATCCAGATAAAGAAACAAATAGTATTCCTTGTGCCCCTTCTATGTATAGTTCCTCCGTGGGTAACCACTCTCCTGACTTAGATTCATTTTTTGCCTGTTCTTTTTTTTTTAAGTTTATATATATAAATGTAACCATACAGTACATATTGCTTCCCTCTTCTTTTGTTTAACATTATGTTTGTGAGAGTTATCTCTGTTGTTGCATGTAGATATAGTTGTTTTCATTGCTAAGTAGTATTCCATTGCATAAATATACCAGTTTGTTCATTCATTCTACTATTGATGGACGTTTGAGTAGGATCTAGTTTGGACTGTCATAAATAGTGCTACTGTAGACACTTTGGGTCTTCTGATGCATACCTGAATACATTTTGTTATTGGTACATATATCTAGGAATATAATTGCTTGATCATAGGGCATGTAAGTGTTAAAGACTCTAAAGTAGCTCTCCCATTTTGCATTCCTGTGAAAATCCTGGTTGTTCTACATTCTTGCCAGTACTTGGTAACTTCTTTTTAATTTTAGCCATTTTGGTGGGTTAAAGTAGGAATTCCTTGTGGTTTTAGTTTTCGTTTCCCTAATCACTTGTAATGTTAAGCAACTTTTCATATGTTTATTGGCCATTTGGATATCCTCTGTTGTGACATGCCTGGTGAAATTTATCTTTACCTATTTAAACTATTCTGTTATTTAAAAACATATGGCTAGCCAGTAGATCACATTTCCCATTAATTGGTCCCTCTTTTCCTTTATCCCTTTTAATTTTTTTCTTGGCTCTTCTCTGTCCTGTAATTTTTTTTCCTAAGAAGTGAAATTTAGAATCAGGTAACCGTAGCTTTTCTAGAATTTTTAGTAAGTTTGCCTGAAACTTACATTTTATTTGAGAAAAATTATCATCTGAATTGGAAGATGATATTGTCATTCTTTCCAAAAAGGGGGAAATGGTAAATACTAGGCCCTCCCAATGTTTTCCCACCATAGTGCATAATTATCCTCATATTTAATTTCTAGTTTTAGTTTCATTCTTGATAGGTGCTTGTAGAAGTGAAAATTTTATAATACGCTTTTAAATCCTACAACACCCTTTTTAAAAAAATTTAATGTTTTACAGGTTCTTGATCAATATGAACGAGAAGGATTTAATTTCCTAGCGAAGGTGTTTAATTCTTCACATTCCTTCTTAGAAGACTTGACCGGTCTCACATTGCTGCATCAAGAGACCCAAGCTGCTGAGGTAAGAATAAAGCAAGCTTTCTGTACTGAGGACTGATGTGTTTGAAACCTACTTGATATTCAGATTTATGGAAAAGTAAGGAAGTGGTTAATTAGGATTTTTTTTCCCTTAGAACAAACATCACTAAATAAGTCTGCTAGTTATCAGAGGAGAATGGACCTTCTGAAATTGCTGTATGTTCATGTGTGCAGATTGTTGTATAGTAGGTGCCCAATGTACATAATTAAAGGGAGTATAGCTTACTGATTTTCAGGCACCTCTGGTCCTTTCTGAAGAACACCATTCCTGTAGCCATTGGAGAGTTGGCTCTAATGTCCATAGCTCAAAATGTAAAACAGGGAAGGCTGGGTTCTGGCCATGTTCAGAGAGAATATGCCTGGCTTTTATTTCATGATTGGATGCATCTTCTTAGGCCACCAAACCCTACCATGAATGGCTTCTCCGGTCACAACCTGAGATAGTTATGCTTTGCTTGTCAATTAGAATGTATTGCAAATCTTAATTTCCTGTGAAGAAGTTCTTAGGAAAAATGGCCTGTCTTAGCATTTCCACAAGCTACATAAGGAAAACCTTGTGTGCCTGTGTCCTGCAGGAGTGGAACACTTGCAAAGAGGCCTTTAGTCCTATAGTCCTATTTATTGATTACCACCCCATTCCCACCCTTGCCCGGGGTTGTGTGTCTTCACTGTTGGGACAGGCCCCAGTGGTCACTGAGTAGACATTCAGGCCCAGTACTGGACTAGCTGGTGGCAAACTAAAGCTGCTGTTGGGCAGACTGGGGCTAGCCTTGAGTAAGGGTGGAACTACCAGAGTCCAATCCTTGGACACTCTCAGCAGACTGAGGTGAGAGTTATAGGCACACCCGAGAGGCAAGATAGTACATCTCTAATACAACTTTTAACACTGAAATCAGTTCTGGGGTACCTGGCTGGCTTAGTCGGAAGAGCACGTGACTCGATCTGGGGGTCCTGAGTTTGAGCACTGCTTGCCATGGTATCCTCTGGGCAGTCAGTAGATACAGTATCCAACTTACAGCCAATAGTTAGACCCACACAGAGTCTCTCAGCTTCAGTCTCAGAAGATGAATGGAATCTTTGCTGAACTTTAAGAGACTTTGAGATTTTCCCCAGAACTGTGATTGGTTCCCAGAGGGTTCAGAATGTTATGGTGGTCATGGCCACTGTATTATCCTTTGAGCAGCACTGTACTGCCTGATGATAAGGGAAAAGTAACTTACAGGTCTTTTCCACCATGCAATTGTTTGACTAGTTGGCTGGGGGAATATTTCTTCCCAGATAGAAACAATTCATATACTTCTCTTTTGTTGGCTAGATGAATTGCAACTTGAAATTGACCCCAAATCTCACCTTTTAAAACAGAGCAGATGCTAGGATAATGGACAGATTCCTTGATAAAATCTGGCTTGTTTTGCATTTGAGTTGCATTAATAGCCTTTCAAAGAAGGAAGAGAAGGGGAAGTTTAAGAGAGCAAATAGTGACTAAATAGATGGTGGGCAGCAGGGGACATGGTTTCATCCACAAGCCTGAGATTGCTTTTTGAAGTTTTCCTCCATTAAATTATATTTATAGGTTTGGAATCATAAGCCACACATCAAATTTTTGATTAGAGATGGTAGACTGTTTGGCTTGTGAGCCAGATATGGCTTGCAGGTGTGTTTTGTTTGGCTTGCCCTGTGTGTTAAATCCTGAATAAACTCAACATTTAAAACTTGTGAGTTTTACATAAAAATCTGAATTTTCCCATTTCTAACTTCTTTGAAAAATCAGATCTGGTGTGCCGAGGCCTGCATTTCTTAATAGTGATGGCTAGCTGGAATCAGGATACAAGTTTTATAGTTAAATAATGTACTTTATATGAAATTTATTTTGCATGAAAAGGAAATCTTCTACACTTGTTCCTTACCACCCAGTTTCCTTCCTAGAGACAAACACTGTTGTTGGTTTTTGCCCAAAGGTATTTTCTAGGTGATATTCTCCATTTAAATGATGCTCTTGAGCTAATGACCCTTCCAGTATTGGAATTTGGAATCATTATCTTGGAATTTGGAATCCTTCCATTCATTAGATTGTCTTTTACTTTTCTAGATTGTTTCCTTCGCTGTGCAGTAGCTTTTTATATTGATGTAGTCTCAACAGTTTATTTTTGCTATTATTTCCTTTGCCCCAAGAGACATATGTAGAAAAATGTTGCTACATCCCATCTTAGAGAGATTACTGTTTATGCTCTGTTCAAGGATTTTGTTTCAGGTCTTGTATTTAGTTCTGTAATCCATTTTGAGTTTATTCTTGTGTATGATGAAAGAAAGTGGTCTAGTTTCATTCTTTTGCATGTAGCTGTCCAGTTTTCCTGGCACCATTTGTTGAAGAGACTGTCTTTTTCCCGTTGTATATTCTTGCCTCCTGTGTCAAAGACCAATTGACCATATAGTGGTTCATTTCTGGGGTTTATGTTCTGTTCCATTAATCTTCATCTCTATTTTTATGCCAGTACCGTATTGCTTTAATTACTAGCACTTTGTAATAGAACTTGAAATATAGAATTGTAGTACCTCCAGTTTCGCTTTTCTTTTCAAGATTGTTTGGCTATTTGCAAACTTTTCTGGTTTCATATAAATTTTAGGATTGTTTGCTCTAGTTCTGTGAAAATGATGTTGGTATTTTGAAAGGGATTGCACTAAATCTATAGATTTCTCTGTGTAGTGTAGACATTTTAACAATATTTGTTCTTCCAGCCTATGAGCATGGAATGTCTTTCCACTTCTTTGCATCATCTTGAATTTCTTTCATCAATGTTTTATAATTCTCAGAGTCTTTCACCTCCTTGGTGAAGTTAATTCCTAGAGATTTTATTGTTTTGGGTGCAATTCTAAATGGGATTGTTTTCTTATTTGCTCTTTATGCTGCTTCGTTATTAGTGTATAAGAATGCAACAGATTTCTGTACATTGATTATGTGTCCTGCAACTTTACTGAACTCATTTATTAGTTCTAGTAGTTTTTTTTTGTGGAATCTTTTGGGTTTCTTACATAGAATATCATATTAATTACAAATAGAGTTTTACTTCTTTTTTACCAATTTGGATGCCTTTATTTCTTTACGTTGTCTAATCGCTGCGGCTAGGACTTCCAAGTACTATGTTGAATAAAAGTGGTGAGAGTGGGCATCCTTGTCTTGTTCCTGACCTTAAGGGAAAAGCTCTGGTTTTTTCACCAGTGAGTATGATGTTGGCTGTGAGCTTTTAATAGGAGACCTTTATTAGGTTGAGATATGTTTCCTCTAGACCTACTCTGCAGAGGGTTTTGTTTTTGTTTTTATCATGAATGGATGTTATACTTCATCAAATGCTTTTTCTGCATCTATTGAAATGATGATATGGTTTTTATCTTTTCTCTTATTGATGTGATGTATCATGTGGATTGTTTTGTGAATATTGAACTACCCTTGCATCTGGCAATAAATCCCACTTAATTGTGGTGTGATTTTTTTTTTTTTAATGTATTGGATTCAGTTTTATAATATTTTGTTGGGGATTTTTGTATTTATATCCATGAAAGATATTTGGCTGCAATTCTCTTCTCGTAGCATCTTTTTCTGGTCGTGGTATCAGGGTGATACTGGCCTCATAGAGTGAATTTGGATGTTTTCCTTCCTCTTTTATATTTTGGAATAGTTTGAGAATAAGTATTAACTCTTCTTTAAATGTTGGGTAGAATTTACCTGTGAAGTCCTGTATTTTTTTGTTAGGAGGTTTTTGATTACTATTTCAATGGCTGGTAATCAGTCTGTTCAAATTTCCTGTTTATTCTTGCTTCCGTTTTGGGAGGTTCTGTGTTTCTAGGAATTTATCCATTTCTTCTGAGTTGTCCAATTTGTTGGCATACAGGTTTTCACGATATTCTTTTACAATTGTTTATATTTCTGTGGTGTGGTGGTTGTTTCTCCTCTTTCATTGGTGATTTTGTTTAATGGGGTTCTCTTTCTCCCTCTCTCTTTTTAATGAGTCTGACTAGAAATGTATCAATTTTGTTGATCTTTTCAAAGAAACAGCTCCTGGTTTCATTGACTTCGTCTATTGTTTTTTTAGTTTCTTTATCATTGATTTTTGCTCTAATCTTTATTATTTTCTTCCTTTTGCTGGGTTTGGGTTTTGTTTGTTCTTTTTCTAGCTTAGGTGTTAGTTTAGGTTGTTTATTTGAGATTTTTCTTGCTTTCTGATGTAGGTCTGTATTGCTGTAAACTTCCCTCTTACAACCATTTTTGCTGGGGACGCCTGGGTGGCTCAGTCGGTTAAGCACCCGACTTTGGCTCAGGTCATGAGCTCATGGTTTGTGGGTTTGAGCCCTGCATCAGGCTCTGTGCTGACAGCTCAGAGCCTGGAGCCTGCTTCCAATTCTGTGTCTCCCTCCCCTGTCCATGATGTGTCTCTGTCTCTCAAAAATAAATAAACATAAAAAAAAAAAAGAACCACTTTTGCTATATCCCAAATATTTCGACTGTTGTTTTCATTTTTACTTGTTTCCATGTAATTTTCAATTTCTTCTTTGATTTCTTGGTTGACCCATTCATTGTTTAGTAACATGTTATTTAAAGCCATGTGTTCATGCTCTTTCCAGATTTCTTTCTTGTGACTGATTTCTGGTTTCATAACATTGTGGTCAGAAAAGATGTATGGTATGACTTCTATTTTTTTTTAATTTGTTGAGACTTGTTTTGTGGCCTAATATGTGATCTGTTCTGGAGAATGGTCCATGTGCACTTGAAAAGAATGCATATTCTGCTGTTTTAAGATTGTATGTTCTGAATATGTCTGTTAGATCCTTCTGGTCCAGTGTGTCATTCAAAGCCATTGTTACCTTGTTGACTTCCTGTTTGGATCATCTGTCCATCCGTGTAAGTGGGGTGTTCAAGTCGACTACTATTACTATGGATTATTTCCTTTATGTTTGTTATTAAGTGTTTTATGTATTTCACTCTTCTAAATAGGACTGTGTTTTAAGGTAGTGCTCAGCAGAGGACCTCATAACAAGAAAACTAATTGCCTTACATTATTTTATATTACTGTGAAAAATATGTATGTGTAAATAAACATATATATCAAAAAATATATACATATCTGTGTGGAGGTAGAGTTTTGATTTATATATTTGATTCCCAGTGCATTAACAGGTATTGAGTAATGAAAATACAAAATTCTGCATCCTGTATGAAAACATCCCAATTTATTTATTTTAGCAATGCAATCAAGAATGCTCAGTTCTCATCTTGGGCTGTTTTTATACCTCAACACTCAAATTGCAAAAGATTCAACCAGATAATTATATATGATTGTATACTTTTATATATTGTTTATAAAATATGTGTTTGTACAAATACTGTTTTTTATGACAAGAATTACTGAACATCTTTAAAAAATTTGATAGCAAAGCCCTGTGCTGGTAACTGAATACAAAAGTTAATGAGATGAACTCATAGTCTAATATAAGAAACAGATGTAAATAGTGCATTCTAATATCATCACAAGTATTTTAGCCATTTATATATATTAAGTGCTCAGAGAGCATTTACTCCTGCCTGGGGAGTAGCACGCCAAGGAAAGCTTTATACATAAGGAAACAAGTTTGCAGTTAAATTTTAAAATTTAATTATTTTTTTAATTTAATTTTTTATTGAGCAATAATTGACATACAACATTATATTAGTGTCAGGTGTTCAATGTTATGATTTGATATTTGTATATATTCCAAAATGATCACCACAATAATTCTAGTTAAGATCCATCACCAGTTAGGGGTTTTTTTAAGTTTTTTTTTTCTCATCTGGCTTTTTATAATTTTTTTCACTTAAATTTTAGTTAACATACTGTGCAATATTAGTTTTAGGAGTAGAAGTCAGGACTCACCACTTAAATACATCACCCAGTGCTTATCACAACAAGTGCCCTCCTTAGTACCTATCACCTATCTAGCCTATTTCCCACCCACCTCCGTCAGCTCATAGTTTGTTATCTATCATTAAGTCTCTTGTGGTTCCTTTCCCCTTCCTATATGTTCACCTCTTTTGTTTTTTAAATTCCCCATATGAGTGAAATCATAAGGTATTTGTCTTTCTCTGAGTGACTTATTTTGCTTAGCATAATACTTTCTAGTTCCATCTGTGTCATTGCAAATGGCAAGATTTCATTCTTTTTGCTGGCTAATTAATATTCTACTTTATATATGTACCACATATATACCTCCTTATCCATTCATCAGTCGATGGACATTTGGGTTCTCTCCATTGTTTGACTATTGTTGACAATGCTTCTATAAACATTGGGGTGCATGTACCCCTTTCAATCTGAATTTTTGTATCCTTTGGGTAAATACCAAGTAGTACAATTGCTGGATCATAGGGTAGTTCTATTTTTGGTTTTTTGAGGAACCTCCATACTGTTCTCCAGAGTAGCTATACCAGTTTGCCTTTCCACAACAGTACAAGTGGGTTCCCCTTTCTCTGCATCCTGTGTCAACACCTGTTGTTTCTGGTGTTGTTACTTTTAACGATTCTGACAGGTATGAGGTGGAGTCCTGTTGGCTTTTATTTGTACTTTCCTGCTGATGAGTGATGTTGAGCATCTTTTCATGTTAGCCATCTGGATGTCTTCTTTGGAAAAGTGTCTATTCATGTCTTCTGCCCATTTCTTCACTGGGTTATTTGTTTTTTGGGTGTTGAGTTTGATAAGTTCTTTATAGATTTTGGTACTACATCACCAGTTATTTTAAAGGATGAGTAGGCTATCTTTAAAAATAAAAATGGGTAGGGATGGGGCACCTGCTGGCTCAGTCAGTTGAACATCTGACTTTGGCTCAGGTCATGATCTTGTGGTTGGTGGATTTGAGCCCTACATTGGGCCCACTGCTGTCAGCATGTCAGCGCAGAGCCTGCTTTGGATCCTCTGTCCCCCTCTCTGTGCCCCTTGCCCGCTGTGTTCTCCCCAAAATAAATAAATACATAAAATAAAATAAAAATAAAAATAAAGTAAAATAAAATAAAATAAAAAGAGTAGGGAAAGAGAAGGGAAGTGGAGGAGGGCATTCTAGGCTGAATAAAGGTCTCAGAGGCTAAGAGTCTTTAGTGTGTTACTCAGAATCATGAGCATGCAGTTGGAGCCAGAATTATCTGAAATCAGATGAGGTGTCCTTTTTTAAATTAAAAAAAATTTTTTTTAATGTTTATTTATTTTTGAGACAAAGAGAGACAGAGCATGAACGGGGGAGGGTGAGAGAGAGAGGGAGACACAGAATCTGAAGCAGGTTCCAGGCTCTGAGCTGTCAGCACAGAGCCCGACGTGGGGCTTTAACTCACGGATCGCGAGATCATGACCTGAGCCGAAGTCGGATGCTTAACTGACCGAGCCACCCAGGCGCCCCAAGATGTTCTTTTTTAAATAACTGCTTTATTGAGTTGTAATTTATGTACCATGAACTTTACCTTTTAAAAAAATGTACATTTCAGTGGTTTTTAGTGCATTCAGACTTGTTGTGCTACTCTTACTACTAAGTTTAGAACATTTTCATCATCCAGAAACAAATTTCGTACTCACTCAACAGTCACTCCTCATTCCCCCTTCCTTCCAGGCCGGCAACCCCTACTGTACTCTCTGCATGGATTTGCCTATTCTGGACATGTCATGTAAATGAAATCAAACGATATGGGGCATTTTGTGTCTGCTGTCTTTAACTTGGCCTGATGTTTTCAAGGCTCATCTATGTTGTAGCAAGATAATTCTCCTTTCATTAAAGAAAGAAAAGTTTTGATGCTATTAAACAATCTCCTAACCTTTTAACATCTGTGGTCTGTCTCCCAAAATACAGACCCTTTATGAAGGAAGAGTGCAAAGCTGATCCTACCTGAGACCACAAATCCCTTTCTTTTCATCAAAGGGAACAGAGAAGTAATGGATTAGAAGATACATTCAAGACAGATTCACCCAGATTTAGTGAGATTGACTAATGCAACCCAATTGTTTGCACCCATTTTTCTTCCATCATCAAATAACCCCAGATGAATGCCAGTCTAGGTTACTAGTGTAATCATAGTGCTGTTGAGATTGAGATTAACAGACAAATCACCAGTTTGTTTTCTGTTGGAGAAGCGGTTGAGGTGCAAGGTGCAGAGTGGGGACTGGATAGTGGTGATGGGGGCGAGGGGCAGACAGATCAGACTTACAAAATGAGTTTGCTTCGGGGTGATTTTGAGGTAATGGAATAAATGAGTGGAAATGATTGAATGGTATTAGAGTTAGGATGGTGATAGATCTTGGAGAACAAGAGGAAGACTGGGCTGCAGTAAAAAGATGTTTAAATGAGAAATATGTGTGGTATATTAATTTTATCTTGAGTTGCAAAGTTAAAAATACCCCCCTCATAAATGTTTTTGCAGTGTTATGTTTCCTAATGAAGGGGTCTTGGACAGAGACCCATGTCCTTTGTAGCCCATCTAGCTGCCAAATTATAGTTACATTCTACCCGTGAGGTATTAGAAGGCTCCATGGAAGAAAGCCCTCCACTCAGCTTTTTGCCTTCTTAACATGTTGCCATCCAAATAGGGAATTTTGCATGAAGTTCTGTTCTATATATGTGTGTGTGTGTGTGTGTGTGTGTGTGTGTGTGTGTGTGTGTGTGTATGTATATACACATATATGTATGTATATATATAATTTAAATCCAGGTTAGTTAACATAGAGTGTAATAATGGTTTCAGGAGTAAAATTTAGTGACTCATCACTTATATATAACACCCCATGCTCATCCCAACAAGTGTCCTCGTTAATGCCCATCACTCAATTAGCCCATCCCCCTACCCAACACCCCTCCAGCAGCCCTCAGTTTGTTCTCTGTATTTAAGAGTTTCTTATCGTTTGCCTCCCATTCTGTTTTTATATTATTTCTCCTTCCCCACACCTTCTTTATCCATTCATCAGTCGATGGACATTTGGACTCTCTCCATAATTTGGCTATTGTTGATAGTGCTGCTATAAACATGGGGGTGCATGTGTCCCTTTGAAACAGCACACCTGTATCCCTGGGATAAATACCTAGAAGTGCAATTGCTGGGTTGTAGGGTTGTTCTATTTTTAGTTTTTTGAGGAACCTCCATAGTGTCTTCCAGAGTGGCTGCCCAGTTTGCATTCCCACCAATAGTGCAAAAGTGTTACCCTTTCTCCTCATCCTCACCAATATCTGTCATTTCCTGAGTTGTTGATATTAGCCATTCTGACAGGTGTAAAGTGGTATCTCATCGTGGTTTTGATTTGTATTTCCCTGATAAGGAGTGATGTTGAAAAGACACATCTTTTCATGTGTCTGTTAGCCATTTGGATGTCTTCTTTAAAAAGTGTTGTTCATGTCTTTTGCCTGTTTCTTCACTGGTTTACTTGTTTTTTAGATGTTGAGTTTGAGAAGCTCTGTATAGATTTTGGATACTAACCCTTTATTGGATATATTATTTGCAAATATGCAAAGTTCTGGTCTTTACTTTCAAGAGCCTTTTTGAAAATGGATTTGGGTACTTAGAGATTGATCCCAGTCCCTATTGCTCATCCTTGTCTATTTATCCCAGTTGGAACAAAAGGAAATGGCCTTAAAATTGATGAAGCACAAGATGTCTAAGTCATGAAGCTGTTGAAGTGCTTACCAAATGCTTTTAAAATTGCTGAATTTGTTGAAGAAAGGCTCAGTCTAAATCAAACGTGCAAATGACTTAGCCATCTTTTCATAAAATTTGCTGTGATTTATCTTCTGTGGAAAATGCCAAATAAAAAAAAAAGAAAATGCCAAATAATTTTCAAATCTGGTCAAAGAGAGAAAAGACTGATTCATAACACAGTTAATAAAGCAAGCTATATCCTTGAGAAATTCAAATAACAAAATTCCACAACCTAATTTTCCTGAAACACTTCATTCTCATTTTTGAAGGTTTGCAAGTTCTGTGATTCCCGGATTAATATTAGGCTATGTTTTCTTCGTTTGCCTTGACTATATCATCAGTATGTGATGCTGTGTCATGCAGTTATGATTTCAGGAATGCAGTTAAAACACTTCATTAAGATAATTTGCGTGTTTATCGAGTGTTTGCTAAGCAGAACTCTGTTCTGCAGAATCAGGATTAATGAATGATTCTTAAAAAAATAAACTTCAATGGAAGAAGTTTAAGATGTACAATCACAAACAGGCTGACAGAAATAAACAAGGCTGAGCCAAAGGGTTGACTCTGAATTAAAACTCAGATTCTGACTCATCTACTACAGAATTTGGAATTCTAGAAAATAAAGTGCCCATTTCTCTCATAGCAGGAAAGTCATATGAAAAACATTATAGTCATGTGATATGACTTCATTGGCATGACAGTTTACTATTCAGCAAAGTAAATAACACAATTAACAAGTGTTTCTGCTGGGCCTTTTACACTTAGACTGAGTTTTTGGCCTCTCCCCCTCACAGATGGTTTTGATTTGGTTCCTGTGGAATATTTTTGTTTTGTTTTGTTTTGTATTTAACAACAATCAGATATTTATGTACAGCTTCATCAAGAGACTCTGATGACAAATATGCCTTTGGAGGCCAGTAGAAGCTGTGGGAAACCCCCGTGTCAGCACTTAGACCTGTTTCCAATGGAGAGAAATCACTGTGCAGACTGACCTAGCCTGCTCATGAATCCAGTTCTCTTTTCACAAAGCCTTCTACAAGCCCACTTCCAGCCTACACTGACTCATCCTGAGACTGTATCCTGCCTTGATTTTTCCTTATGCAGCAATCCCTCGAGACGCAGCCTTGGCCTTCTCTCCTAATTGAGGGGGAAAGGCAGAAACAGCAGGCAGAAAGCCATTTAATTCTTAGATTGGAAACTGGAGCCTGGTTTTTGAAATAAGGCTTGGCAGCATCCCTTCAGAACTCACTTTATAAAATGAATCCCTTTTATTTGCTGTCAGAGTTATCTACATGGATTTGAGATGTTTAGATAAGTTGGTGTTGAGGAAGGATCCAATTGGAGGATAAATAATGAAGTTTGGCCAGAATCCCTCCCCTCCCAAAGAGCAGTCTTGGATGGTATAATCCACTTGGAGGTCTACAGGAGAGAGAAGAGGATCATACATGGTAAAAGCAGAGTTAAAACAGTTAATATTAAGTAAGAAATAGAACATGGTTGCTGTATCCTTCTTAAATTTTAGACCTTGTTCTGCTAGTGTTCTCCCAAGTACTTGGGTGAATAACTTCAACATTTTGTACATCAGCTTCCCCACTTAAAATAAAGAGATTGAACCATTTGTGAAATCCTGTTTTTAGCTCTAATAATTCAGTGGTTTTGTTTCAAATTTAGCTGGTATGGCCAAGAAGTAAAAAGATAGCCAATTTTTATGTCAGAATGTTTTAAAATGTATCAAGATGATTACTTTTTATATATTTTATAACTATTCTTTGATATCTATCCTATCTGGGTTGTCATTGCTAAAAACATGTTTTATGTTCTTTTGAGATTTAGATCTACTTTGAGCCATAAAATTACATTTCTCATGCTTTATTGTTGGTTGGTGTGAATAGCAGAATATATAAATCCAATATGGTATAAGCCAGCCTAATAACTTACATCATTGGTCCAGTCTTGATGCCCTGGACTTTTGGCTTTTTTTTGAAGTCTTCCCACACCATAATTGAGTATGTTCCCTAAATCTGCCACTCCCGGCCTCTTGGTATAGCTTTTAGAGATGAACTCCAAAGCCTTAAGTAATGGCAGCATCTTTAGAATGTTGAATGCATAATATCCAAGAATTTTCTTTAAAAATAAGCATATTGCATTGTAATACTTAGAGTGAATGAGTAGCCTGAACCCTGGCATGGTCAGAAGGCCTGAATCCACATACCAGCTCCAGCAAGGAGCTCCAGTCCCAAGACTGCTGCCTTTCAACTATCTACATTGTGCAGGGCACAGCCATGTGCAGCAGCCCTGTGTGAGACCTTGGGTCATCTACCTAGTTACATTGCGTTTTGTTTTCTTCATTTGTATAATCGGATCGGTAACTCCTACTCCTTACAACCACTGTGAGCATTAAATAAGAAAGTACCTAACAAAAGAAAAGACAAATTGGAGTACATCAAAATTTAAAACTTTATGCTTTAAATAGTTTTTTTGCAAGTCATATCAGGAAGTGGTATCCAGAATATATCAGAAATTCTTGTAGCTCAAAAATAAAAAGGCATAAACCCAATTAAAAATTGGGCAACAGATTTAAATAGACATATCTCAAAAAAGGATATACATATGTCCAATAAGTACATGAAAAGATGCCCAGTATCCTCAGCCATCAAGAAAATGAAAATCAAAACCACTGAGATACCACTTCATACCTACTGAGGTGGCTATAATCAAAAAGACAGACAATAAAAAGAGTTTCCGAGGATGTGAAGAAACTGGAACCCTCATATGTTGCTGGTGGGAATGTAAAATGGTGCAGCCACTGTTGTAAACAGTGCTGTAGTTTCTCAAAAAGTTAAGCACAGCATTACCATTTGGCTCAGCAATTCCACCCAAAGGTGTATGTATGTATGTGTGTATATATATATATATATATATATATATATATATATATACACACATATATACACACCCAAAGGTATATAACCCAGAGACATGAAAACATATGTTCATACAAAAACATGTATACTGTTGTTGATCACATTTTTTATTTATAATAGCCCCAAGGTAGAAACAACCCAGAGGTCCATCTAGTGAATGGATCGGTGAAATGTGGGTGTTACACTGGAAAATACTGGAATATTATCTGGCAATAAAAAGGAAAGAACTACTGACACATACTGTAACAGGTGAACCTGCTCAAGTGAAAAAAGCTGGTCACCAAAGGCTACATATTACAGGATTTCATTTATATGAAATGTCCAGAATTTAAAAAAACCTGGAGGCAGACAGTAGGTTCAAGGTTGCCAGGGAATGGGGGTAGGGGCTGGGGAAGAAATGAGGAATAACTGTATGGTAAGGGTTTTTTTCTGGAGGCGATGTCCTAATCTTAGATTGTGATGGCTGCACGGCTATGAATATGCTAAAACCACTGTGTCCACTTTAAGTGGGTGAATTGTATGGTATGTGAATTATATCTCAATAAAGATGTTTGACCAAGAGAAAAGAAAGCATGTAGCCCCAGTGCACATAGCTGGGACTCGGTGTGCTTCTTTATCCTTAACTTTTCTGTCTGGCTTCTAAGGACAGTAGTGTTGACTTTCTGTTGTGATGGGCTGTCAGAGCATGTTAGCTCATTGTATGTAGAAATGAAGTTTGTGTAGATGTGATAGTGATTTTTTCCCCATTTTTATTGTGCCTCAGTGTTTTCAAAGCCTTAGTCTCTGCTCAGTTCATTTCACCCTTTCTTACACTATGCCTAGCACCTACACACCAACACATCACACACTCACACATTTTCTCTTTTTCTGAACCACCTGAAAGCAAGTTCCACATACAATGACACGTCACCCCTAAATTTTTAGCATGAATCTGCTAAGAATACAGATATTCTCTTGTGTCGGCAGAATACCATTACTGTCACAGAATAATGAACGATAATTTCACCATGGCATCTAAAATCCAGTATGTATTCCTATTTTTTCAGTAGTCCACAAAATTTTAAAAGCACCTTTTAAACCACTGTTTGCTTTTTTTCCTCAGGTTTGTAAGTTTATATTTAAAAAGTTGTTAAAAAGAAATAAAAATTAAACATCAATCACTTGATATATAAACTTGATCTTATCTCTTAGCTCTTAACATCCTGATTTCTAAATACGGAGACAGAGCTACCCTATTAGGAAGCACACCCCAGAACTCCCACTACTCCAGACAGGCTTCTTCCAGGTGAGGTATCTCAAGGTATCACCTGGGCATTTTGGTCTGATTGAGACAACCTCATAGCCACCCAGCCCAGAGCACTGGGTTCCTTCTCACCCTCCTGTGGGGGTACCCAGTGCCTGAGGCTGTTGAGGAGGTAGAAATGGGACTGTGAAGACTGTTTTCACTATGTTGTAAAGCCAAACAGCAACAAAACATTTAAGACATGAGGTTACATTGATCAACTAAACTATCAGGTTGGTTTTTCTGAATTCTGTTGTCTCAAGAGTGGAATGGAATACTGCTTAGCCTGATCCAGTCAGAAGCTCTCGCTGACAGTTATGCATGCCTTTGAATTATAAAAACAGTAAGATAAAGTAGTACATTTTGTTGGGTAGGAGGGATTTTTTAAGATGTAGTCTGAGAGAGAGAGAGAGTAGGGGTTATGAAGAAGGCCGCTGGCCCTGACTTTCCGCCTGCACCAGCAATAGAGGGTCCCAGGGAGATGTGACTGCAGTGTGCCCTGTGACCGTTATTCCAGGGGCTATATTTGCACAGCTGACCCTTCTCATTTGCAAACATAACAGCTGCTATGTTGAATTTGGGGGGCTTCCATGTTTTGATACTGTAAAATTAAATTGACTCTTGGTTCTGAAATCTTAGTTTTGATCCGTCTTGCTTTGCCATTAGCTGTAGGAGGGCAAGGAGGAAAGGGATGTGAGAGATTCTAAGGTGTATTTTGTGTTTAAATTAAATATTTTTCATGTTTAATCATGGCTTCTGTCAATCAACAAATGTTGACCCTTTGTCAAGTTCATGGTGGTGGGGGATCATGGCTTCTGTCAATCAACAAATGGTGACCCCTGGTCAAGTTCATGGTGGTGGGGGAATTCAAAGAATACATACATGCCAAGCCTTCAGGAAGCTGACATGGCATAGTTAGGGCAGTAAACAGATGAGTAACCGAGTCTGCAGGGCAGTATGTGAGCATGAAGAGCTGGAC
The DNA here is from genome assembly GCF_014898765.1 of Herpailurus yagouaroundi. NCBI lineage: Eukaryota > Metazoa > Chordata > Mammalia > Carnivora > Felidae > Herpailurus > Herpailurus yagouaroundi. The sequence continues at coordinate 3,614,685 of NW_024412414.1, read as the reverse complement.
ACATGGTGTGGTAAGTCCTGCAGGATTTCAGGAGCATAGGATACAGAGAGGCCTCCTGGCAAGAGTTAGATTTTGAACTGGTCCTTAAAGGTGGGTGCTACAGGTGTAGCAGAGGAGAAGGAGAGAAGGCATTCCAGAATGGCCTGTGGCATGGGAACATCCGAGATCCCTGATGAAGAGTGCCAAGAGAGACCTAGCAACTAATGTTGATTACATTATCTGCAATTTTCCTGGAGCTTTCATACCTAGACTTTTGGTGCCATACCAGTCTTGTGAGGTCGACATTACATTTTACAGCTCAGAGAAGTGAATTGATTTGCTACCTTGACTGGACACTGTTAACCTTAACTTTGCAGTGTTACTCTACATCTCGAGGTTTACAATATGCTTATGTGCCTGAGAGCAGACAGGAAGGTCTGGATGTGTTCTGCCTTACAGGGAGTGCCTCTGCTTCCACACTGAGCAGTTTCAAAAAGCAATTTTGCTCTTTGTTTCTTTCCAGCTGTATTCTTGAATAGCATGATATATTTCACTGTCCCATCCTGGAACCTGGTCAGCCAACCCCACTGTGCTTTCTTGTTCTTGAACTGTCTTTAGGAACAGACTGGCATCTTAAAATCCATGGGAATGAGGTTGTACTCATTCATGATTCCATCTCCAGACTTTATCAATGGGAAAGGGGCAGATAAGAAACAACTTGTTTCTTCCTGGCCTTTTCTTTTTCCTAAATTGTAAAGAGAAATTAAGAGCTTGCCCCCATTTGTCTTTATTCAACCATCTGGTTAAAAAAAAAAAAAAAAAAAACAGTGCTAAACTGGAAATATTTACATCTTATTGTTGCAAACAAATCATTGAGTTTCTAATTGCAAGCACAGTAAACTGCTGTGGGTTGGTTTGTGTTTAATTATGCTACTAAACTTAAGGTCTTGCATTTTCCTTACTGTAATCTTAGGCCATACCTAGTTCTGCTTAGCATTTTATTAGAAGGAAACAAACTTTACTTTAAAAAAGATTTATAAGATATTTCATTTTTATACAGGACACACACACATGTAATACTGATGATACACTTTGTCAAGCTTCCAGTTCTAAGCATTGAATTGATGTTTTAAAACACCAGTTCTTGGGTTGCCTGGGTGGTTCAGTTGGTTGAGCGTCCGACTTCGGCTCAGGTTGTGATCTCACGGTTCATGAGTTCGAGCCCCACCTGGGACTCTGTGCTGACAGCTTGGAGCCTGGAGCCTCCTTTGGATTCTGTGTCTCCATCTCTGTCACTGTCCCAACCCCACTTGTGCTCTGTCTCTCTGTCTCAAAGATAAATAAACATTAAAAAATAAAAAATAAATTAAAAACACCAGTTTAGTACCAACTCTTTAGAGATAACTATTTCAAATTTCATTGTTCTAATACTGATTGGTTTATTTATCCTCTGCTCCCTCCTTCCCCTTTCTCTTCCTCTCAGTGATGACCAGTGGAAATAAAACTTTATACTTTAATACCATGAAAACTAGATTGGAATGATATTAAGCCTAACTCCCTTCAGCCCTTAATGGCATGGGCCTAGAAACAGAGTATTCTTGTGGAAGGAAATACAGGTTTTGAGTCTTGAAGAGTAAGGATTTGTTCCTGACTTCCTCTTGCCTGGGCTTCATGTGTAAAATGGGATATAATACCTACCCCCACAAAGTTGGCATTATAATGTGCTCTGAAATCTTAGAAGTATAAACATCACTTCTTGTAAGCTAAATGCAAATGAACCAATAGAAAAACTGCCATAGTTTTTAAAATAATTTTTTTCTTCATATACCATTAAACCTCTGAACGTAAGTGTCTTGAATTAAAGTGTAAACAATCATTAACCCTTAAAATAATTTGTTTAAATGGATTTTGAGTGTCAAAGAGATGAGCAATAGATAGTTTTGTTGTAGAAGAACCTATAGAAAACTACTTGATTCTAGTCCAGGTATAAGAATACACATTAACTTCAATTGCAAGTTTTTAGTTAATCGTGATCTTTAAAAGAAGTGAAATAAGTCATACAGAGAAAGACAGATACCATATGTTTTCACTCTTAGGTGGATCCTGAGAAACTTAACAGACGACCATGGGGGAGGGGAAGGGGAAAAAAAAAAGAGAGGGAGGAAGGCAAACCATAAGATACTCTTAAAAACTGGGAATAAACTGAGGGTTGGTGGGGGGGTGGGAGGGAGGGGAAAGTGGGTGATGGGTATTGAGGGGGGCACCTGTTGGGATGAGCACTGGGTGTTGTATGGAAACCAATTTGACAATAAATTTCATATTAAAAAAAAATAAAAGAACATTCTCACCTATTCTGAAATGAACTGCTCAAAAGGACAGCTGAATAGATGTGTCTCTAGAGTGCCCCCTTATGTTCTCTCCAGCTCTGTCGCAAGTACTTCCATACCACTGCCCCATCCTCTCCCCACTCCAGACTGAGTGGACCTAGTCCTTCCCATCAAGCTCTGTTTCTTCCCCTGTGGGGTCTGCTTGTTACTTCTGCTGGCCCTTCTAATTCACCTACCAGCCTCTTCTGAGAAGTGCTTTCTGACTCTCTCCTTCCCACTGAGGCTGAGGTACAGATGAGATTCTGTAAATGAAAACCCAAAAGCACCATGCACATTTGGGGCAATTTGTATTATTACCTGGGAGCAGAGGAATAGCTTGATCCAAACAATGCTTTAGGGAAATACAGATGGCAAAGATCAAGAGATTTTTCCCCCTGTTTTTTTCTTTTATATCTTGATGTTTTCACATGAGCTATCACATAAGCCAGAAATCTTATACATTATGTATAATGTAAGAGAATAACTATCATGTTAACACAGAGATAAAAAAAAAAATACAGCATTTCCTTTCACCCCTCTCATGTTTGGCTTCCTGGATCACAACCTTCCAGGTAAATACCCTACCGACTCCTGTGATAGTTATTTCCCTGCCTTTCTTGACAGTTTCTGTCAGGTATATGAGCAACATAATTCACTTGGCCTGACTTTGAACTTTATAAATGGAAGTAATAAGCTCTGTATGATCTTTTGTGTCTTGTTTCTTTTGCTCAACATTAGGAAGGTTACTCATGTTGTTGTGTGCAGCTGAAGTTTGCTCCTTTTCATTGCTGTATAGTACTGTATACTTTACATAGGCTGCAGTTTACCTATTCTACTGTAGATGGATACTTGTAGCCCTTCCAGTTTGGAGCTGTAATAAAGAGTTTGGATTGGAGTGTTATTGTAATGCAGCATTTCTCTAGGTCAGTGTTCCTAATCTTTTTTTTTTTTTTCTTTTTTTGCTTTATCACCTCCCCTAAGGAACTTCATGTCATATACTAAATAAAGGTATTGGCTGGGGAAGAGGGGTAGTTCTCAACCCTGGCTGCCTCTTAGAATTGTCTTTGCAAAAAGATCTATGTTTAGAGCATACTTCTATACTAAAAATAAAGTTTGATTCAATTGGATTAGAGATTTCTATATCCCTCCCAACCAAAGATTCAATGATATTGATAGAATAAGTCTTTTGACACCTAGGTTCCATGCTTTGAATTATCCTCCTTGTATTTATCCTACATTACGTATGTCAGGGGACTACTTCTCTGTAGGACTATAATTTTTTTTTCAACGTTTATTTATTTTTGGGACAGAGAGAGACAGAGCATGAACGGGGGAGGGGCAGAGAGAGAGGGAGACACAGAATCGGAAACAGGCTCCAGGCTCCGAGCCATCAGCCCAGAGCCTGACACGGGGCTCGAACTCACGGACCGCGAGATCGTGACCTGGCTGAAGTCGAACGCTTAACCGACTGCGCCACCCAGGCGCCCCTATAATTTGTTTTTGAAGAAGAGGAGTCTCCTTAATTTAGTCCATGGAGGAAAGATGGTATCAGCATTCAAAAAACTTCTTTTGTAGCTGATTTACTTTGAACACTGATAGGGTTTTCTTTCATTGACACCTGTCATGACAAAACATACATCCAAAGACCACGCTAAGTTATCATCATTGAGAATGAATGAGGCATATGTCAGATTATGGTGTCCGGGCCAAGTACAGCCTGACAAGGCTGAACTCATGAATTCCTGACATTTGGCTTCTTGCTATAAGATTCTATCCCATTGCCAGAAGCCGGATCTTCAGTTCCATTCAGACAAAGGGCTGCTCAGGCCCAGAACCAAGGCACAAAGTGAACTAGCTGTGCTCCGGGAAGAGTTAGTCAAAACCACGGCTCTCCTGGACGGCGCTGTAGGTCAGTGGTTATTGGGGCTGGGGAGGGGTACTACGGGAGGGCATTAATACCATTCCATGTACCTCTTCATAAGTCTTCAGAAGTCCCCAGAATGAAAAGGTTTTTAAGAAACCACTCTCCTGGTGTTGAGTCAGCTGTGTTTTCTTGTGCTCACCTGCCTTTCATAACATAGGTGATTGCATGCGATCAATATCTGACCCTGTGCAGCACTTGTATTTTTCAGAGAGTTTACTTGCATTTACTCAGTTGGTCATCATAGCAGTCATTTTCAGGGAAAAGCCTTTTGTAGTCCTGTAGACCCTGGTTATGATGGCAGAAACCAAAAGCTCAAACTGGATTTAACATAAATAAATTTGTAACTAGGCCATGGAGTCTTGGCTCCAGGGATTCTACATAGAGGGGCTTAATGTGACAACTATCTTTGTCTTTATTGCTCGTCTTTGTCCCCTCATTTTCTCTCACTACAAACACGTTCTCTTTCTTGTTTAGCAAAAAACACTGCCTCAGGCAGTTCCAAAATCTCATTCTTCCTTTAGGAGCTTCTTCCCTGGTGGCTCCAAAAGGAAAACCCCGGGACACATATGATTGACCAGGCCTGAGTCACATGCCTCCTCTGGACGACTGGCAGTAGACAGGGTTGGGCTGCCGTGATTGGCCAGCTTGGGCCACAGGCAGGGTGTGGTGATTGGCAGCCCCCTCAGAACCATGTGGTTAGGGTGAGAGGGGCATGAACCCCTCTGAGGAGCTGATGTGGGTGGATGGGTGCTGGGCAAACAGAGAGATGTCGATTCTATTCTTAAGACTGCTCCTCTGTGTATTCTTCTCCCCACTAAACAGTTCTAGTTTTCTATTAGCAATTTCAAATTAAGGACTTTTCATGTAAATTTTGAAATCCATTCCCCAGATTTGCTCCCAAGCTTGACTTACTCTGCTTTCTGAATTTACCTCATCTTTTCACCTAATCACGGGTACCATTAAGAGCTCTTTATTCATTGGGGCACCTTGCTAGTTTAGTTGGAGGAGCACACAACTCTTGATATCGGGGTCGTGAGTTCAAGCCCCATGTGGGGTTTAGAGATTACTCAGTAAATAAATAAATTAAAAAAAAAAGAGCTCTTTATTCATTGAGTCCTTAGCAAACTAACTGTTCAATCTCCTTCACAACCAGCCCCAAAGGGAGAAAGGATTTTCTCTCAGATTGTACTTTCTCTACAGTACACAAATCTCTAATTCTAGGTCAAGACTCTGCTATCCCTTTTCCCAAGCTCCCACACCATGGCGAGGCCACACCTCTTAGGGTGGGGAAGGGGTGTGCTCTGGTGGTCTCTGCTGACCAAGTGTGGGCAGGGGAGTGGAGGACAGGGGCCAATGTGTGGCTTCATCCTTCGGTCGAGACAGTGATGGTCAGTAACAGTGTCACTGCCTCAAGACATGGGCCTTTAGTCTCCTCTGCAGTCTCAAAAATTACTTACCATGCTGAAACTTGTTGATAAACCCAGATCTGTAATTAGGAACATAAATGACACAATACAGGCTTCGTACAAATGAACGGTTGTGGGGTATTATGGGCCCCTGTGGATTATTTGACTGAAGAAAAGGAGGGGGGAAAGCTGGTTGCTGTTGGACAAATTGCTACCAGATGTAGATTTCAATAAACACCACACTGTTGTTCTCTTGCCCGAAGGTGCTATGAATTTCTTGAGGCAACAGAGCAATCAGTGAAGTGGTGAGTGTTCCAGCATGAATGGAGCCTCCTGGTGTTCCCTGGTCCTGGGTGTTTGTCCACAAAATGCAAGGCAGCCCAGGGGCCTCTCTCCCCTACCTGACATTTTACAGGAGAGTTCAATACTTAAAATGTAGCAACCAGATCCTGTGGAACGTAAAAGAAGCCTGGAAACTGTGGCTGGAATGTCACACACACACACACGCGCACACACACACACACACACACACACACGCACACACACACACACAAAAGTGTTGTCGTTGCGGGGAGGGGGATGTTTTCAGAGAAGAAGGATCAGTTTTTCTTACAGATGTTACTTGTAGTAGCCATAGGATGAACCTGCCTCAGTTAGTAAATAGGTGAGAGCTGGCCTGTACTACGTGATGAAGAAAGCCCACTTTCCTTCTCTTTACTGAACTTAGAGATGAGAGACACAAGGGCATTCAAGCAGTAGGTACAATAAAAAATAGCCTTCAGTGTCCTGTGGAGGAGTCCTATGTGAACTTGCAACACGGAAGCAGCTTGTCCATCTTCACTGACTATTGCCATAGGTCGGCCAGCACGTGAGCCTGAGAATTTGAGACTGGAAGGTCCCAAAACCATCATGCTATAGCTTGAAGAGAATGGAAAGGGGAGAAAGAGAGATGGAGACTGAAAGAGGGAGGGAGAATGTGATTGATTTTAGTTTAGTATACTAACAAGCTTCTCATGTTTTGTAGACTAGAGTGAGTTCCCTGAGCCTTCTCTTGGTCATGGTTCTTTAATAAAAAGTTAAGCGCCAAACATGTTGTTGGCCTAAATCCAGCATGCATGTTTGCATCACTTTGTGGTTCTCTGCTCCTCTCTTTTCAGTTAGATATTCAGCTTCTTGAAGGCAAGGACCACATTTCTTCCTTATTGTTATTGACTAACAGCTGCTTTGCACACAAGGTATATGTGGGTTAATTGCCAAAAGAGAAAAACCAGTTTTACATGAGCAACACATGAGCTACTGAGACAGCATTTTTTATTTGAATTGTATGTAGGAGTTTGAGGGGGCATAGGAGCTAATTGGAAGTCCTGGGCTTGAAATTAGTTCAGCAGCATCAAGTTTGTATTTGACCCTCAGTTAACAAATCTCTGCCTTGACTTGAGCTGTGGGGGCTCCCCATCCCACAGGGTGGTCTGTCTTCTTTGGACAGTGATGATGTGATGGCTGACTTCTGAGGACTTGCTGTGCTCCAGATGTCATGGTCAATATTTATTCAGGTTATCTCATTTAATTTTCGCAAGCCCATTATTTGATAGATGAGGAAATTGAGGTGCATACAGGCTAAGTTATTCAAGTTCACGTAGCTAGTAAGTGTCAGAGCCAAGTAGTTTGGCTCCAGAGGCTGTGTTCTTAACTACTGCTTTGTAGTGCCTTTATTTGTTGGGCCTATGTATAGCAGGTTGACTTCCTCCTCTAAATGGCAGGCCTTTGTATGTTTGGCCAGGCTCTCACATTGTCCACACTTCTGTCCTACAGATTTGTGCTTGGGTAAATCATCATGGTCTATGGGCCCTGCCTTTCAAGTCAGAAACTGGGTCTTGCCAGAACATGAAGGCTCTCTGGGTCTAATTCCCAACAGCTGATCTCCTAAGAAATTGAAGTATAAGTGAGGCTGTTTAATTTATTCTACCACTCCCCATACATACATGGGGAGACAGTTGGTGATCAGAAGATGTTATGATTGCCCCATTGGAGCCGTGGTACCCCAAGTACTACAGGGGTCTGCTTTCCAATAAGATCACCTTGCTAATTTCTGGACAGCCGCAGAGACAGTAACAAATTTTTTCACAAATTCTGAGACTTTTTCAAACTTCACATGGACTCTGTTACTATCTATAAACAGTCTTGTAGAGTTATTTACATAGGTTGTATTTTTTTTTTAATATATCTCCTGAGATCCCTCCTTTGTCACTTTGCAGATGGAAATTCCCAATCCCTTCAACTGCTTTTCTACAGTCTCTGCAGATGACTAACTTCCACACATGGCTAAAGTCCTTCAGGGCACATGAGTTCTTACTCATTCCATTCTGCAAGCTTAACCTTACGTTCAAGATCTTCAGAGAGAACTCAGTGTATCCCCCCTTGATATGCTAAATAGTTATTATCACATAGGAAAATACCAAATACCTTGTTAGAAACCTGAGAAAAATATTCCTTTGATTTGTGTGTGTGTGTGTGTGTGTGTGTGTGTGTGTGTGTGTTCCAGTATAGTTAACATGTAATACCAGTTTCAGGTGTACAACGTAGTGATTCAATATTACCATACATCACCTGTTGCTCATCACCACAAGTGTGCTCTTTAATCCCCATCACCTATTTAACCTAACCCTCCACCCCCTCAGCCATCAGTTTTTTCTCTGTTCCTTTGATTTTAATGTAAAGAAGAAGACAAGCTGGGTGCATTTAAAAACAACCCAAGACTTCTGAGTCGTTAACCAAAGACAGAATCTTTTGAAAAGGGCAGGTCAGGTATAGGTGCTTGATCAAATAGGAGTAAAGGTAGACATTTGTAGGTCTGATCAGCACATGGGATGGAGCACTGGGTAGCATCTACCCAATAGAGTTGAACCCAAAGGGAAATGATGAGCCTTTTGGCCTGAATATCCCACTGGTACAAAGGGCCTCTGCTAGCTAATATTCATGTGGCTGTTATGCCCAAGAGGAAACACTGAGAATTCTGCACTCAGCATGTTTGTTGTTGGACTGTGGGTAACTGGAAGGCAGACAGTAGATTTTACTTAAGTTTGTGATTGCAGCACCTGGAGTGAGAGCTCATACATAGAAAATACACTAAAGGGTCTTTAAAAAAAAAAAAAGAATGATATTCAATTTATATAAAATATCCAGAATAGGAAAATTTACAGAGACATAAATTAGATTGGTAATTGCCAGGAGCTGGGGGCGGGGGGTGGGCACAGTTGGTGGTGAGTTAGGGGTGGAGGGAGAGTTGGGGGAAGATCAGATAACTGCTCATAGATACTAGGCTTCTTTTGAGGATGGTGAAATGCTCTGGAATTATATTGTGATAATGGTTGCACAACTCTGCGAGTATACTAAAATCACTGAATTGCATACTTTAAACAGGCAAATTGTATGTTTTGTGAATTCTATCTCAATAAATTTCATTTAAAAGTGAATGAGAAGGTGAAACAAAAAAGCCCACTAGACATCAAGCATACTATGGTAGGGAAAAGACTAGGGGCATTCTGAAAAGGAAATTATCTCATGCCAGTTTGAGCTACAACTAGAGTCCTTTGGAAGTTAGCCCTTGAGGACTGGAGAACCAGTTGACTAGCTTACACAGGCTTGAGATCCATAGTAAAGAGCATTTTAAAGTTGAATCACCTTAGAGTTGAGAACTTGTTAAGATTGGAGGACTGAGGTTTACTGGGTAGAGCTGAACACTTTTCTAGAACAGCAAGTATTGCAGATACTAGTGTTCAGACCCATTCTGTTTAGTATTTTTTTGTGGACAGTAAATCTCTTAGTTTCCAATAATATTCCACAGTTCACCAGCATTCAATAAGCACCTACGTTGTGCCATCTGGCAAAACCTGGGAGGCTCAGTTCTTGTGCATGAAATGTGCACGGTCTCTGGGCCCTGCAGGCACAGTTCCATTCTGGTAGGGATAGGCCCACTGACTGCTGAACTAAGCGATCTGGTAAAACCCAGAAAGGGTATTGCAAACAGCCCCTCCTTTCTTACCAAGCATAGAGTATCTGCAGCTCTGTCCAACATGCCTAAAGAGAGCCACACTGCAATGAGAAGATTCACTGTACAGTGGAAGGAGGGTGGTCAGTTTGATGTTGAGGGGGCTGAGAGGTCTCAGGATTCCCGGGGGAGAGCATAGAGAGTCATGGGCCTTCTTGCCATGGGGCCTGAGCACTGAATGTCCCTGAAGTGCAGAAAGTCCTGTCCTCAGCTTTATTGACTTTTTTCCCACCTGGAAACAAGCCAAGAAGTTTCAGAGTAATCCAGAATCATCTTCACAAAAGATAATACCAGAAAACTCAGAGGGATAAAAAGATATGCTTGCTAAAAACACCATTTCCCAGCTTCGGCTGGCCCTTGGAGCCAACAAAAGCAAAGCCTCATCAGTATTTAATGAGAGAGAGGGAACAGCTAGAAAGGGGCGGAGAAGTAGACAGAAGGAGGCTATTTAAAAGGCCCTAAAGTGCTGCAGCTGTTTTGGCTAATTTTTCTCATTTCAGTGATGTTCCAAGCTCTTTGTCTTCTCTGTGGGGCGAATTCATTTGTCTCTCTCATGAGTCATGCTGCCCACAAATAATCTCTCTTGGAGTAGCCCTTATGAAAATAGACAATTCACATTGCATTGTGTGAATTGGCAGTTGTGTGTCCCTTCCCTGGGTGGGCCACAGTGTGTCTGCTCTGTGTGCATCCACACATGTCAGTACTTCTAAGGTCTAGCACGCCCTCGGTGTGCTCAGTGACAGGGGGGCACAGAAGGAGACATCTGGACTCCCAGATGGAGGCAAGGAGGGAAGTCTGCAGACAACAGTGCCTGGTCAGCTGACTGCTCCCTCCTAAAAGTTTCTAGATTTCATAGATGTTACTCTCTCCACAAGGATTTTATAGGAATTATCTGTGAAAAAGTAAACATCAGAGGAAATTCTGTATAAATAAATATTACTGTCATTTAAACCTGGATCTTGCACATTGAGCTTTTCCTTTTAGGTAGTATTTTCTTTACTCTCTGGCCAGCAGATCTGACCAACCAGCATTTTTCTTTAAGATTTTCCTAGGGAGACTCTGAGCTCTTTAGAGAGTACAATGGGTCCCTTTTGTGTTTGCTAGCAAAATTTCTTCTTCCCTAATAATCATCTTGGTTTTATTCTGAGACTATGTAGGTGCTTTTCTGGTGGAGTTGGCTCCCCCTTTGGCTCAGGTAATTGTGGCCCAAGTCAGTCAATACATCATTTTCCCCTGGTCATGATGATTGGTGCAGAAATGGGCATCTGACCCAGTCATTACCAATGAGATTTAAGGAGACTTTGGCTAGAAGGCTGGGGTCAGGGCTTGGAGCTTTGCCAGTGTGAGCTCTGGGGGGTGGGGGGTGGGGCAGCTCTCTAGTGATTAGGAGTGGAGAGCCAGTTTGAGCTTGGAGACCACACATGGAAGAGAGCCGAGTCTAACTGAGGAGGGAGAGGGCGAGGACAAGGACGGTCATGGTGTTATCCTCTAAGCCTTTAGCCAAGCTGCCCTGAAAGCACCATTATCCTGCTCTTTCCAGGCATGTGAGCCAAAAAGTTCCCGTTTGGCTTGAGTTAATCAGGGTCAAGTTTGCTGTCACTTGCATGAGTTTTAACTCATTCAGGGGCACTGTTTCACTCATACCCAACATCTAGCAGAGTGCCTGGCATGTAGAGGAAGCGCAGTATGTGTTTATTTATGCACAAATTTTCTTTCAGCTGAACAGATGTTTACGGAACACTTATGAGGGACAAATGTATTGTTCTGGATCCTATAGGACTGCACTGTCCAAAATGGCAGCCACAAGCCATATGTGCCTTTTTAAATTTAAGTTAATGACAATTAGGGGTGCCCAGGCAGCTCAGTTGGTTAAGCATCTGACTTTAGCTCAGGTCACGATCTCACGGTTTGTGAGTTTGAGCCCCGTGGTGGGCTTGCTGTTGTCAACACAGAGCCCACTTTAGATCCTCTATCCCCCTCTCTCTGCCCTACCCCCCACTCTCGTGTACTCTATCTCTCTCTCAAAAGTAAATAAACATGTAAAAAATATATATATAGGGACACCTGGTTGGCTTAGTCAGTTGAGCGTCTGACTTCGCCTCAGGTCATGATCTCACAGTTCGTGGGTTTGAGCCCCACATCAGGCTCTGTGCTTACAGCTCAGAGCCCACAGCCTGTTTCACATTCTGTCTCTCTCTGTCTCTCAAAAATGAATAAACATTAAAAAAAAAAGTTAAATAAAAAATAGTAAATTAAATTAATGACAAATAAAATTAAAACTTCAGTTCCTAAATCACACTATCCACACTGCAAGTGCTCAGTGCTCCTCTTTTGGACAGTGCAGATACAAACATTTCCATCATTGCAGAAAGTTCTATTGGACAGCAGTACTGTAGAGAATACAAACATACATAAGACTCAGACCATGCTTCCAGGAAACTATATTTCCAGGAAACATTGCAGATGTTTGTTTTGAAATGATCAATAGCACAATGTACAGAACAATAGTCTGACCTATTGAAAAGAGTGATTTATGAAAGATCAGCTTTATTTCTCTCACGTATAATTACGTATAAATTCTAATGTAGTAGTGTGACTAAAAAATTACCATATAGAGCCACACATTATACAAAATGAGGTATACATAAATGTTCTTTCATGCAAGAGGAACTAGCATTTACTGGACCTGAAACCCGAAGGTACTTAAAATGCCTTGTTGACTTTTGGAGACTTTTCAGGAAATCAGTCATTGATTTTTAAGTGGAATGTGACTTGAGTAGTAAAGTCCTCAAATTTCTCACAGAGGTCGTTCCTTCTCTTTACCCAGTAGGATTTGCATGTGCCAAGCCATAACGATGGTGATGCTAAAATAGCCTGGTCCAGAGTAATCAGTTTCTGGCAGGCGGCTTCCAGACATCCGGTGAGCCTCTTCTGCTCTTTGATGTCCCACATCCAGTTCACCACCCTCTCCCTCCGAGTAGGGTGCCTGAAGCATACATATTCTGACTTCTGCAGTACTCATTTTGAAGAGATGGCGGAAGTGGCCTCTCCATAGTTCCCGACTCCGGGGGCCTCCATTTCTCCTAACAGCTGTGGGAGAGACTGACCGAGAGGTTGTCAGCATACTGTTCATTGTTAACCTGGAAGCCAGCAGCACTCACAGAGCTGAACGGATTCTGCCCTCACCAGGGGCTCTTGTCCACCCCTCTGATTTCACCCATGCTGGCCACAACTATATCTTCAGCCTCATGTCTTTAATTCCCCCAGTGAAGTCTCCCACCTTAACCAAACCAGTTTACTCAAAGTCCTAGAGCATCTGTGTCCTTTGGCTTGTACTGCATTCCTATCTATCCGCCCTACCTCCACTTAAGGATTTCTCCTCAAAACTTAAATACCTCTTTCAATCCACCCACCCCAGAAATTCTTTATCCCTCCTTTGAGCCTCTGCGGTATTGTCTGTACTATTGTTTTTTTTTAAAACAGCTTTATTGAGATGTAATTCCTGTAGCCTTCAATTCACCCTTAAAAAAAAAAACAAAACAATTCAATGTTTTTTAAAAAAATATTCAGAGTTGTAGGGGCGCCTGGGTGGCTCAGTCGGTTGAGTGTCCGACTTCAGCACAGGTCATGATCTCACACTCCGTGAGTTCAAGCCCCACATCGGGCTCTGTGCTGACAGCTCAGAGCCTGGAGCCTGCTTCAGATTCTGTGTTGCCCCCTCTCTCTGCCCCTCCCCTGCTCATGCTCTCTCTGTCTCAAAAATAAATAAAAACATTAAAAAAATTTTTTTAATATTCAGAGTTGTACAATTGTCACCATGATCTATATAGAATATTTTCATTACCCCCCAAAAGAAACCCTGTACTCTTCAGCAGTCAGTCCTCACCTCATTTCCTCCATGCTCCCTTACTCCCACCCCCCAGCCCTAGGCAATGACAAATCTACTTTGTGTCTATAGATTTGCCCTTTCTGGACATGTCATATAAATGGAATCCTACAACGTGTGGTCTTCTGTGACTGGCTTCCTCCACTTAGCATAATGTTTTTTTTTTTTTTTTTTTTTTCAACGTTTATTTATTTTTGGGACAGAGAGAGACAGAGCATGAACAGGGGAAGGGCAGAGAGAGAGAGGGAGACACAGAATCGGAAACAGGCTCCAGGCTCTGAGCCATCAGCCCAGAGCCCGACGCGGGGCTCAAACTCACAGACCGCGAGATCGTGACCTGGCTGAAGTCGGACGCTTAACCGACTGCGCCACCCAGGCACCCCTAGCATAATGTTTTCAAGGATCATCCATGTTGTACTGTGTGTCAATACTTCATTCCTTTTTTAAGTCAGGTAATTTTCCATTATATGGATGGACCACATTTTGTTCAGCCACTCATTTGATGGGCATCTGGGTTGTTTCCATTTGGGGGCTGTTATGAACAATTATACTGTGAACATTTGTGTACCAATTTTTAGGTGAACATACATTTTCATGTCTCTTGGTTATACATGTAGGAGTAAAATTGTTGGGTTATATGGTAATTCTGTGCTTTTTACCTTTTTAGGGACAGCATGATAGATTCTGATACTTAAATCCTGTGGTATTTAGTTTATCATTATTACATTTTGCCTTCCTTAGGAAATTTAAACCTTTGAGGGCAGGGAAAGAAAAGCCTTATTTTTTCTTTTTTTATTTATTCCACCCAGTACCTACCATCATGTTCACCTAACAATAACAACAACAACAAAACACAGTCACTGTTAGGACATGAAAATGTGTTGGAAAGGAGTAGAGACTTGTGACATTCTCTTCCTTGTGTGATCCTAATTTGTGTCCCTTTTCTGTGACTGCTGCATCTCTATTCTTTTCTAAAGTTATTTCGTCTCCTGGAGGTCCGGGTAGTGGAGGTGAACTACCTGCAGATGGTCAGCGTACAGCACCCCAGAGGTCTGCACGTTTTGAGGGAAATGTGCTTTGGGGCACACAAGGAAGCTTCCAACCTGTCTCCTTGCAGACAGCACTGTTCTCTGCTGCTGAGAAAGGTCCGCTTGTGTGGAGTAATAAGGTACCTCCACGAAGCAGGGCTTCACAAGGTCTTTCTGCGTGTCTCTTGCCAATAATTAAAACATGTAAAGACATGATAAAAGCCATTAAAAGGAAAAAATACCTTCCTGCTTTTTTCTCCCTTGATCAAACCCTATGAAAACAACTTTAGTAAAGGAGAGGGAGGGTTCCAAGTTTATAAAACAGAGGCCCTACATCTGTCTTTGGGTCCACCATGAGGGGCTAAGACCGGAAGTGTATTTTCCCAAACTTTTGCCGGCAGGAAGAACTATACTAGACGGCCTTGTGGGTAACTGGTTGTTTTCTCAGTTGGTGAAATCACTGGGTGTGTTAAGCAGCTGGTCTGGAGCTAGTGGGGCAACAATTCTTTCTGGTTGTCTAGCAGCAGATGGCAGCTGTGGGTGATGATCGGCAGAAGGCTGAAGGCTGCACTTCCCAGTCTGAAAGACAAAGTGAAGTCAAAGAGAAATGCATCTCATTGGGACCTAACTGGTCTTTCGTGAGCCATTATCAAGAGTTCTTACAGTGCCTGAAAGAATTGATCTCTACCCAGAAGTTAAGGCAACACCAATAGAAAACTATACTAGTCCAGAGATGACAGATAAATGTAATTTGTGTGCCTCACTTATCAATTGCTTGTGGCCACATGGAAGGCTGTGTTGGGAAGGATTTTTGAGGCCAATTTCAGGCTCAGCAGGAAAGATGGTCATATATTGAATTAGTGGTGTCTGTAGTGAATACCTAAGATTAAGAAGTAGCATGTGTGTTGAATAGTTGCCCTAGACCTTGAGCTCCTCAATAACCAGGACAGTCTGTCTAGTCTCAGAACCTGGCTTATAGGAAGTCAGCAGTAGGGATGTACTGGTTGAATAAGTGATTTGATTTCCTAGTTTTGGAATTGGCCCATAATTCTCAGTAAATGACACATGTTAAATGCCTTAACAGTAAATGAATTTTTTGCAACAGAGATATTTCCCAGAGAACTTTGATTTTCATGGAGCTCTTGCCTTGATGTTTTCAAAACAGCTTTCCATTTTGCTACAATGAAACAATACATTTCAAAAGGTTTCCATTTAAATTGGCTACTCAAAACAAATTTCCTCATTTTCCATTTCAGTGGCCTAAAGAGGCATCTTGGTATTTTAGAAAGAATACCAGCCTAGAATTCAGATTTGGGTTTTACTTACAGCTCAGCCATGAACATACTACGTGACCATAAGCCAGTCACTTCTCCATTTTGGGTCTTAGTGCCCTCCAAAACATTAGACAATTGAAGTCCGTGAGCTCTTTGATTCTGTGAATCAGGATAGAAGATGAAGAAGAAAGGGAGTTTCAACAAGATTATCTTACTCTCTCCAGCCAGCTGATTTGCTTCTCTGATTTCAGCTTTCCTTTCTGTCCTAAGAGCAATGATCTTAGAGTAAGGAGGGGGGGATGACATTTTTAACGATGATCACTATAGTGAAGGGTCCACATAATGAAAGCCTTATCTGATGTCTCTGCAGAATGTTACATGAGATTTGCCCAATATTCCAAGATTATTATGGTGCACATGTTGCATAAAAATAAAATGTATCATCTCAGACAAATGTCTTGGCTGACATTCACCAAGGATCTGACAAATAAATGTTTTTGTATTTATATATATCCTGCCTGATTCAAAAAAAAAAAAAGATTGAAGAAAGTTATGCTCAATACCATAGAAATAATTAAGCCTAGGGGCACCTCTGTGGCTCTGTAGGTTAAGCCGCCAACTTTGGCGTAGGTAATGATCTCACAGTCTGTGAGTTCACTCCCTTCACTGGGCTCTGTGCTGACAGCTCAGAGCCTGGAGCCTGCTTCAGATTCTTTGTCTCCCTCTCTCTCTGCCCCTCCCCCACTCATGCTCTGTCTCTGTCGCTCTCAAAAATAAATAAACATTGGGGCGCCTGGGTAGCTCAGTCGGTTAAGCGTCCAACTTTGGCTCAGGTCATGAACTCGCTTTCATGAATTCAGGCCTGTATCAGGCTCTGTGCTGACAGCTCAGAACCTGGAGCCTGCTTCAGAATTTGCGTCTCCCTCTCTCTCTCTGCTCCTCCCCTTCTCGCGCTCTTTGT
Source organism: Herpailurus yagouaroundi (assembly GCF_014898765.1). NCBI lineage: Eukaryota > Metazoa > Chordata > Mammalia > Carnivora > Felidae > Herpailurus > Herpailurus yagouaroundi. The sequence continues at coordinate 3,597,813 of NW_024412414.1, read as the reverse complement.
CCCTCTCTCAAAAATAAATACAGATTAAAAAAAAATTTAAATAAATAAACGTTAAAAAAAATTTAAAAAGAAATAATTAAGCCTAAAAACCTTTAGAATGAGAAAGGACAAGAGCAAAGTTGTTTTGTTGTTGTTGTTGTTGTTGTTGTTGTTGTTGTTTTTAAGCCATTATTTTAGGAAACTTAAACTAAGGAAAGCTTCCAAAGTTGAACGTGAAATGTAACTTCCTCGTTCCTGTCAGAGCAAAGAGGGAGGTAATGGGCTACCTTGTTCTCCTTATCTGACAATAGTCAGGATAATTGGCTTTGGAGAAAAAAAGGAGACTGCAAGCACAATTTGTTATCCTTCCATGCTTGTTCTAATAGCCTCTTATCAAAGCAGTAGCTATCAGTTAATAAAGAAACTACCGAAATGTGAACAAGAGTGCCAACATAGACCAAACCTTACTTCTCTGGTTGTTTATCAGAGTGTAGCTGGGCCGCATATTTAGTAGCTGATGCTTACTCTTACGGTGCTTATGTGCTAGACACTGTTCTAAGTACCTTACCTATATTAATATATGAAATTCTTCCAGTAGCCATGTGAGTTAGGAACAGTGCTTTGAGATCTGTGATCTTAACCACTGCAGCATACTGCCTCTCCCATATCTGAAATCATGTGGAGATTTAACTCACCACCGGTTACACAGCTCAGCTCCCCAGGGATGAGCCGTCTCAGCTCAGAATGTTTCATTTACAGCAGCAGTAATCACTTACAAAGTAGACAGTTGCAGTGCTTCATAACTGGTTTGCTCTCTGAGTTAACTGGGTCTTTTCACATTGTTTTAAGGTGGCATCTTGAATTCCAAAGAGCAGTGTAGGCTTTCTTGAGCATTCCTTTGTCCATCTCATTACTGGGGTGCAGAGCACTGTACGTCAGCCATGTGTCTTCTCATTGTCAGGTATCTTTAGTCTACATCAGGCTTGCTAAATCAGCCAGCTCCAGCTGAGCTGGAGCAGAGGAGGTGGCTGCCTGGAAAACTGTTGAGAAGGGTTTGCAGGCCTGGTTCAGATGTGATGAGAGAAAGGTTCATGACTGAATAGTAACATCTGCCATGGGCAAGCACAAGTGTATGTCTTTGCCATCCACGATCCAGTTCAGGATCAGAGGTTCCCTCCGAACTGCGTGGCTTCTGAGGTTATTTTTCCTTCAAGAGGAGAACAGGCTGTAGTGATTCACCTAATTCATTAATTCATCCTACAAAAATTTATTAAGTCCTGCTTTGTACAAGACACACATTAGAAAGATGAATAAGTCAAAGTTTCTATCTCCACAAATTTTCTTCCAGAGATCTATAAATTTTAGCAGTTTCTATACAGTGAGATAATAAGCATTCTTAGAAAGTACTGTTGGAGCACAAAGGAAAGAGCTGCTGTCCATGCCCGGGAAGGGCGGACAGGTTTCCCAGAGAAGGTGCCAGTTAATCTAAATCCTAACTCAGTCCCCATGTATGAGCCTGGAAGGGAGTGTGTTTTGAGAGCCACCTGGCATCAGCAATGTCCCCCATTGTTTTTGTTACTATCATATTCAGAATACATACACCACCCCCATTAGTAAGGCATTTCTTTTGAGTCGCAATGCAGTGGAACACCCAGGAAGAGAGGATGAAACTAATTCATCAAGGGAGCGCCTGGGTGGCTCAGTTGGTTGAGCGTCCGACTTCAGCTCAGGTCATGATCTCACAGTTCTTGGGTTTGAGCCCCACATCAGGCTCTGTGCTAACTGCACAAGAGGCTGGAGCCTGCTTCGGATTCTGTGTCTCCCTCTCTCTCTCTGCCCCTTCCCTGCTCATGCTCTGTCTCTCTGTGCTCTCAAAAATGAATAAACGTTAATAATTTTTTTTTTTAAACTAATCCATCAGGTTGGGTCAGTATTTTACAAGTATAGCTCTGAGTATGACCTTTGGGTAACATGAAGCCAGGGAAATAAGGAGTCAGTACTGAACAGGTGAAATAGGACACTAAAAGGAAAAATCAGGAATGCCAGGGATGAGTCAGCATTGGCATTTTCTCCCAGGCCAGTTCTGTGTCCATTGGGAAATCCGTTCTCTGCAGACATATGGAAACTACGGGGAACAGTGGTTGGGGTCAGAAATGGCATCACTGGGGCTGAAAAGCCCCAAAGTAATTTTGGAGCTAATCTTTGTATTTAGAAAGAGCTTTGCCCTAATCCTGTTTAGGATTTCTGTAGCCTGTTCCCTTAAGAGAAGTCACAAGGCTTTCACGTTTCCCTTCTCAGTACCTTGTGAAGATAGGTACATAAAATCCCCACTTGCAGGTGAGGAAGTTGAATTTGTGGTGTGAGATTACACAGTGATTGAGCAAAGACTCACAAGCGAGCACTTCCTCTCTCTTACCCCCACATTTGCCTTTAAATTTAATGCTTAGAATGGTGGTTTTGAGAAAATAATAAAGCTTTATATTGTATTTAATCATCAAAAAGCAAAAGATTAAAACTAAGAAGACACTTTAGAGATAATCTTATCCAATGCTCTTGTTCCAAGATGTGGAATCTGAATCCAGGGGACATCTCCCAGGAACTTGAAGGGTCCAGCCATTAAAACCTACTCAGTCCAGGGGCGCCTGGGTGGCGCAGTCGGTTAAGCGTCCGACTTCAGCCAGGTCACGATCTCAGTGAGTTCGAGCCCCGCGTCAGGCTCTGGGCTGATGGCTCGGAACCTGGAGCCTGTTTACGATTCTGTGTCTCCCTCTCTCTCTGCCCCTCCCCCATTCATGCTCTGTCTCTCTCTGTCCCAAAAATAAATAAATGTTGAAAAAAAAATTAAAAAAAAAAAAAAACCTACTCAGTCCCCATGGTTTCTGTTTCTGACTGACTGGAAGCCACTGCCTTCAAGAGCTGTTTATGAGCCTCTACTTCTCCTTCTGGGACTCAATTTAAGGACTTCTGCTGGGTCCCTGCCCTCAGTTTGCATCTGGGTTCAGGGCCTTCCCGTCACAGTTGTTAAGAGCCCTGACCCCACCCATAGATTTCTGTCCATTTATCAGAGTCCCACCATTCCTGTTACAACTGCTAACTTCAGCTTGCAGCAACAAAAAATCAGCTTTTGCAGTTCAAAAAGACTCATATTGCTGACTGAAAGCATAAGGTCTCCCTTTAAGGTGTTATGTACTAGTTCTACGCCCTTATCTGCTTCCGTCTGCTTCACCTTGCACTGAAGTATCTCTTTCTTGCCCCTTATGAAAGGTCGTAAGAAGTAGACAGTGCCTCCAATAATCTGATGCTTCCCTAAGTCCCCTAAACCTTTGGCCTCATGAAACCGATTATTTTACCGCCTGTAGCAGCAATTGGGAGTTTTTCTGCCCGAGATGGGGGGTTTCTTATGGCCTCACCTCCCACCTCATCTCTTGCTTTTCTGCATTTAGACTTGCTCACTTCCAGCTCCCCATTCCTGGTACCGTTTCTGAATTATTCATGACCCTGTTGGTTTCAAGTGAAATAGACCCAACTTGAATTACCAGAGACAAACAGAAATACTGGAGCATTGCACACAACTGAAAGAAAGGTTAATCAGGCACACTTTGGGAAAAGCCGCAGTTCAGGAGTAACAGGAACTGGGGTTCTCCCTGCAGACAGGCTTCTTCCGTGAGACAGGAAACATGGCTGCTGGCAGCTCAAGGGCCTCCTAATTCATAGCTACAGTCACCCCACATGGATTTGCCTCTCATGTCCCAGATTCAGAACCGAGAGCCCAGCTTGGGTCTCTTGCTTTTTGGGGGGCTAGTCAAGTTGGGCCAGAGAGGCAGGGTCTGGAGCGTGGTTAGCATGGGGGAAAGAGGCAATCCCCATCAGAAGGTGTTTGCTGTTACCAGAAACCCCAAGGGAGCTGGGCTTTCAAAACTAAAGGTGTCTGATACAAACCTGAGAGTCCATCACAAGAGGAATGACTCAGAGCAGGTTGGAAAACAAGAGGCATAATATGCTTTTTTAAAAAATACTATATATTCAATAAAGCTTTCCTAACCAATTTTCCCTTAATTGACTCTGCTGATTAATTAACTGTGCACTCTCTTGTTAAAGCATTATCTGGTACCAGCAGAGGCTGGATGCTTCCAAATAGTAGTCTGGTTTCTAGAACACCTGCACATTTCTGCTCCCACCAGTTGAGGGGTATGCCTTCCAAAACCTGGGAACGCCAGATGGACTTGTAATTACACTGTTTAATGAAGTATCCTCCTAATGAAAAAACAATGCAAAAAGGAAGTTAAGAAAATCAAGTTTGATGCAGAAAGATTTGAGGACAGCCAGCAGCTAAAAGCAGTGGCTCTTCTGCAGTGGGGGAGAGGGTTTTACCTTTTGTTCAGAAGAGGTTCTGGAGTCTCATCCCCTGTATTGAAATTCTAGCTGTGTTACCTTGGGCAGTAGCAGCAGCATCTTGAGACTTAGTCCTTTATTGTAAAATGGAAACAGTAACAACTTCTTTGGGGGAACTGTTAGGATTAAGCAAGATGATGTATTTAAAGCACGGAACACATTTTTTGGCACATAGGAAGCATGCGACAAATGAGAGATCTTGTATCATCGTCATCATCTTTATTATAATTATTATTAACAGCCACTACTTGAAGGGAGACACATATATTGACACTGTTTCACACCTAGTCTTATGTTAAATGGTATAATGAGAGCATTTTATTTCTATTAAAGAATTTAATAAACTTATTTCTTTAAATAACAATCAGAGGTGATTGCTTAGCCATAGAGCAAATTAATTAAAATTAATTAACCATTAATTTTTTTAATATAAAAGGAAACCTCCAAAAAGTTCTAGAGATACATGAAAACCTGACTTATTAGGATGAGTCTGTAACAAGTCCATCCTCCTTCCCAAGTATGTTTGGTTTTTATAAAAAAAAAAAAAAAATTTTTTTTTAAATTGTTAAGCCAGGGGAAAAAATCTGAAAGCAGGGGAGATAATTAGAAAGTCTTCATGTAGCTTTAAGGAGCATCTTTGTTGCAGCAGAAGCCATGTTGGCTCTATTCATAACTCTGCTTTCTGGACCAGTATTCTAGAAGTTGGTACTTTCTTTTCATTTGTGTTTTTCACAGAGGGCAGCAAAATTTAGTTCTAAGTATATTTCGGGCATCTGGATTCTAGTCAGCATTTCTGGCTCTGTTTTAGAACCTAAAGTCTGCGGCTTATTCCTAATGTGGAAAATGGAATAATCCCCCAGGCACAAGAAGAAGAACTCCAACATTCAGGCTGCCGTTACTATAGCGAGACAGTGCTACAGACATCACAAGACTTGTTATACAAGGAAACATGATTACAGCGGATTAGAGAAACTTGCCAGAGCCTTGAAGGATTTATTGGTTTTTGAATTCTGAATGAGACATAAATATGTTTTTCCCCCTTAATTCTGGACCCCATATGGAGAAGGTGAGAAAATTCTTCAGCAAATTCTAGAATGCTTAGCTGCTAAAGATTGGTTGGGTATCATGTCCAAGTCATATTGCAAAGGGCATGAATGCTTGCTTGGCAGAGATGCAAAACAGTCACTCCTTTCTGTCTGCACTGCCAAGTTAGTTACTGCCCTGTCTCCCACTGGGAGAAAAATGTAGCTCCTTGGGGAGTCTTCTGTAAGGCAGCATGGTGTAATGGAAAAAGCAATGCACTCAGAGGCACGAGGCCTGGATTGCAGCTTCTGCACTCCTAAGCGCTGTGATTTTCAACAGGTTACTTAAACTCTCTGAGCCTTAGTGTCCTTTTGTCAAATACGGGAATAGTAATTCCCATCTCAGAGGGTGGCGTTGAGGATTAAAGTATGTTAAGTATCATGTAGGAAATCTCAAACGTTAGTTGCATTAGCATCAAAATGTCAGCCTGTAGTACACACATGTGAGTTCATAGATCTCAGAATTTTGCTGATATCCTAAAGGGAGGGAGTTAAAAAATAAGGATTATCTGTCATTTTATCTATTCTCCAGATTCTTTGGTTTCTCTGGAAGCTGAAGAGATAGCATGGGATAGTGGTTAGGAACAGCTTTGGAATCAGACAGACCTAAGTTTAAATTCACTACTTGCTAGCCGTGAAGCATTGAACAATTCACTTGATGTCTGTTACCTTAGTTTCCCCATCTGTAAAATGGATATAAAATAGTACCTCAACTGGGCTGCCTAGGTGGCTCAGTGAGTTGACCATCCGACTCTCAGTTTTTGGCTCAGGTCAAGATCTCACAGTTTCATGGATTCGAGCCCCAATTCGGGCTCTGTGCTGATGGTACAGAGCCTACTTGGGATTCTCTCTTCTCCCTCCCTCTCTGCCCCTCCCCTGCTCACGATGTCTCTGTCTCTCTCTAAATAAATAAACTTTAACCTTTAAAAAAAGATAGTACCTCAACCATTGTTTATCCGTTGTCCTATTTTATTCTCTGTATGGCACTTATCGCTATCTGAAATTATTTGTGTTGATTTCCTGCCTTCTACTCCATCCCCCACTCAGATCCCCATAAGGGCAAAGACTTTATATGTGTTGTTTACCACTTTACATGTCTTGCCTAAGATAGTGACTGGTACATTATTGTCATTCTTTTCACCTTTGACTTCTGTTTTTTAAAAAATTCCCCTCCCAGTATCATGACTAAATTTATATACAGTAGCTGAGTTAGAAACCAGGCAGAGGTGTTTTGTATTTGGAAATACCTGTGTTCTTACAGTTGAGTTTCTATTTCCTGAAGATGCTTACTCAGCCTTCAATGGCACAGTTTGACTTGTGACATCAGAGGATTGACAGACAGAAGTCTGACTCAGGGACTGAGCTAGGAAAGAGCATGACTTTCAGCCCCGCTCACCCTTTGAGGGATGGCTGGACAGGGCTCAAAAAGGTCTTGGATTTCAGTGCATCTAGGAAGGTATTTAGCAAATTATTTTTAACCATTTGGATTTGGTACAGATCACCAGAGGAATCTGCTGTCTGTGCGTAAGTGAAGAATGAGAACGGAAGGACTAGGTGTAGCTGAGGGAGAGAGAACAGCCTTCCCTGCTGCTTCCCAGGGGAACCCAGGGCCTGGCTCCCTCCCCACCTCACATCCCCAGAGCATCTTCTTTGACTTGAATAGACCTAGCACATTGGATACCACTAAGACTCCAAGGTGCTCCACAACCACTAAGAGTTAGGCACACTGCAGACAGAATATGTTTGGCCTGAGTTTCAACCTCACTCATTAGCCCTCTCCCTGGGAAGAGGTGGCATTCATGGCAGTGAACTGTATGCACAATAGTCACTCCTTTCTGTCTACACTGCCAAGTTTGATACTGCCTTGTCTCCCAGTGAAAACTGAGTCCTGAGAAGAGGAGCTCTTGACTCTCCTACCTCGTTCTTCCAAGCCCTGTGAACTGGTTCCTCTAATTCTTGTGGGACCATCCTGGGCCTGCAGGCAAGGCAAGGATGGTTCCTGAACACCCAGGGGTTGTACACAAAAGGTTGCATGTATGTGTGCTATATGGGTGGAGGCTCAATGTCTTTCAATTCTCCAGAAGTATCTTTGGTCTAAAGAAGGTTTGGAACCCCTAGCCTAAGGGGACCTAATATTTTATATATTTTTTATATTTTTATATATTTTTTATATATTATATATATATATATATATATATTTTTTTTTTAGTGTTTGCGAATTCTGCAGCTTTGCTCTCTGGCACCCAAAGCTCTGTGTGGGTGGGTCGAAGATGTACAGCTGCCCAATCTTGTTGGGGTTTTGCATTATGGCTATCTCATCTCTTCCTGACTTTGCTCATTTGCACGAACAATTAAGCCAGGCCCATTGGCAGCCAAGTCCCGCCTTGTCCACACAGGGTTTGGTTGAAGAGGATAGTAGGAAATTCTATAACATCTGTCCCAAGATGTCTCTGTAAATTTGGCGTGAGGAATAAGATAAAGCCATGTCATCAAGAAACATATTAGTCCCCTCAGTTTCTTTAGTCACAAAACATTCCCCACCGTTCTCATACTCTTAGCGGAGGGGCAACAGTAGAACAAGCTTTTCACTGACGAAGCACAGGATGAGCCCTGCGTTTCTGCATCCAGAAGAACGAACACTCATTCCCCTTCTGCCCAGCACCCTCCACTGCGGCCTGACTAGATTTCTTACAGGCCTTCAGAGTTAGTCCATGTTTTAACTACCCAGCCAAGTGCTTCTGCCTTGCTCTTACCACAAAAGTCTATTAACTGTAAGGTCTGGAAGTGAAAAGCTGCTGCTAGGTGTGAGTGTTCCTTTTTTTTTTTTTTTTAATGTTTATTTATATTTGAGAGAGAGAGAGAGCACATGTGTGCATGCATGTTTGGGGCGGAGGGGTGGGGGTGCACAGAGAGAGGGAGAGAGAGGATCCAAAGCAGGCTCCGTGACGACAGCAGAGAACCTGACGCAGGGCTCAAACTCAAGAACCGCGAGATCATGTCCTGAGCCTGGGACACTTAACCAAACTGAGCCACCCAGGCACCCCTGTGTCTTTGTTACTTGAATACTTCATCTTCAGCAGGAGTATGGCAGCTTCTATGTATTGAGTGTTTATCACATGCCAGGCTCTGTGCAGTACTCTATGACATTTGTCTCATTCAGTCCTTATCCTGAGGCAAATGTCAGTATTCCCATTTTACAGATGAGCAAGTTGAGGTTCAGAGAGGTATAGTCGGTGATCAGGTATACAAAAAGTGTAGGGGTGCCATAGCATAGGAGGACCCAAGGGCCACCAGCAGATATGAAGCAGAGGCCCTATCCTGAAGCTGAGTCACAGGGTAGATGAAATTTAGTTTGGAAAAAGAGCTGAGACCCAGAGTCTGAGGAAAGCACAGACACTTATTACCATCTCCCTATATTACTCTTGTTTGGTCTTTGTCATTTAAGATGCAGATAATCACCTTGACCAGAATTCTCATCATCTGTATGGGATTAGTATTCATTGTTTTCTGAATTAGAACTATAGACACTTGCCTGTTAGTCTGGTCTGGCTTCCCTCCATCAAAGTCTCATAGCCACTTCCCATTGACAAGCACAGGCCCCCCGGTGAGTCCTGCCTTCAGTCCCTGTCCCCTCCAGTCCACCTTCCAGCAGCCACCAGGCTTCCTTTCTGTCACATGGATCTGAGCGTGTTCCTCAGGGACTAGGAGGCTAAACTTTGCCTTGGGAGAAGATTGGACCCTTGGTGTGGCAGTCACAGCCAGCTCCCGCGCACAGCAGACTCCAGACCAGCTCTCAGACTTGTCAGTCCCCGCCACCCTGGACTTCTCCCTGTCCCCTGGCACTTACTCTCTCTACCTGGCAACTGCGTGCTCATCCTTCAACCTTTCATCATTTCAGAAGGCTCCCCTGGGTCTCTTCTCACCTTTGTCATACTGGATCATCATTGTTAGTTTCTTGAGAATAAGAACAGTGTCTTAATTACCTTTATATTTTCATTACCTAACATATACCTGACATATGCGCACCACTTACTAAGAACAATTTTGAAAGAATGAATGACTGTTTGACTCTAATGGGGAGGTGAAGGTGAGAGATCAGGGACATAATAAAGAGAAGGTCTCCTTCTGTCTACAGTAATCTCACAGTGCTGTTGTCTCATGTATATGTATATTTGTATCTCATACATATATGCATTGGGTCTGATGGAATTGCTGGTATGAGAAATATAGATGCTTTCCCAGCATTTCACGTATTCTCTTTCTCTCCCTCCCTCTCTCTCTCTTTTAGGAGAACTCAGAAAAGTACTTTATGGACTGCTTTTTAAGATAACTCTTTTAGGATTAAACTCTGTATCAGTCTGACTCTTTGGTTTGGAAGTTAGACACTAACTCAAAGAAATTTGAGCAAATGTGAGGTTTCATATGTCCAGGTAACTGAAAAATTCATGGGTAGTTCTAGCTTTAGGAACTGCTAGATCCAGGTGTTCAAAAAATGTCCATGGTGACCTTCCTATCTCCTTCTCTTGCCTGGCTTTTCTCTGCACTGCTTCATTCTTGGGCAGGCTCTCGCCTCGTGAGAACAAGATGGCACTGGTGGCTTCAGGCTTACGTCCCCAGGCTTAGCAACAACCGTGGAAAGAGAGTCTTGTCCCTATCGGCGCTGAGGTCCTGTTCCACCGGTTGCTAGTGACCCAGTTACCATGATGGGGGCAGGCGGGTAACTCCCACTTGTCGGAGCTGGGATATGTTCCCATCTCTGGTGGTGATGGGGTAGACAGCCCACCAAAATCACATGACCTGAGAGTCACGGAGAAGTTGTGAAAAATTAGGAAACTGGTGTGGTTATCCTAGAGATAATGATGCAGCAGGCTGAGCAAACTGAGTGGCAGACATCCTTCGAGGTTACCTTTCTTTTCTGTTGCTAATAGTTCTCTTATTTCCTAGAGCTAAATGGTGTGATAGACCCCAAGCACGTGGCTTGTCTTGTCCTTTTTCTGTAAACAACTGACCCCCTGCCCCCAGGTTTGTTAAAAACAGTCAGCTGACTGCTTTCTCTGACTTACTTCTTATCCTAGCCTTTGTGATTGGTCCAACAGCTCCATTGTGCGAGAGCCACGGAATACCAAATGGACGGATTTGAATACCACAGTTTTTCCTGAGGACTTGTGTTTCTTGATAAGATCAAGGCACAGTTAAATTCCCAGGGGTTTTTTAATTGGAATCCTGCCATAAGTTCTCTGCTACCATATAGATTTAAAGCAAATACTGTTCTCAGGAACGTGCTCTCCCTCTACTTTCTTTCTGTAGTTTACTAGTGATTTTTGATCTTCAGTGCTTCTGACTGCCACTTGTCACCATGACCAAGCCACAAAATACCAATATTGGTAGATCCTTTTTTATTTTTTTAATGTTTATTCATTTTTTGAGAGAGGGAGAGAGAGTGTGAGCAGGGTAGGGGCACAGAAAGAGGGAGAGATGGAATCTGAAGCAGGCTCTGCTCTCTGAGCTGTCAGCACAGAGCCGGATGTGGGGCTCAAACCCACGAACCATGAGATCATGACCTGAGCTGAAGTTGGACACTTAACCGACTGAGCCACTTAGGTGCCCCAGTGGATCCTTCTTAAATGGGGAGTAATAATAAAACTTTACAGCACTTTGGCCCTTGTTTTATTTCTTCCAACTGATAGTTTCTTTTTTTTTTCCATTACATTTCCTATACTTGTTTCCTAGCATGCTTTCCATCCCAATTTGGCTGCTACCTAGCAATTTTTTTTTTTTTTTTTTTGAACTCCTACCACCTACCAGGACAGAAATTGTAAATTACGGAGTACCTGATTCTGTTAATGATATCAGTAGGCCTTTTATGAAAATCATGCCATTGCTTTCTCTTAGCAATGCTTTATGGGATGCGTATCATCATCACCACTTAAAAGAGGCTAAGTGAGGATAAATAATTTGCCCAACGTCCTACAACTGGTGGAAGATGTGGGATTCAGTTCTGAGTCTGCTAAACCTCAAAGCCCTTTCTCCAAGAATTAGGCTAGGAACTCTAAGATACTGGAATAGTATAAGGTCCAACTTCTGACCTGAAGTCAAAGGGATAAGACTGACACATTTGAAACAAGAGTGAATTTAAGGTAGGGTCACTTCTAAGTGCCATGTGATATGGTAGAGTTGACTGTTCAAGAAATGGTGAATTCTGCCTCCCAATCCCACTCTACTGCTATCTGAACATGACTGGGCATATTTATAAATATTTAATCAAGAGTTTATTTTAAATGTTATCCCAGCCCTTGTTGCACAGTATACTCATTCACCACTTTGTTTACGATGCACCGTAAATTGAGACGCTCTGTCTCCTCACCCTTCTGTCAAACCCAGAAACATTTGTGAGCCCTAAGTGTCTTTACACATGTTCACCCTTGTGTCCATTGCCTTTCAAGTTTCATGAGCTCTTTGATAAGCACAGGTCACAGTTAGGAGCTCTCCTTTGCACACCTGATTTGGCAAGACTGTAGCCAACGGGAGGTTTTTATCTCTGCCCTGGATGTCTGCAACTTGGTTGAACTCAGTGCAGCTCAGTTCAGCAGAGGCCTACTGAGTGCCTAGTCAGTGGCAGCTGGTGTGCAGGGCCCTGTGTAGGAGTACAGCTTGTTCATTCAGTGTCTGTTGTCAGGCCCCTTGGAAGCACTGGTGGTTGTGACACACAGGGCAAGGTCTCTATTTTCATGGAGCTTCGTAAACAAGCAAACAGAAGGTACTTTCTGCTCATGTTGAGCACAAAGATGAAAACAAAACAGAGTGTTGGGATCAATTGAATTGGTTTGGGAATGGAGGAAGAGAAAATAGAGGTCAGGAGTTGGACAGTTTATTCTAGCAGGTGAGTACAGGCTCTTCTGAGAAGGCAGCATCTGAGTAGAGAAGGGAGCCAGACCTGTGAGGGTCTGGGGGAAGAGCCTGTGGGCAGGGAAGCATCCTGTACAAAGACGTAGGCTAGGAACAAGGTTGTTCAATCTAAGAAACGAAGGAAATATAGCCAGCATGATGAAAACACAGGGAGTGGGAGGCGAGTGGTAGAAAGTGAGGTTGGAGACACAGGCAGGGAGCAAGCAACAGGGGCTCTCATAGGCCATGAGAAGGAGCTAGTGTTGTGTTTTAAGCATGAGAGTGACAGGGAGTGATTTGCATATTTTTTAAAGTCTTGACTGCTATGTGGGGAATGGATCAGGGTGTGAAAAGGTAGGAACAAGAATGTTTGGTGTGAGCGGCTGAACAAGATGAGTTATGTTCTTATAATTATTGATGTTGTCCTATACCTGGTGGAGAAATTTGAATTGGGGTTTTCTCCAAGAGGCAATGATGTGTGTCAATAATAGCTCCTACTTATTGAACATTTATCAGTGCCAGTCACATGGCTTACCGTGCCTTTCTCATCAAATCCTCACACACACGAAGAACCTTATAAACTGAGTTTATTATCGATGTCACTTTTTATAAAGGAAGCAACTGAAATGGGGAGACCCTGGATACTGACCGCTCTTTAGTGAGGAGAGGGAGCAGGAATGCATGATGGTCAGGCACTGAACTCCTGGAAGGGGGCTGGGAGACTGTCAGTAAGTACACTGGAGTTTGGCGGTGACTTTGAGGTGCAGAGAAGAGTCAGTCCTGGTGATGGTGAAGAACCTGTGTTAGGAGCACACATCCAAGGGCAGCCTTCACTGTGTCAACCACTGTGGCCAGTGCTGTAAGAGAGTCTTAGATGAAATGGATGCTGATGCTGGCACTTAACAGTTCAGGTAATTAGAGGCGCCTCTAGTGCAAACTAGAAAGTAGGTCCAACTTCTGGAAGGAGAATTTGTTGATATACTTAACTTAAAATGTCAGAAAAAGTCCTGGTGTCTTCACTGAATTCCTGCACCTTCTCCAAGGTCAGTTTTAAGCTAGCATGGTCTTGGAAAATCTGTCCTGACCTGTCTGTGTCGTCTACCCCCAGTTCATCTTGGTCCTTTGTCTCTTTCTCTCTCTCTGTCCCCGGCGCCCCCCCCCGCCCCCCGCCGTCACACGCACACATATGCATGCCAGGAACTGGGCTTTCTGGGGCATCTCAGGAGTTCCAGGGTAGCTTATTCTGTCCTGTGTGTTCACCTTGGGACACAAATGATCCCCCAGTTGGTGATATGTTTCCCTCAAGTGCTCAGGGCCTTTTCACAGCCCCAAGACATCATCATGACCTCCTGAGGACTAGGTGCTTATGTAGGCACCTAATAAGGGTTGGGTCCTGCCCCTTTGTACCTTGAGGTACCAGGAAAGCTGTTGGAGTCCAATCTGCTCTTACGTTTAGGAACCATTTTTGGTTTTATTTTTGCATTCCTTTCTTCTTCCTGTGTTGCTCTTAATTTGCTCCCAGCATTCATTTTAGCAAAACGTGTTTATCATTGGCCAGGCTCCGTATCAGTTGGTAGAAAAGCAGTTCTAGGAACTGAACTTAACTTATTAGCCAAATACGCCATGCATCAGCAGGGGTAGTAGCTGTCAGTTGATCTGAGTTTTATGTGATGAGATTTTTTTTCTTGTTTTTTGTTTTCCCCCCTCAGACGAGAACTACTGTTTGCTAGCACTGAGATCATCAAAACCATTTCAATTTAGGTCTTTGTGTGAGAATATAATTATGGCTCCCAAAGATACAGGTCTGGCCTAGGAAAGTGAGGACAAAAAGTAAATAACGTCGGTAGAAGGGGAATGATTACTGATACCAGGTAGTTTGAATGGCAACTCACTTACTTTTCAATGATATTATACAAATCAAATAAAATCCTATTCCCTTTTATTTTATTTTAGTTAAGTATTATTGTCCAAAATGAAAATCAGATGTTTTTCTTCTTTTTCTTTTTTTTTTTTTCCAAAGCAAATGGTTACAAACACTTACTTAATATAATTTACTGGAGCTTTTTTTTTTTTTTTAAAGAACATTTACATTACTTTCTTTTATGCATGCAGTAACTTTTGATCAGAACATGACTCCACTCTCTTGTTTAATGTTGAGCATCTGGATTAAAGGCTTCTTTTAATCTTAAATACAGATTATGACTCTCTTTCCCTTTAAGCAAACCGCCATAAAACCTTGGCTCTTTTCCAGTTTTCTTCATTAAAGCTCTCTTTATTATAGTGTTTTTGGATGGCAGTCATTAAATGATTGTTATGCACAATGGGCACTTGATTATAATTATTTAACTGGCAATCAGTTATTGCAGCAATTTGGTGGTGTAATTAAAAGGGAGCATGTTGGTACCTGCCAGCATCTTTGAGATCTTCAGCTCTGGATTAGGGAAAGAAGCAGAATCTAAACATATGAACAGGAAGAATCAAGCACTTCTATGAATGGAAGCTTTTCTTTTATTCTTCCCCAATCTGGTTCTTGGCCTCTTTCTTCCATAAGGTGGGTGAACAATAGTGATCAAATAAGATGCGGGTAAGAATTTTTGTGCTACAAACTCCTGAATCAATCAATACATTCAGTAACAAATATAAATTTGCTCCATGTGCTAAGAAATGCTGAATGCATAGAAGTATATTTATAGAAGTCTGCTTTTTTAAACACAAACATTTTTTCCCACTCTGATCTAGGCATTTCAGCATTTCTTTCATGACCTATAAATGGCTGTGGGATGCCACTAGCAAAAAGTTGGCATAAAAGATGAGTGGCATTCACACCACACCTGGAAAGCCATTAATCACTAAAGAAGTTAGTAACAACGTGATTCCCAAGTTAAGATGGTCCACGGCATGATTCAGAATTCTTTGAGCGTGACAAACATCTAATCCTAACCAACCTTAGCAAAGAAGACATTTCTTGGCTTATGTAGCTGGAATGTTATTGGAACCGCTATTAGGACTAAAGGAAGAGCTGCATGAACCAGGGCTCAGGGTTAGGAACTGGGACCCAGTCCCTCTCAAGATTCACTTTCTGTTCACCTCTCAGCTGAGCCTATCTGTGTTTGACCTTGTTCTGAGGATGGGCTTCTAGGCCTTTCCCTATGGCAGGGAACATGGCCATTAGTAGCCCCAGATTCTGATCTTCCTTGCTGAGCAACTCCAGTGGCAACATGTATCTTCCGTCTCTCATAAACCTGTCTCAAGGAATCACAGTACTTCTGATTGGCCGTACCTGGGTCATACACCACCCAGTGAACTAATTATTGTTACCAAGCCAAGGAAATGACACATATGATTGGCCAAGCCTAGGGGTACCTGCATGGCTTAGTCAGTTCAGCGTCTCACTCTTGAGATCTGGCTCAGGTCATGATCTCAAGGTTTGTGAGTATGTGCCCACATTGGGCTCTGCACTGGCAGCACAGGGCCTGCTTGGGATTCTGTCTCTCCCTCTCTCTGCCCCTCCCCCACTAGCTCGCTCTCTGTCTCTCTCTTTCAAAATAAATAAACTTAAAAAAAAAAAACGATTGGCCAAGCCTGGATCACATGTCATCCCTGGGAGTAGGGTAAGGAAGATGGAGTCTGTGATTGACCGTCCTATCAGAGACCTTGATGTGTCCCCATAGGTGGTTCACCAATGACTAAGAAAAACACAATGATTATTTTAGAGAATGAATGTGAAAATCTGAATTATCCAAACCTAAAAATGTACTCTATGTGTTTTCCCAAAATGGATCTCCTTCTTTCTTTTAGAAATATTCCACCTTTGTAAGACTGAGTTATAAAAGTGTCCATCTAAGTTTCAAATGATTGCCTAACTTTATCTGCAGTCATCCTTTTTAAAAAAATTTTTTTTAATGTTTATTATTTTAGAGAGAGAGAGGGAGCAAGCAGGGGAGGGGCAGAGAGAGAGGGAGACACAGAATCCGAAGCAGGCTCCAGGCTCTGAGCTGCCAGCACAGAGCCTGACTTGGGGCTCGAACGCACAGACCACGAGATCATGACCTGAGCTGAAGTCGGCCATTTAACCGACTGAGCCACCCAGGCACTCCTCTGCAGTCATTCTTGAGCCCTGAATAGTGTGATCCGAGGACAGGGTCCTGACGAGATGGAACAGGCACAAATAAAGATGGCATGGCCACCGTAGCTGCGCTATTACAAGGGACTAAGGGTCCGGAGTTCCAGGGAACACAGTTTTCGACTACTGCCTCAGAGTATCAAACCACTTAACCACAGTTCTGGATAATAAAAATCTCCATTTTTCTCTTGGTTTAGTTCCACATTTGAACCTGTGAGGGCAAAGGCTAAACAGTCTGCAAAATGGCAGACTTAAAGAGCAAAAGGCCTTTATTTTTATTATTTTTTTAATGTTTATTTTGAAAGAGAGAATACATGTCTGAAAGGGGGAAGGGCAGAGAGAGAGGGAGACAGAGGATCTGAAACGGGGCTCTGAGCTGACAACAGAGAGCCCAATGCAGGGCTCGAACCCACAAGCCATGAGATCATGACCTGAGCCAAAGTCAGATGCTTAACTGAGAGCAACTGCTCATCTGACGGTGGTGCCCAGCAAAAGACCTTTAAAGTGAAAGAAAACATTCGATGAAAATTTAAAAGTGCTTTTCCTACCTCTCCCCTTCACCAACTGAACATGATCTAATCAATAAGGGAAGTATGAATCATGCTATTTATTAAGCATATAAGGAAGATAATCAAATTGTCCAAGCTGAAACTTGAATAAAAATAAATTCTCAATTTCCTATTTATCTTATTAACCAATGCACATTTATTTTTGTTATGTACTTATTTGTACAACTGAGATATTTAAGTTCAGTGCAACTTAAACCACTAATGAAATACTACCCTACCTGAACTCTGGAGCGGGGGGCAAGGAATCCACTTCTTCAAATCAAGTAAGTGCATGTGTATTTACACACACACACACTTTTTTAGTTTGTGGATATTGGACAGTGCTAGAGGAGTTTCTTGGGAATCTAATCTTCTCAATGGCAAGCTCCAGCATTCCCTCTGCCAGTAGTTGAGTTCATAGGGACCTCATGCCAATTTTCTTTTCACATATGTGAAATAACAGTTTGGCACATAGCAAACAAAACAGTGACACCATAGAGAAGACTAGTGCTTTTTAAGAAGTGAAATGGGCAGATTCAGAACTAATTTTTTCTCTAGGTGAACTGAGTTTAAATTAAATTAAATGTTGCAAGAGATTACAGTATTTGTGTGACTTTCAAAAAGTCAAAGGCCGCGGCAATAAAGTATTTTCATTTTATAGAGTTTTTCTTGGAAAGGCTGTGTGCCATATGACAGCAGAGTGCTTAAAAACCCAGAGGCTGGTGCCAGCACAAAATCCAAACATCATAAAGTTACTTCCAAAGCCCCGATAATTATCCGTCCCCTCTCTTGGAACAGAGCATCTCTCAGCTAGACCAAATCTGCCAGCTCAGAATCACCTTCCTAGCCCAGGGTTTTGAGTATGAAGCTATGGGGAAGGCACGTTCGCCGGGAAGGAAAGGAAAAGTTACTGAACAACAACTGTCAGATGAATCAAAAACCACAGACATTAGCACTGTCCAAGTGAGCATTTTTTTTTTCTCTAGCAAAATTTCTTTCTTTCTTTCTTTCTTTCTTTTTTTTTAACCAAAGAAAGACAAGGGAGGCCAACCAATGGCCCAGGGGCTGTGGCTGTATGCATATCTGGTCCCTTAGTCAGTTTTTGAAAATCCAGCTAACTTGTTCCCAGCAAAATGCCTGCCTCCAACCCTCTCCACTTAGAGCAGTATGCCTTTACCAGATTGGATCATTCTGAAGCAAGGGGGCTGCTTGTTCAGGCTTTGCATGCTTCGGTGGTACCTTGGAATCAGTAAAACGCCTTGTGATCCGTGCTTCTCTGCTTCCCCAATTTTACCCAAAGGGTGCTGGGGGAGACTTGCCTTCTGCCTATGCTGCTTCTATACGCAGAAGCCCTCTGAAAGCCTTGCTGACCAGGACTTGAGATCCATGTTCTTCAGTGAATTTCCATCAGAGGGTCTCTGCCAAGTCACATAAATCTGTCAAAGAAGGCTTGTCTAGGAGAGCACCGAGTCCCTGTCCACAGAGTGTTGGCTCAACAACCATCCTCGAGTGCTTGCTGGCCAGCCCTCTCGTCTTTCCCACCCCCTTCATTAGACTTCACTACCACCTGCTAATGCATCTAAAAGGAGCAAGAGGTCTTGGTCACAACAGATGATTAGAGTTGATGCCAGAAGTGTAAACAAGTCATAAATTACTCTTAATTCTTCTTGGCTATGGATGCTGTTAGTCTTTAGTGATGGAAAAATATACTCACTTTAATCTCTTTTATTTATATAATGTAATAGTTGGTCTTCTCATATGACTATAAATCTCACTTTTCTTTAACAAGCATTTCCTAAGCATGTGCTCTGGGCAAAGTACTGTGCAAGCTGCTACTCTTGAGAACAGATAAGGGAGTTCGTGTTTAGTGGGGACAGAGTTTCAGTCCAGAAAGATGAAAAAGTTCTGGTGATAGATGGTGGTGATGGTTGTACAACAGTGTGAATGTACTTAATGCCATTGAACTGTACATTTTAAAATGGCTAAAATGGTAGATTTTCTTAAATATTTTTAGCACAGAATAAATTAGAGGTCTTAAACTTTTTTTTTTTCAGTAAAGATTAATTATTTGTTGTAAGATGTCAGTTCCACATATATCCTATCCTATATCCAGCAAAATAAAAGTGTGTGGGACTAACCACAAAAATCTAGAATTCTACATTTCTTGTATTTCACATAGCAAGTACTGAGGTCATTACTTCACTGATTTCTCCTATTGTCAGAATACTATATAAGGTCATATTTAAGTTAACAAATGATTATCCTCTGCGATCGAAGTGAAGAGTCTCAGCAATTGCATTGTAAAACGAACCACTGAGTCAGGCCTTCTACTTCACGTCCATACCACAGGGCCCCAAAATGGCCAGAGCTTTGTTGAGCTTGGGGAACAGAGAATCAGATCCTGTCTTGGGGCCTGCTAAAGTGGAGAAAGCCCTGGCCTTCAGGCTCTGGTTCCTGCCTCTACCTTTGGCCAGTGCTACAAGTGTGGGCAGGCCATCTCATCTTCATGGGCTGCTGTGTCCTAATTTGTAAAATGGGAGTGAAGATGCCCTCCATGCAGGCTGTTGGGAGTAAACATGCAGACACTTGTGAAAACACTTAGTGCTGGGCTGGGGGCATAACAGGTGGTAAGTCAGTGCCATCTCCCTTGCCCCTGAGGCTTTTGTGACAAAGGATCCTAATGCAGTGGGTGTCTGAGACAGCCTCCAGAGCGCCCTTCATCCCACATGTGTGGGAGTACGTGAGCCTCCTCCTGAAAATCTTTTCTCCCTCTGCTGATACCCAGGTCTCCTCTCCAGTCATTCTCTAAACTCTGCTCTCCTGCTCTGCCTGCCTTTGAACTGGGAAGTTCATGATGCCACTATATTGATGTTGTGTGAGAGGGGAAATGGCCCGCCCCTGGCCCCATGCCACCAGCAGCTGTGGAAGCACAGCAGTGCTCCGTGTCTTTTGGTGTTGGGTCTCCTGCTCTTTCATGAGCCCAAGGCCTCACTGTCTCGCTTCTCAGACCCAGTACCCTTCCCTAGGGTTCAAATGTCTTCCCCTTGGTTTCCTGTGACCTCTTGTCCCTCAGTTGGGAGCTAGGAGCAAAGGAAGGTACCTGTTACCCCAGACCTGTGTCTTTTAGTCTGGTAGCTTGGCCCCAGCACTCCCTCTTCGTGCAGGTCTGCAAAGCTGTACCTGGGAACTGTTACCGTTCCTTCCTTGTGGATCCACGCTGTTCCTCTGGCTCCAGAGGACAGCCTGGCCTTGTATCAGACCTCACCAAGACCTAGAATTCAGTTTGTTGAAGATTAAAGTACTTTGATGGGTGTCATAAATTATCAGCTTCCCCAGGCTCGCAACATCTGACTGATAAACATCTGGGTGATAAAAAGCTGGGCACCGCTTCCATACCAGCACTGCAAGCTAGTGCCAGGCTACCAAGTTTGTGGTTTCAACCCTTTTATTATTGTTTTTAACTTTTTAATTCAAAATTGTGTAATTTATATACAATTAAATCTTAATTGTGTACAGATCTTCAGTATACATCTCAATGAATTTTTATGATCTGCACATCTGTATCAATACTACCCAGACTGAGATTCAGAACATTCCCTGTACTCCAGACCTTGGAACCCCTTCCTGTCAGTACCCCCAAAAGGCAACTACTGCTCCAATCTCTATCATTTTAGATTGGATTGGGTTCTCGTCTTCTCTGCACCTACTCCCACCCTTAAATCCCAATTTTCTATTTAATATCATTTAAGAATTCGAAATTGGTTATTGCCTGTTGTGACCGAAAAGAAACAAAGTAGTGGTCATTTTAGAAATGCTTCTTCTGCCCTCCCCACCTACAAACATTCTTTTTTTTTTTTTTTTTAAACGTTTATTTATTTTTGAGACAGAGACAAAGCATGAACAGGGGAGGGGCAGAGAGAGAGGGAGACACAGAATCTGAAACAGGCTCCAGGCTCTGAGCGGTCAGCACAGAGCCTGACGCGGGGCTTGAACTCACAGACCGTGAGATCATGACCTGAGCCGAAGTCGGACGCTTAACCGACCAAGCCACCCAGGCGTCCCCCCCACCTACAAACATTCTAATGTGCCCTCTGCCCCCACCAGCCCCATCAACCAGGTCATGGTCAGGGAGGTGAGATCCCCACTCTTTCTGGTCAGTTATGCTCTGTCCCAGAGTCTGAAAAGGAATAAAAACAGAAGCTCTGGGACCTTAGTCCTGTTTTCCTGGTGCCCAAACCTCAAGGTATAGTACTTTCTAAGCTGAACAAGAGTGTGGTTCTTAGAATCATCAGATACCCATTGAGCTTCCAACATACTCAGATTCCTGTTTTCCTTTTTCTGTCAAAGTAGGTTTATCTTTCCCCTGATTATGTTTTCAGTTTCCTCAGGAATGAGGAATGCATTTGATGAGGAATATCACCATCGCACTCCCCTTTCAGCATGTTAATGTTGACCATCTTGAACTGTTTGTACTGGGGAGTATTATGAGAAGATTTTATAGGAGGTACACAGAAGCCCCCATTTTGGCATGTACTGCCATACTCAAATCCTTATATTTAAAAATGGAGCTTAGTCTGTTTATCCTACAGTAAAAATACATACAAGAAGCTATTATTATATTGACATTGGAGCCAAACAGGAAATCACAGGATTCACAGATGTTATCTGCTTTAATGCAGTGGGTTTTCTACACACTGACTTTGTAGCCAATCAGGATAGACTCCACAAAAGGATTTAAGGAACATGTTATTGACATAATGTGTATTTCTTGGGCTTTGCAGACTACATTGTGTTCCCAGAGTTCTGAGGGCGAAAGTGAGAAGGAGGCTTAGAGAGAGATGAACAGCAAGAAAGAATTGAGATCGATTCCATCATTACCATGAAAATATAATTATAACATTCTTTAATATGGGGTAGATTTTGGTATAATTCAACAATGTATGTAAGCACTTATTATATGCACAGAATTGCCTAAAGCAGTTTGCAGCCCAAAGGGAAGGTAATATGTCAAAAGGAGTAAGTCCTCAAAACTGTCTTTTTAAAAATTTTTTAATGTTTATTTATTTTTGAGAGAGAGAGAGAGCATGATGAGGGGAGGGGCACAGAGAGAAGGAGACAGAATCAGAAGCAGGCTGCAGACTCTGAGCTGGCAGCACAGAGCCCGACACAGGGCTCGAACTCATGAACCAGAGATCAGAGACCTGAGCCAAAGTCAGATGTTTAACCAACTGAGCCACCTACGCACCCCAAAACTGTCTTTTTTAACATTTTTATCCACGATTTAGATTAGGACAAAATTGGCACATGTAGCTGATTCATGGGTGATGCTAAACCTGGAAGAGACTGAAAATCAAGCCCTAAAGAATTCATGACAGACAGGAGGCTGAACCTAGAAAGTTGAAATACAGCAGGCACAAGTGTAAGTCCTTAGGTCATTTTTTACAAAGCTTCCCTGAGTATTGAGTGGGGGAGATACAAAAACATCAGCACTTGGGAGAAGAGGTTGTGGACGCTTACAGGCACAGCATGGGTGAAGCAGTAGTATGAAGAGGCATAACAGTAGCTTCTGCACTGTGAACTCATGCTTCTCAAAATTCCATTACACACACTCGAAGCTGCTGAACAGGAGGAATAGGCGACCTCATGACTGTGTGTGGGTGTGGAGGACTCACATTTATGGGGGATGGACTTCATACCAGTCGAAGGGCCCCAGTGGCCACTTGTCAGAGGGATTGTGGAAGAGATCCGTGTGCCCTGTAGGTTTGGAACAGGCCTCATCCAACCCTGATTCCCTATGGTTGTTTGTGTGCACGTGTGACCTCAGCGCACAGTGCAGGGTCGGGTGACCTCCAGTAAGATGGCCATGGGCTAGAACATCTGGGGAAGGAGGCAGGAGCTGACATGCATCTTGAAGTGTGACAGAATTGAGGAGTACAAGGCGAAGGTAGACAGGCATGGGGTGTGAGGGGTGTGTTGGGAGACAATGCAAGAGAAGTTTGGGTTGATAGGGTGGAACAATAGAGTGAGAAACCCTAGAGGATGGAGATTTGGGCACCCTTGTTCTCACGTGGTCTCCTACAAGGACACAGGGTGACACAGACCCCAACCCCACAACCTTGGTGATATTAGCAGTTCCCTGTTTTGCTGGTTGATAGGCAGTGGGGGTGTCCAGACCAAACCACTCAAAACTTATTTCTAGTACAGAAGGGTCACAGTCAGTTTCCTCTTTTTTCTCTCTCTCTCTCTCTCTCTTTTCATGTTTATTCATTTGTTTTGAGAGAACACATGCTCACAAGTGGGGAAGGGGCAGAGACGGAGGAAAGACAAAATCCCAGCACACAGAGCCTGATGCAGGGCTTAAACCCACAAACCATGAGATCATGACCTGAGCTGAAATCAAGAGTCAGTTTCTTAACCAAATGAGCCACCCAGGCGCCCCCACAGCCAGTTTCCTAAAGGCCATGGGGGAAAGGCACCTTGTCAGGACATGAGCAGCAAGGCTTATGCACCTGCAGCCTCAGTGGAGGTTTTGCATTTGTACCAATGCTATGTTTCTAAACTTTCCAAAGCTTCGGGTTGTCATTCCCAGAGGCCATCATTCTAACCAAGTTTCTGTTTTGCCTTTGTTCATAAATGAGGCTTGAGAGAGCCCTTCTGTAGGTAAAACACTTTATCTAGTTTTATTTCCAACATTCACCCTTTATTTTCTCTTAACTGAACAGCCAACAGCAAGATGCAGAGCGTATTCAGGGGACATTGACTCAGTTCATTTGCACTGTAAGGACTTGCACTGCATCGTGTTACCTTTTGCAAACACATCACAGTTGTATTTCCAGGCATTTTCTGCACAATGGCCCTACGACGTGAGTAAGTTAGGGCTCATTCCCCATCTTGCAGATGATGATATTAATGCAGGAGAGGTGAACTGAAGTGGGGAGAGTAGTTTAGTTAATGTGGAGAACAGCCCATTTTACGAATGGAAAGGCCATTGGAGGTGGGACATTTTTGCTCTTTAAAGAAACATTACAGAGAAAGGGTTTGGCGTTGGCAAGGCCAAGTTAAACAGGATACAGCATTCTCTCCCAGTGTTTCCACCACCACGCCCCTGTCCTCACTCGGGTGCTTGCGGGTCACTTCCTAATCTGTGAATGGGTTCGCTGACCTGTAAGCAAGGATGGGAGGTGGAGATTTCACTTGCACAAACCCATCGAAGGAAGTCATTCTGCAAGTTTCCCAAGGATGAGGGAATGTTTTTTTCTTCTCCTTCTGTTGCCACTCCCCGTCCTGTTCCACTGTAAAACAACCTCAGCCTCCCTACCCGAGCAAAAACTGTAACCCAGGGCTACGTGCAGAGGCCTGCTGTGGCCGTGTTTATCTTGGTCTTCTTTGGAGGCTACTGAGGTTTTGTGCCCCCCACTAGTCCAGTACCTCTAAAAAGACATTTCAGGGCTTATCAAAGAGACTGCAATATCCGGGGGCCATTTAAAAAGCCAGAGACATGTTCTGTGACTCATCACCAAGTCCTGATATTCAATAATCCCATCACCCTAGGGGGTCCCAAATACTGTCTCATTTGATCTTCTACCCAGTTTGAATAAAGAATCAGGAGGGCTTTACAGGCTGATTGCATAGGATGCATTATCATTCCTTCTGAAGTTAGGAAAAATAAAGCTGTTATTGCTTGAATCAAAACAAAATAAACACAAACCCATAGGACTTTCCTAATGTCCTTTCTGATGTGGCCTTTACTGGGTGTTTCTTGTGTTTGTAATTGTGTCAAGTTCTAAGTCCGTCATTCTGCTCCATGATTTCCCTTGATTTTCCATCGTCTTCTCCTTGTCATACTCAGATGCTACTACTCTGTTTTCATGCAGGTTGTACAGAGCTTGTTTGTTCCCTCAAGACACAAAGCAGATCATTTGCTTAATTTATATTTTCAATGTTGTCTGTGAGTCGTCATCATGGGGCAGCTTTGGTACATGAGGCTGATCTTTGTTCCCTGGAAGTCTCTGCCAATATTCTGGCCTGTTGTATACATTCACTGCTATTATCGTAATAATAGTTTACAGAAGCCCAGATTATGATATTTTAATAATATAGAGCCCTTTGTTGGTATAAATGCTTCATGCAAATTTGAATGAAATATTAAAACCGCAATTTTGGCTGTACTTATCAGTATACAAAAAGATTGGACCTGATTCCTCAGATAGAAATGAGCCCTTGTTGGCAATTTAGGATTTCTTCATGTCTCACATCGTAGTGCCCTCATTTTAAGAGCGAAGAAGTGGAGATCTAGGACTACTCTTTGGTGAGTTTTTGGTCAAGATGACATTGAGTTCCAAGTATCCTGGCTCTCAATCCAGTATTTTTCTCTCCTATGTTTAACCCCTCTTTTTGTATACTTTCCTAGAAGCAAGGCTATGATCTCCAAGTGGAATTTCTGTAAACTCAATTCCAGCATGCCCCAGTTAAAAGAATCCTAAAACAGCAATTTTCCAAGCATGCAATCAAGGGCTATGATTCCTGTTCTCAGGATTATAGCTTTGGGAACTTTGCAGTGTAGACTCCTGTGCACTGTGGCTGCTGAGGGAGGGGCCTAACACCTACTGTGTATTCTATCAGGCTTGTCCTACATAGGTGCTTTGCTATTTCAGGTGGTATCATTTCCTACCTTCTCACCCTCCATCTACTACCCCGCTTGGATTAATCTTCTTCAAACACTGGTTGTTACTGATCACTGCTGTGACCAAACACCTTCCTCTGATCAAAGCTCCAAACTCTTCAGCTGCTTCTCCAGCCCCGTCTTGGCCAGGCCCCCCCCACAGCGGGGCGGACCACTGTCCTCACCATCTCCAGAACAGGCCATATTGATTCCCAATCTTCTTTGTTCTTATAAAAGCTCTCCTCCTGTCTTTGGTTCAGGCATGCCCACCCTGCAGGAGCCCGGCCAGTCCCACTTGTTTGACTCTGTCCTAGGCCGTGCTGCAGCCTGGCTGTACATCCCTCAGGCTGATCTCCTGAAATGTGTGCTGATTCTATGAGAGTGTACAACTGCAGCCATTGACATCCTGATTGCATCACTGTTCTGAGCTCTGGTCTCTGAAACTCAGCTATGAGCTCCCAGAGAAGTTCTCAGACTTTCTCAGTTCACAGTGCTCTCAGAGTCTCAGGGATTATTTCACAGAGCCACTGGGCCAAAAGAAATAGAGGGAGGTTTCATTTATGAAGCATTTAGGACTCAATAAGTAGTCCTGTCCTAACAGTTGAATAGCTCTTTGAAAACATACTGCACACAAATGGAAAGAAAACATCACTGTTTTATTCTGAAATAAACACAATTATTTACTAATAGGTTATAGGTTCCTGTTGGGTACTGCACAGCTTCCCCAAGCTTGGAATCAGATGGGACACTGACACATTCCTTTCATGTTCTATGTTTTCACATAATACTTTTATAATACGACTGCCCAAAACCCAGTTTTGCAAAGATACGAGATCATCAAAAAGAATATAGCACAAACTAAAATGTTGAAGCTGTAAACTACCTTGATTTGGTAGTTTCTGCAGTGCCTGGCAGATACTGTGTATCATGTTTTCCTGAAATTTTTAAAATATCCCATCCCATGGTACAAATTCACTGCAGTGCCCCGAGGCACTGAGGCACACGCTTTGGGAACCACACCTCTAGTGTAATATCTCCCATGCTTCTCTTGTGTGTTCCCCAAAGTGCATTGAGCAATGCAATCCTCATAGTGGTAGCCAATTAATACTTTATGAGGATTTTAATCCTTGACCGTCTGATAGAGGCCATAAGCATCACAAAATCAGCAGTGCGTTGAGTTCTCTGGCATGGCAATAATTCAAGTTAAGTCCATTTCAGTATCTTTTGGGGGAATGTGTAAAGGAAATTCCTATACTAAATGGAGGTTGGCTTAAGTGTCCTTTAAATTCCATTCCACTGGTAAGGTTCTTTAATTCAGTAGAAGCCATATGTCATAGAGGATCGACATAAGCACAACGGTATGACAAGAGTGTTAAGTTTAAGGATGAAACATCTCAAACCCCTAGGCAAAAAATATAAAAATATTTGAATTCTAACTTGCTAAATTTGATAGGGAGGTAGAGACATAAAGCTGCTGTTTCCTTAATTAATAAGGTAGATTCATTGATAAACCGTTTTTCTTTCAGTTGCCACAGAAATTGGCCATATAGGAGGACACTGAGAAAACCGCAGTACATATCAGAAAAGTAGAAGTAGCATACACAAAAAAAATCTGATCATCTATAATACAACTAAAAAAATACAAATTAAGAAAAATCAACACATGAGAATAAAATGCCACTGGGAGTTTTAAAAAATCCTGTTGGGTCAGTGAGGAAATCAGAATGAAAATGGTAGATTATCTAGAAATAATGTGAACATGCTACACATAAATATTTTTTGACACACTAATATAATACTTAGGAAAATTTACCAACCTAAGTTCTCTTATGACAACAAAAATGAATGAAAATTAGAGAAATGGTGCATCAAACTTAGGACATTATAAAAAAAATTAACCCACAGATGGCAGAAGAAAAATCTTAGAAAAGTACCTCCAACACAGTAAGCACTTAATAGATGCTAGCCATTATTATTATTTACCTGTCACAAAAGTTGAGAAGTTTCTATTTGAATGGTACAGAAAACTCTCCTGGATATAGTACTAAATTTGAAAAGCAAGGCTCACTTTTGAGATAGCTGGGGAAGGTGGAATATGGACTCCATATTAGATGATTGATAGTATTGAATTAATGTTAATTTTCATGAGTATGGTGATGTCATTATGGGTGTGCAGGAAGGTGCCCTTATTCTTACAGGACACATGCTGGTTCATTCAGAAGTATCATGATGTCTGTTGTATACTTTTCAGTGATTCGGTAAAAAATAAACATAGATGAAGAGAAAAATGTGGGAAAATATCAATACATTTATGTGAATAGGATCAAGGTGTTGATTCAAGCTTCTCTAAGTTTGAAGCTTTGCAAAAGATAAAAAAGATATTACCAAAAACCAAGGTATAGGACATGTGTAGCATGTTTTTTAAGAACCATATGTGTGTATGTGTGTGTGTGTTTATATGTCTACATGCTTGTACAATGCGTGAACTCTAAGGGATATACCAGAAATTGAGTGATTGCTACTGGGGAAAGGAATTGGTTGGCTGGGGACAGGACTGGAAGGAAACTTAGCTTTTAAATTTGTACTGTATGCTTCCATTTTCTATCTTAATGGAAAAAATAAAGCTATTGTAATGTTTTTTGTTTTTTTTTAAACCCTATGTCCTGTGCTCAGTTTCACTGTTGTACCATCACTGTATAAATGAAATAATTTATGCCCAGGGTGGGGCAAAGACTACTTACGAAGTGCCTTCACTCTGTGCAGATTTCTTGGATGGTTCCCTCCTTGCTCTGTTGGGAGTCTGCTGCGGGTTTCCTGTGGGCCAGCAGCCTGAATGCCTCCTGCCCCAGCATCCGGCCCCCTCCCGCACACAGCACCCTTTGACTTTGGCTCTGTGGGAGTTTCATGAAGACGTTTTCACAGCTGGTGGAAGGTGGTGGGCAAATGGGACGGTCCTCAGAGGCAAAGGTGTGGGCTTCCTGTTTTTGCTGTGACTCAGATATGTGGGAGAGCATTTCTGTTCAACACTCTTAATAAATAACTTGCTCACCCTGACAAGTGAGACTCCCCAGTGCCAGAGTTCAGGACAAGAGGCACCTGATCCTCTAGGCTTCTTCATGGTGAAAACCAGAACTGAAAGTCTTTTGGATGTGGCTTGTGGTGCCAGTGATTTCGGAGCTGGAAGGGATATACCTGAGAGATCCAAACTATCCACTTTATAAATGAAGCCCCTGAGGCCAGCAGAGGTCCACTGACTTGGACGAGTGGCACAGCCGGTAACCAACCATACGTTCCCCTGAGCTATCTCTGCAGGGTTCTTTCCATGACCCTGCAGCCACCTGAGAGGCTGGGGACTCTGGGGCAGGTCTTAAACTCATTACACTGGGCAGATGCTTACTTTCTCTCAAAAGGGAAGGGTGCAGTGCAGTGTGGCCTAAAGGTCAGGGAGGGAGAGGGGGATGAGAAAGAAGGCACGGTTTACTAAAAACCGTTATTTTGTCCATGCAAGGTCTCACAGGGAACCCAATTCACCTCTTACTTGAAAGAGACTGATAAACTTGTGAGGATTTTATCCTTTGCCCTCAGAGTATTAAAATACTAACACTGAAGACTTTACATAGAATATTTGAGAACTTTTTTTTCACTTAACTTTATTAAGAAAGACTTCAGGGGACGCCTGGGTGGCTCAGTCAGTAGACGTCTGACTTCAGCTCAGGTCATGATCTCACAGTTCGTGAGTTTGAGCCCCACATCAGGCTCTGTGCTGACAGCTCAGAGCCTGGAGCCTGCTTCGGATTCTGTGTCTCCCTCTCT
Source organism: Herpailurus yagouaroundi (assembly GCF_014898765.1). Classification (NCBI taxonomy): domain Eukaryota; kingdom Metazoa; phylum Chordata; class Mammalia; order Carnivora; family Felidae; genus Herpailurus; species Herpailurus yagouaroundi. The sequence continues at coordinate 3,568,329 of NW_024412414.1, read as the reverse complement.
CTCTGCTCCTCCCCCACTCACACTCTGTCTCTCTCTCAAAAATAAATAAAAACATTAAAACAAAAAAAAATTTTTTTTTTAAAAGAAATACTTCAGGGGCGCCTAGGTGGCTCAGTCGGTTAAGCATCTGACTTCAGCTCAGGTCATGATCTTGAGGTTCGTGAGATCAAGCCCCGTGTTGGGCTCTGTGCTGACAGCTCAGAGCCTGGAGCCTGCTTCGGATTCTGTGTCTCCCTCTCTCTCTGCCCCTCCCCTGCTCATGCTCTCTCTCTCTTTCTCTCTCTCTCTCTTTCTCTCTCTCTCTCTCTCTCTCTCTCTCTCTCTCTGTCAAAAATAAATAAACATTAAAAACAAAAATTTTAAAAAAGAAAAAAGAAATACCTCAGGGGGCACCGGGGTGGCTCAGTCAGTTAAGCATGCCTCTTGGTTTTGGCTCAGGTCATGATCTCACGGTTCATGAGTTTGAGCCCCAAGACAGGCTCTGCACTGACAACGCGGGGCCTGCTTGGAATTCTCTCTGCCCGTCTCCCAATCATGCACTCTGTCTTTCTCAAAATGAATAAATAAACTTAAAAAAAAAATAAGGAAATACTTCAGACATGCAAAAAAGACTTAGTGAGTATAATGAAAACCTACATACTACACTCAGCCAAAGCAGGACATGGGCTATTTAATTGAAGTCCCGGCCCATTTACTGATCACAGGCCTTCCCTCTCCCCTCCCCGAGACGTAAGCCCCACCCTTAATATAGTACTTATCATTGCTCTGTGTGCCTTTATACCCTGACTGCATGTGTGATGTCTCCCTAGATAAGGTATCACCTTGTTTTCCATAAAACGTCATAGAGAGGGTGTCATGTTGTACATATCCTTCCACTATTATCTTTTTCCACTCAAGAGTATATGTTTGAGGAGGAGCCAAGGTGGTGGAACAGCATGGAAGTTTTTTGTGTGTCTCGCATCCATGAAATACAGCCAGACCAACACTAAACCATCCTACGCACCTAGAAAACTGATTCGAGGTTTAACACAACAATCTGCACAACCTGAACCACAGAATTCAGCAGGAATTCACCCCAAAAGAAAGAGCACGAAGAAATGACAGCCAGGGATTTAGCCAACACAGATACAACAAGATGTCTGAACCAGAATTTAGAATCACATAATAAGAATACTAGCTGGAGTCAAAAATAGAGTAGAATCCTTTTCTGCAGAGGTAAAGAAGTAAAAAATAGAATGAAATAAAAAATGCTATAACTGAGCTGCAATCATGGATGGATGCAGTGGCAGCAAGGATGGATGAGGCAGAATCAGCGATATAGAGGACAAACTTATAGAGAATAATGAAGCAGAAAAAAAAGGGGGGGAGATTAAAGCCAAAGAGCATGATTTAAGAATTAGAGAAATCAGTGACTCATTAAAAAGGAACTACATCAGAATCATAGGGGGTCTCAGAAAATGAAGAGAGAGAAAAAGGGGTAGAAGGGTTATGTGAGCAAATCATAGCAGAAAACTTTCCTAACCTGGGGAAAGACACCCATATCAAAACCCAGGAAGCACAGAGGACTCCCATAAGATTCAACAAAAACCAGCCATCAACAAGGCATATCATAGTCAAATTCACAAAATACTCAGCAAGGAGAGAATCATGAAAGCAGCAAGGGGAAAAAAGTCCCTGACCTACAAGGGAAGACAGATCAGGTTTGCAGCAGACTATCCACAGAAACTTGGCAGGCCAGAAAGGAGTGGCAGGATATATTCAGTGTGCTGAATCAGAAAAATATGCAGCCAAGAATTCTTTATCCAGCAAGGCTGTCATTCAAAATAGAAGGAGAGATAAAAAGTTTCCCAGACAAACAAAAGTTAAAGGAGTGTGTGACCACTAAACCAGCCCTGCAAGAAATTTTAAGAAATTCTCTCTGAGGGGAGAAAAGATAAAACACACACACACACACACACACACACACACACCAAAAGCAAAAAAGATTAGAAAGGCCCAGAGAACACCACCAGAAACTCCAACTCTACAGGCATCATAATGGCAATAAATTCATATCTTTCAGTACTCACTCTAAATGTCAATGCACTCAATGCTACAATCAAAAGACATAGGGTAACAGAATGGATAAGAAAACAAGATCCATCTATATGCTGTTAATAAGAGACCCACTTTAGACCTAAAGACACCTTCAGATTGAAAATAAGGGGATGGAGAACCATCTATTATGCTAATGGTCAACAAAAGAAAGCCCAAGTAGCCATACTTATATCAGACAATCTAGACTTTAAAATAAAGATTGTATCAAGAGATGCAGAAGGGCATTATATCATAATCAAGGGGTCTACAGACCAAGAAGACTTAACAGTTGTAAACATCTATGCGTCAAGTGAGAGCACCCAAATATATAAATCAATCACAAACATAAACTCATCGATAGTAATACCATAATAGTAGGAGACTTCAACACCCCACTCACAGCAATGGACAGATCATCTAATCAAAAAATCAACAAGGAAACAGTGGCTTTGAATGACACACTGGACCAGATGGACGTAACAGATATATTCAGAACATTTCATCCTAAAGCAGCAGAATGTATGTTCTCCAGTGCACATGGAACGTTCTCCAGAATAGACCATATACTGGGACACAAATCAGCCCTAAGTAAGTACAAAAAGATCGAGATCATACCATGCATATTTTCAGACCACAACACTATGAAACTCGAAATCAGCCACAAGAAAAAATTTGGAAAGGTAACAAATACTTGGAGACTGAAGAACATTCTACTAAAGAATGAATGGGCTAATCAAGCAGTTAAAGAGGAAATTAAAAACTATATGGAAGTCAATGAAAATTATAACACCACAACCCACAACCTCTGGGTCGCAGCAAAGGCGGTCATAAGAGGAAAGTATATAGTAATCCAGGCCTTCCTAAAGGAAGAAAGGTCTCAGATACATAACCTAACCTTACACCTTAAGGAGCTGGAAAAAGAACATCAAATAAAACCCCAAACCAGCAGAAGACAGGAAATAATAAAGATTAGAGCAGAAATTAATGCTGTCGAAACCAAAAAAACAGTAGAACAGATCAATGAAACCAGAAGCTGGTTCTTTGAAAGAATTAACAAAATTGATAAACTACTAGCCAGTTTGATCAAAAAGAAAAAGGAAATGACCCAAATAAATAAAATCAAGAATGAAAGAGGAGAGATCACAACCAGCACAGCAGAAATGAAAACAATAATAAGAGAATATTATGAGCAATTATATGCCAATAAAATGGGCAATCTGGAAGAAATGGACAAATTCCTAGAAACATATACACTACCAAAACTGAAACAGGAAGAAATAGAAACTTCGAACAGACCCATAACCAGTAATGAAATCGAATTAGTAATCAAAAATCTGCCAAAACACAAGAGTCCAGGGCCAGATGGCTTTCCAGGGGAATTCTACCAAACATTTAAAGAAAAGTTAACACCTTTTCTTTAAGCTGTTCCAAAAAATAGAAATGGAAGGAAAACTTCCAAACTCTTTCTATGAAGCCAGCATTACCTTGATTCCAAAACCAGAGACCCCACTAAAAAGGAGAACTATAGACCCATTTCCCTGCTGAACATGGATGCGAAAATTCTCAACAAGATATTAGCCAACCGGATCCAACAATACATTTAAAAAATTATTCACCATGACCAAGTGGGATTTATACCTGGGATGCAGGGCTGCTGGTTCAATATTCGCAAAACAATCAATGTGATTCATCACATCAATAAAAGAAAGGACAAGAACCACATGATCCTCTCAATGGATGCAGAGAAAGCATTTGACAAGATACAGCATCCTTTCTTGATAAAAAAAAAACCCTTAAGAAAATAGGAATAGAAGGATCATACCTTGAGATCATAAAAGCCATATATGAAAGACCCAATGCTGATATCATCCTCTATGGGGAAAAACTGAGAGCTTTTCCCTCAAGGCCAGGAACATGACAGGGATGTCCACTCTCACCACTGTTATTCAACATAGTACTGGAAGTCTTAGCCTCAGCAATCAGATAACAAAGAAATAACAGGCATCCAAATTGGCCAGGAGGAGGTCAAACTTTCACTCCACAGATGACATGATACGCTATATGGAGAACCCAAAAGATTCCACCAAAAAACTGCTAGAACTGATCCATGAATTCAGCAAAGTGGCAGGATATAAAATTAATGCACAGAAGTCAGTTGCATTCCTATACACCAACAGTGAAGCAACAGAAAGAGAAATGAAGGAATCAATCCCATTTACAATTGCAAATACCTAGGAATAAATCTAACCAAAGAGGTGAAAAATCTATACACTGAAAACTATAGAAAGCCTATGAAAGAATTTGAAGAAGATACAAAAAAATGGAAAAAGATTCCATGCTCCTGGATAGGAAGAACAGATATTGTTAAAATGTCGATACTACCCAAAGCAATCTACATATTCAATGAAATCCCTATCAAAATAACACCATTCTTCACAGAGCTAAAACAAATAATCCTAAAATTTGTATAGAACAAGAAAAGACCCCAAATAGCCAAAGCGATCTTGAAAAAGAAAACCAAAGCAGGAGTCATCACAATCCCAGACTTCAATCTATACTATAAAGCTGTAATTATCAAGACAGTATGGTACTGGCACAAGAACAGACACTCAGATCAATGGAACAGAACAGAGAACCCAGAAATGGACCCACAAACGTATGGCCAACTAATCTTTGACAAAGCAGGAAAGAATATCAAATGGAATAAAGACAGTCTCTTCAGCAAGTGGTGCTGGGAAAACTGGACAGCGACATGCAGAAGAATGAACCTGGACTACTTTCTTACACCATACACAAAAATAAACTCAAAATGTATGAAAGACCTCAATGTAAGACAGGAAGCCATCAAAATCCTCGAGGAGAAAGCAGGCAAAAACCTTTTTGACCTTGGCCACAGCAACTTCTTACTCAACACATCTCCAGAGGCAAGAGAAACAAAAGTAAAAATGCACTACGGGGACCTCATCAAAATAAAAAGCTTCTGCACAGCGAAGGAAACAATCAGCAAAACTAAAAGACAACCAACAGAATGGGAGAAGATATTTGCAAACTACATATCAGATAAAGGGTTAGTATCCAAAATCTATAAAGAACTTATCAAACTCAACACCCAAAAAACAAATAATCCAGTGAAGAAATGGGTAAAAGACATGAATAGACACTTCTCCAAAGAAGACTTCCAGATGGCCAACCGACACATGAAAAAATGCTCAACATCACTCATCATCAGGGAAATACAAATCAAAACCACAATGAGATACCACCTTACACCTGTCAGAATGGCTAACATTAACAACTCAGGCAACAACAGATGTTGGCGAGGATGTGGAGAAGGAGGATCTCTTTTGCATTGTTGGTGGGAAGGCAAGCTGGTGCAGCCACTCTGGAAAACAGTATGGAGGTTCCTCAAAAAACTAAAAATAGAACTACCCTACGACCCAGCAATTGCACTACTAGGCATTTATCCACGGGATACAGGTGTGCTGTTTCGAAGGGACACATGCACCCCTGTGTTTATAGCAGCACTATCAACAATAACTAAAGTATGTAAAGAGCCCAAATGTCCATCGATGGGTGAATGGATAAAGAAGATGTGGTATATATATACACAATGGAGTATTACTCAGCAATCAAAAAGAATGAAATCTTGCTATTTGCAATTACGTGGATGGAACTAGAGGGTACTATGCTAAGTGAAATTAGAGAAAGACAAAAATCATATGAGTTCACTCAAATGAGGACTTTAAGAGACAAAACAGATGAACATAAGGGAAGGGAAGCAAAAATACTATAAAAACAGGGAGGGGCACAAAACAGAAGAGACTCATAAATATGGAGAACAAACTGAGGGTTACGGGAGAGGTTGTGGGAGGGGGAATGAGCTAAATAGGTAAGGGGCATTAAGGAATCTACTCCTGAAATCATTGTTGCACTATATGCTAACTAATTTGGATATAAATTTTAAAAAATAAAAAATAAAATTAAGAAAAGAGTATGTTTTTGAGATTCATCCATACTGCTGCGTGTAGCCCCAGTTCAGCCATTTTCACCAGGGCAGAGCATTTTATTGATCACATATTTGCAAACATATCCATTCTTCTGTTTTAACCATTTAGGTTGTTTTCAACCTTCGATTCAAACAATGGCCCAACAAACATCTTTGCACTTGTTCCTTGTGCACACAGTATTCACCTTTTCTCACTATTGCTGTATCCTTCATTGATCTACACAAAGAACAAATGGTTCTGTCCCTTTTTTGAGAAATTCATGATTCAAGGGTGCCTGGGTGGCTTAGTTGGTTAAGTGTCTGACTTTGGCTCAAGTCATGATCTCACAGTTTGTTGGTTCGAGCCCGGCATCAGGCTCTGTGGAAACAGATCAGAACCTGGAGCCTGCTTCAGATTCCGTGTCTCCCTCTCTTTCTGCCCCTCCCCCACTAGCACTCTGTCTCTCTCTCTCTAAACTAAACATTAAAAAAAATTCATGATTCAAGAAAGTGGGTGTTTCTCTGAGAGACAGCACTTTGATTTACCTCAGGGTTTTAATTTGGAGAATGCTGTATTAAATCACCTGGGAATTTTTTTTCCTCCAAATTAACTCAGGTCTTTACCACAGACCTACTGAAGTTGAAATGTCTCTGTGGGGAAGAAAAGCTCCTTTGGAGAAGCTCCTAATGACTGAAGCCCTCCACTGATTTACCACCCAGCTGTACTTAGGCAGTCTACGCACCCACACACATATCTTACTAGACTCTGGTTATGGTGCTCAAGAAAGTGGGCAGACCCTGTGAGAGGAAATGACCTTTCAGCAGAGTACCCACTGTGATCATCAGACACCACTGTGGTGCAGTCCTGGCCTGCTGGTGATACCATTTGACTTCCATCCATATCATCCCTTTTAGGCACCTGTATTTATGGCAGGTTGGCTGATTTGTATTTCGTCTGTGTTAGAAGAGGCTCATCCTCTGTATCCCTTCCAGACCTAATATCTTCCAGTCTCTTTTTCTTGCCTGATTGCCCTAGACATGCCCTATTAACTTTTAGACCTTAATTCTAGTTCATATTGTGACTTCTCCTTGGGCCTGCAGGTTAGTTAGACATGTGTTGCTTAATTTCCAGGCATTTGGAGGTTTTTCTTATCTTTCTGTTCTCGTACTTTAATTCATTTCCACAGTGGTCAGAAAACATGATTTTAATCCTTTGACATTTGTTGAGATCTACTCTATGGTTAAGAATATAATCTATTTGGGTAAATGTGCCATGTGCACTTGAAAAGAATCTATATCCTGCAGTTGTTGCCTATATAATTCTATGTCAGTTAAATTGAGTGGATTAGTCGTGTTCAAATCTTCTGTATCCTTGCTGATTTTTTGTCTGCTGATTCTGTTAGTGAGAGGTGTGTTAAAATTTCCGGTGGTGACTGTAGATTTGTCTGTACCTTTTTCTTATTCTCAGCTTTGTTTTTTCTTCAAGAACTTATAAGCTACGTTATTTGATGCATAAATGTTTAGGGTAGTGATATCTTTCTGTGGCATTGACCCTTTTATCATTGTGAAATGTCTCTAGTTCTCCCTTGTGATAACTCTTACTTTAATATCTGTTTATCTAATATTGATGTAACAGAACTTCTTTTTGTTATTTGCATGGTATAAAATCAAAAGTGAATTGCTGGGTTTTTGTAGTTGTATCTGTGTTTCTTAAAGTCCAATATAATAGTTTTTGTCTTTTAATTAGGTTGGTTATGCCATTTACATGTAACTACTGGTTTAGTTAGGTTTAATTCTCTTGTCATTTGTTTTATCTGCTCTGTTTTTTTTTTTCTCCTTTGCTTGTTTTTCTTTGCCTTTATTTTACTTATTTATTTTAAATATTTTTCTTTTTTATTCTTTTTTTTAAGTAAACTCTACCCCTAACATGGAGCTCAAGCTCATGAAATTTCCAAATTAATCTATTACAGTTTCCCTCACCATTGCCCAAGTAAGCAAGAAACTTAAAACAGTGTATTCCATTTTCTCCTTACCAACTTTTTGTTATACTTGCCATATATTTTATTTCTATGTAAGGGATAAACCGCACAAACCATTATTATTGTTGTTGTTGTTTTAATGGTCAGTTGTCTTTATATTTACCCATATTTTTACATTTTGTAGCTACTGATTCTTTCTTAAAATTGTATGCTTCCATATCAGAGCTTTTGCCCTTGAGCCTGAAGAACATTCCACCATATATTCATCATATTCTTTAGTATTACTTGTAGAGCAATTCTCTACAAGAAATGAACACTTGTTTTTTTGTTCTTCTGAGAGCATCTTTACTTCACATTTCTTTCTAAAGGGCATCCTCCTTGGGTATAGAATTTTTGGTTGACTTTTTTTCCTTCAGAACTTTAAAAATTTTTTACTTTGTGTATTTTTTCTTAAGAAGCCAACATTCTTTTTTTTTTTTTCACTTTTTTAAAAAATTCCAGTATCGTTAACATATAGTATTCTATTAGTTTCAGGTATCTCAATATAGTGATTCAAAAGTTCTGTACATCTAGACATGACTCAGTGCTCATCATGATAAGTGTGCTCTTTAAAAAAAATTTTTTTTAAAGTTTATATTAAGAGAGAGAGTGCATAAGTAGGGAAGGGGCAGAGAGAAGGAGAGAGAAAGACTCCCAAGCAGGCTCTACAATGTCAGTGCAGAGCCCAATGCAGGCCTCGAACTCACTAAACGTGAGATCATGACCTGAGCTGAAATCAAGAGTTTGGATGCTTAACCGACTGAGCCACCCAGGCACTCCACTAAGTGTACTCTTAATCCCCTTCACCTATTTCATCCATTCCCCCACCCATTTCCCCTCTGGTGACCATCAGTTTTCAATAGAGTCTGTTTTTGTTTGTCTTTCTCCTTGTTTGGTTTCTTAAATTCCACATACGAGTGAAATCATATGGCATTTGTCTTTCTCTGACTTATTTCACTTAGCATTATACCCTCTGGATCCATCCATATTGTTGCAAATGGCAAGGCTTCATTCTTTTTTATGGCTGAGTAATATTCCTGTGTGTGTTTGTGTGCACGCGCACATGTGTGTGTGTGCCACATCTTCTTATTCATTCATCTATCGATGAATGCTGTCATAATTTGGCGACTGTAAATAATGCTGCTATAAACATAGGAGTGCATTTATCCCTTTGATTTAGTGTTTTCATATTCTTTGGGTAAATACCCATTAGTAGAATTACTGGATCATATGGTAATTCTATTTTTAATTTTTTAAGGAACCTCCAAACTGTTTTCCACAGTGGCTGTGCCAGTTTTGCATTCCCACCAACAGTGCAGGAGAGTACCTTTTCTCTACATCCTTGCCAACATTTGTTGTTTCTTGTGTTTTTTACTTTAGCCATTCTGACAGATGTGAAGTGATAACCTCATTGTGGTTTCGATATACATTTCCCTGACAGTGAGTGGTGTTGAATATCTTTTCGTGAGTCTGTTGGCCATCTGGATGTCTTCTTTGGAGCATTGTCTGTTCATGTCTTCTGCCCATTTTTAAATTAGGTTATTTTATTTTTTGGTGTTGAGTTATATAAATTCTTTATATATTTTAAATGATAACCCTTTATATGTCATTTGCAAATATCTTCTCCCATTCAGTAGGTTGCCTTTCAGTTTTGTTGATTGTTTCCTTTGATGCACAGAAGTTTTTAATTTTGATATAGTCTCAACAGTTTATTTTTGCTTTTGTTTCCCTTGCCTCAGGAGACATATCTAGAAAAATGTTGCTATGTTCCATGTCAGAGACGTTATTGCCTATGCTCTCTTCTAGGATTTTTATGGCTTCAGGTCTCACATTTAGGTCCTTAATCCACTTAGAGTTAATTTTTAGTGTGTGGTGTAATAAAATGGTCCAGTTTCATTTTTTTGCATGTAGCCATCCAGTTTTCTCAATACCATTTGTCGAAAGGACTGTCTTTTTCTCATTGCATGTTCTTGCCTCCTTTGTTAAAGATTAATTGACCATATAATTGTGGGTTTATTTCTTTTTCATTGATCTATGTATCTATTTTTGTGCCAGTAACATACTTTATGATTATTACAGCTTTGTAGTGTATCTTGAAATCTAGGATTATGGTACCTCCAGTTTTGTTCTTTTTTCTTTTTTTTTTTTTTTTCCTTTAAGAATTGCTTTAGTTATTTGGGGTCTTTTGTGGTTCCATGCAAATTTTAGGATTATTTGTTTTAGTTCTATGAAAAATGCTATTGATATTTTGATAGGAATTACATTAAATTTGTTCTTCCAATCCATGTGAAAGGAATATATTTCCATTTGTTTCTATCATTTTGAATTTCTTTCATCAGTGTTTTATAATTTTCAGAGTACAGGTCTTTTAACTCTTTGGTTAAGTGTATTCCCAGGTATTTAATCATTTTTGGTGAAATTGTAAATGAGATTGTTTTCTTAATTTCTCTTTCTGATACTTAATTATTAGTGTACAGAAATGCAGTGGATTTCTCTATATCATTTTTTTATCCTGAGACCTTACTGAATTTATTTATCAATTCTAGTAGTTTTTTGATGGAGTCTTGGGGGCTTTTTATATATAGTACTATGTCATCTGCAAATAGTGAAAGTTTTACTTCTTCCTTATCAGTTTGGATTCCTTTTATTCCTTTTTCTTATCTGATTACTGTGGTTAGGACTTCTAGTACTATGCTAAATAAAAGTGGTGAGAGTGGACATGTTTGTGTCCCCTGCTTTGGGGGAAAACCCTCAGTTTTGCCCCAGTAAGGATGTTAGCTGTGAATTTTTCATAGATGGCCTTTATTATGTTGAGGTTTGTTCCCTCTAAACCTACTTTGTTGAGAGTTTTTATCATGAATGGGTATTATACTTTATAAAATGCACTTTTTTTTTGCCTGTATTAAAATGATCCTGTGGTTTTTATCCTTTCTCTTATTGATGTGATTTATCACACTGATTGACTTGTAAATATTGAACCACTCTTGCATCCAAGCAATAAAACCCACTTGATCATGGTGAATGATTTGTATTAGTGTATTGTTGGGTCAGTTTGCTAATATTTTGTTTGCATCTATGTTCATCAGAGATACTGGTCTGTAGTTCTCTTTTTGTTTGTAGTATTTTCATCTGACTTTTGTATTAGGGTAATGCTGGCCTCATAGAATAAATTTGGAAGCTTTCCTTCCTCTTCTGCTTTTTGGAATAGTTTCAGAAAAATAGGTATATTAACTCTTCTGTAAATGTTTGTTAGAGGGGTGCCTGGGTGGCTCAGTTAGTTAAGCAGCCAACTTCAGTCAGGTCATGACCTCGCGGTTTGTGGGTTCGAGCCCTGTGTCGGGTTTTGTACTGACAGCTCAGAACCTGGAGCCTGCTTTAGATTCTATGTCTCCCTCTCTCTCTGCCCTCCCCTGATCACGCTCTTTCTCTCTCTCTCTCTCTCAAAAATAAACATTAAAAAAAAAAATGTTTGTCAGAAACTCTGCCCATGCCTCTGTCGTAGAACAGCCTTTGGCGGCCTTCTCTGCAAATGGGCTCTATGGCCTGGCATCCTCATCCCTGCCACCTGTGATCACAGGCCAAGGCCCCTGAGGAGTCACCACCAAGGTTTCCACCAGCCCACAAGCAACAGTGTGGCAACCATCCCCTCCAGTGTCTCATTTATGGCCACCCACAACTATTATCCAGCACCACCTGGATTCCACTTCTAGTAACAGAAGTGCAGAGTATCCTAGGGATGCCATCCCCCACCACCCTGGTCTCCCCAAAGCCAACCTGGGTCACTGGTGGGCAGGCTTCTTTTTTGGGAAGTCTACACTCCTATTTATGGCTATTGGAGTCCCTAAAACACTTGGAATCTCCCCAGGCCTCCAGTGACACAGTCACCTGTGATTTGGCTCTGGAAGCCATGAAGAAGCAGCCTCATGGCCAGCCTGGCAAAGCCAACACCGGGCCCCCATCCTGAGTGGCCACCACCAGCCACCAGGCTTCATGAGGTCCTAGGTTCATCAGAGCCACTCCCCTCCCCTCCCCTTTCCTCCTCTCCCTTACCCCCCCTTCTTCCTCTTCTCCCTCTCCCTTCCCCTCCCCTCCTCATAGACTAGAGGCTGCAACAAGCAGAAGCAGTTGGTATCTTTTGTATCAAAACAGCAAAACACCAAAAAGGAAGTTAAGAGAACCCCACTCTTTACTATCCAAGCCACATTCAAGCCTTCATGACACCCTGTAATAGTGTGCCTTGCACCAAGTCTAAAATAAACTCCAAGTAGTAAAGAAAAAAAAAAAGATTTGGTAGAATTCACCTATGAAGCCACCTGGTCCTGGACTTTTGTTTGCTGGGATTTTTTTTATTCCTGGTAATCGATCTATTCAAATTTTTTATTAATCCCTGCTTCGATTTTGGGAGGTTACATGTTTCTAAGAATTTATCCATTAGGTTGTCCAGTTTATTGGCCTATAATTTTCCATAATATTCTTGTATAATCCTTTGTATTTCTGTGGTATTGGTTTATTACTCTTTATACCTGATTTTGAGTCCTCTCTTTCTCTTTCCTTCCCCCTCCCCCTCCATCCTCCTCCGTCTCTTCTCTTTTCTCCTCTCCTCTCCTCTCCTCTCCTCTCCTCTCCTCTCCTCTCCTCTCCTCTCCTCTCCTCTTCTCTTCTCTCTCTCTCTCTCTCTCTCTCTCTCTCTTTCAATGAGTCTGGCTAAAGATTTGTCAATTTTGTTGATCTTTTCAAAGAACCAGCCTCTGGTTTCATTGATCGGTTCTACTGTGGGTTTTTTTGGTTCTAGTTCATTTATTTCTACTTTAATCTTTATCATTTTCTTTCTCCTACTGATTTGGGGTTTTGTTTGTTCATTTTCTAAATCTTTTAGGTGTAAGGTTAGGTTGTGTGAGATTTTTCTTCTTGAGGTAGGCCTATATTGCTGTAAATTTCCATCTTAGAACCACTTTTGTTGCATCCCAAAGATTTTGGACCATTGTGTTTTCATTTTCATTTGTCTCTGTATTTAATTTTGATTTCCTCTTTGATTTCTTGGTTGACCCATTCATTGCTTAGTAGCATTTTTGTTTGTTTTTAATGTTTATTATTAATTTAGAAAGAGAAAGAGAGAGAGTATGCATGTGAGTGGGGGAGGGGCAGAGAGAGAGGGAGACAGAGAATACCAAGCAGGACATGCAGTGTCAGTGCAGAGCCTGACACGGGGCTGTATCTCACAAATCGTGAGATCATGACTTGATCTGAAATCAAGACTTGGATGCTTAACCAACTGAGCCTCCCAGGTGCCCCTAGTAGCGTGTTTTTAACCTGCATCAACATTCATTCTTAAAAAAAATTTTTTTTAGGTTTATTTATTTACAAGTGGGGTAAGGTCCGAGAGAGAGGAGAAAGAGAGCCCCAAGCAGGCACTGTACTGCCAGAGCAGAGCCCAACATGGGGCTTGAACTCATGAAACTGTGAGACCATGACCTGAACCAAAACCAAGAGTCAGCCCCTTAACCAGTTGAACCAGCCAGATGCCCCAACATTTATTCTTATTGTTGATTCCTGGAAGGCAATGTGTCTTTTTTTTTTTTTTTTTTTTTTGGGTATGTTTTTTTTTTTTTTTTTTTTTTTTTTTTTGTGGCTACTTTTAAGATTTACTTTTTACCTTTGCTTTTTATCAATTTGTAGGCTCTCTTTATTATCTTACCTGAGGATCCCTGAGCTTCTTCAACCTGTGGGGAAGATATGCCCTCACATTTTGAACATTATTTGCCATTTTTTCAAATTTGTCTTCTTTTCCATTCTCAAAAATTTTTTCTACCTACTGAGAGTCCTATTACATGCTTGTTAGACATTCTGACCATGTGTCAAATCTATATTACTTTCTATTTGCTTTTCTTTTGTGCTTTATTTTGGGCATATAGTATTGACCTATCTACTGATTCACTAATCCTGTCTGCCGCTGTATCTAGTCCACTGTTAAACCCATCCAGTGAGTTCTTAATCTCTGATACTGTTTTTGGAAGTTGTAGAAAGTTTTTTGGATTTTTTTATTTTTGTAGATCCTGCATTCAAATAATCTATCTTTTCATCCAGTTTTTCTGTCCTTTTTCTTTTGAAAGTTATTTTGAAATCATTGCTAAATCAAATATGTGGATCAACTCTGCTTTTAATCACTGTTTTATCTCTTGATAATTGGGGCTTTTACAGTTTTCCAGGGTGGGAGAGAATATTTAGTAAATATTTATTATATGCTAAACACTGTAAATGATAGATTTACTCCAGATTGTGTTGTAGTATTCTATAGAATATTTAAATTTGTTCAGTCAGCTAAGTTACTAGAAGACCAGTTTGATTCTTTTGAGACCTTATTTAGGGAAGATCTATTTCCATGTCCCCTTACTGCTCAGTATGATTGATAATCTTATGGGTGGCTTTTCTGAGTTGTAAGTAAATGCTTGGTACTTTCACCTATGTCTTCTACTCTGCCTTGGCCCCAAATCCAACATCTTTCCAATAGTGTTTAATACCTAATTCCATTCACTCACAGTTCTCAGCTTCACAGCACATACTTTCTTCCCAGACTTTTACGAGTCTCAGCCATCACTCAGTAGCCTGAAAATCAGCCAAGGAGCCAAGAGCAATTTCCATATAGATTTCTGGGTTCAGTCCCTCATGTTCAACCATTTCTACCACCTGGCTCCCCAAACCTCAGCCATCTTAGTGACATTGAACTTACATTTCTGCCTCACCCATCTATCAAATCCCTGCTGGAGTTTCTGTGTTGGTTGCTCTTTGAGCCTGGTAACTGTTATTTTATATATTTGTCAAGTTTTTATTGTTGATGGCAGGAACATGAGACTGACACCATCTACTTTATCATAGAAATAGAAGGTAGCATTTTGCTATCTTGGTTTTAGTTACATGTTTTTAGACACCCATTTTTAAAGGTGTGATATATGGATAATTTTTATTTTAAATTTACTTCAGGGTAACTATTATTCAGTAACATTTCCCAACATTGCTATTTAGATGGGAAATGGCTATTTTTTAGCTTCATCTTTATTAATGTATGAAGGTTTCAATTAGCCTCTTCAGCTTTGGTGCTCACTGTATTAAGAGATAGCTTCTTTGACATTTGCTTGTTTTGAAAATTGTCTAGTGTTGAGAGTCTGCTCTGGCTTGACCCAATTTCCTGGTAAGCATAGTCCCAGTAACAGCACATCTTGGCAAAATGGACCTGTTGTCCTGGGTGACTCCCAAAATGGCAGCCATTAGAGTTTAATATCTTTGGCCTTAAGTTTTATCTCCTGTGAAAATTCAGCCACTTCAGGGGAAGAATGGCAGAGTAGGCTGTATTAGTCATTCATATGAAAACAATTTATCAGATTCCTTCTTATAGACCTGGTTTAATAGTAGCTGGGGAGAAACTTTTGTAGTAAACTCCTTGGTGTCTGAGGCAGTGAACAGGGACATACAAGGCGGGAAAGTGTACATAAAATAGAAGGGATAAAAAAGATAAATCTTATCATTGTTTTAACCCTTCCCATGGAGCTAGGCTCCTTCAGTTTTTTAATCTGTTTCCTCAAGAAGTTCTTAGTGCATTGTGATAGGAACTATGGCAATAAAGCAAAGTCTAAAATTATACAAATAGGGGCACTTGGGTGGCTCAGTCAGTTGAGCATCTGACTCTTGATTTCAGATCAGGTCATGATGCCAGGGTTGTAGGATCGAGCCCCATGTCAGGCCTCTGCACTGAGCTTGGAGCCTGCTTAAGATTCTCTCCCCTGCTCACTCTCTTTCTCTCTCTCTCAAATAAAGAATAAAATGATACAAATAGGGTGATAATAAAGAGTAAAATCTAAAATGATTAAGGTAGGCTGGAGATATGCCAGAAATCAGCAACATTGGTTTCTTCCTAGGGGGGCTTTTGAGTGGCTGGGCATTAAGGATGGGAGAGAGACTTCATTATGTAATCTTTTCTCCTCCTGAAACTTGAACCATCTAAATATGTTACTCTCAAAAAAAAAAAAAAATCAAGCATGTTTATTTTTTATCCTTCCTATAACATCCTGAGAGTAAAAGGATATTATTATTATTTAAAAATATTTTTAATGTTTATTTATTTTTGAGAGAGACAGAGTGCAAGGAGGGGAGGGGCAGAGAGAGAGAGGGAGACACAGAATCAGCACAGAGCCCAACATGGGGCTCAAACACCAGGACTGCAAAATCATCACCTGAGCCGAGTCAGATGTGTAACTGACTGAGCCGCCCAGGCACCCCAAGGGATATTATTTTTAAACCCTCAAAGATAATAAAAATAGGAGAGCAAACAATGGCAACAAAAAAATTGGAGTCTGGAAAGATGGCACTGTAGACTGAATGCTTGTGTCCCACTAAAATTCAAATGCTGATCACCAATGTGATGGTAGTTGGAGATGTGGGGCCTTTGGGAGGTGACTAGGTCATGATGGCATTAGTAACCTTATGAAGCAGACCGCAAAGAGGTCCCTTGCCCCTTTCACCATGTGAGGACACAGTGAGAAGGTGGTCATCTATGATCTAGGAAGCAGAATGTCACCAGACATCAAATCTGCAGGCACTTTGATCTTGGACTTCTCAGCCTCCAGAACTATGAAAAATAAATGATTATTGCTTAAATTACCAAGCCTGTGGTGTTTTGATATAGCAGCCCAAACTAAGACAGATGGACAGCAAGGAAGTTAAATTCTAAGCCAGCCAATAGAGAGCCAGTTGTTTCCACAGAGCTACCTGAAGGCTTGGGAGTTGGGGACAGTAGATGCATGTGAAAGTGAGACTTAAAACAGGGTTGTTTGAAAGTCTGACTTAGAGGCAGTTAGATCCCTAGCCTTTCATGCTAGCTCTGCACAATAGGACCCCTGCCCACCCCTACCCCCAACTCCAGGTAGGAAACTGAAATTTTACTTTCTGGTGAGAATAAAACAGAGTTTCTGGACAAGGCCATAGCAGAGTTGAAATTAGGGTATGCAGCACTGAAAACACGAGATTAAACAAATGTTTACATATCAAATACAGAGAGACCAGACCTTCTGCCCACACCCAGCTACCACAGCTAGGTCGTCAAGCTTAACTACCTCCAAGACAGGAGAGAGGATTCTCTGTCTCCGGAATCTGACCACCCTGAAGAGAAAATGTCAAGAGCTCTGTGACATGACAGCTCAGCCAGATGACCATACAGGGAAATCCACAGTAGACCTCAAATAGCTTTTTAGTAACTCATTAAATAGGAGCAGAAACCAAGTATTGCCAGGCATCTAACTTGAAAGACAGAGACTAAACTAAATTTGAAGGAAATATACTGTGTCAAGAGAAGAACATTTTAGATAGTCGAAAAATTTTCTCTATTATTTATGTTCTCAATGAGTCAAAGATATTAAATTCATGAAACAACAAAGGGCCATGAAAAGTGATATTCAGATAATGAAAAAGAACTCTCAGACATTAAAAATATAATAATTTGGGGGCATCTGGGTGGCTCAGTCATTTAAGCATCTGACTTCAGCTTAGGTCATGATTTCGTGGTTCACGAGTTCAAGCCTCTGTGCTGACAGCTCAGAGCCTGGTGCCTGCTTCAGATCTGTTTTCTTCTCTGTCTGCCCCTCCCCTACTTGTTCTCTATCTCTCTCTCCCTCTCCCTCCCTCCCTCTCTCTCTCTCTCAAAAATAAAACATTAAAATTTTTTTACTACTTAGTAATTTTAAAATTCAACAGGGTTAAATAATAAAATTCAGAGTGTCTTCTAGAAACTAAGACAAAAGGACAAAGAAATGAAAAACAGGAGAGAAAAGATAAGCAAAGTAGTGGATCAGGGTAGGAGTGCCAACATCCGATGACAGAAGTTGCAGAAAGAAAAACAGAAGACACATCAGAAAAAAATATAGAGGGAGTTAAAGAAAATTTCCCAAAATTGGAAGACTCAAGATTGTAACATTCAGTGCTGTCAGCACAGAGCCCAGCACAGAACTCAAACCTATGAACCACGAGATCATGACCCGAGCCAAAGTTGGCCACTTAACCCCCTGAGCCACCCAGGTGCCCCCAAAAGACTTGAGATTCTAGATTAGAAGGGTCTGCTTACTGCCCAGAGCAGTGAATGGCAATAACCCAACACCAAGGCCCATCATAATGAAATTTCAGAACACTGGGTAAAAAAATTCCTACCACTTAAAGAGAGGAAAAAATAGGGTCATATATAAAGAACCAAAAATCAGAATGGTTTTCGACTTCTCAATAACTACCCTGGAAACCAGAAGCCAATGAAACAGTGCTTTCAAACCATGAAGGAAAATTATTTCTAATCTACAATTCTGTATCCAGCCAAATTGTTAATTGAATATGAAGCTAGAATAAACATATTTTCAGATACACAAGATCTCAAAAAATTTACATTTTATTCACTCTTTTTGAGGAAACCACTGAAGGACAAATTCTGGAAAAACAAGAATAAACCAAGAAAGAGAAAGACATGGAAAATGGGAATGGGGGGATGGTACACAAGAGGGAGAGAGTCAGAGGAATCCTCAGAATAATAGTGAAGGGAAATCTCAGAATGACAGACCTGAAGCAGTAAAAGCAAATAAAACAGGTTGGATCAGGTGGAAGGCTCCAACACATTTTGTTAAGAAAGTGAAATTGCTTAAATACCTAATGTGTCTGAGCATTTATTTAGGAGATTTAGACAGTTGGCAGAAAGTTTGGGATTAAATTATGGGTAAATACTTAAGAACACAGTAAAACAAAAAAGACAGTTGTTAAGTCCAGGGAAAACAACGTTGCAGAAGAAATGTAAAAGTAATCCTAGCATATTACAGCTCACCTTGATATAACACTTAGATACTGATCAAAATGGAATTATAATTATATTGACAAGATAAAAGGAGGGGTAGGTAAGAGTTTGTGATTGCGGAGGTGAGGGAGCATTTAGTAGAAGATAGCTAAATCTTCATCTACCAAATGGGAAATAGATACCTAAAGCTTAAACCTGAGGGAGGAAAATCATGAACTCAAGAAGTAACAATATAGACATTAAAGATTTTGCACCCAATTCCTATTTCAGGAGGAAGGGGGTTCCCCACACACCACACAATTCTTTGACACAGCTGAGTGTCCTACAATTCAACTCAATTCTGGCACTATCTACCCAGAGCTAATGTCAGCTTGCACTGGTTAAAGCTTAGTCCCACAGGATTGCCCTCCGCTTCAGGTGCCAGTCATAAGTCCATGTTATTATCTGTACTTCTGACCAGTGGGCTATAAATCAGCAGTTCCCATGACCCCCTCCTTGGGCTCAGTTAATTTGCTCATGGCTCACAGAACTCAGGAAACCATCTTACTAGATTACTGACTTTTTACAAAGGATATTAAAGTATACGAATCAACAGCCAGATGAAGAGATACATAGGGTGAACAACAAAGGAGCTTCTGTCCTTTTAGAGTTTGGGGCCCAGCACAGTGGCACAAAGGAGTGTTCTAGTTCACCAATGTGGAAGCTCTCTGAACCTCATCCTTTTGAGTTTTTATGGTACCTTCGTTATATAGGAATGATTAATTAAATCATTGGTCATTGGTTATTGATTCAATCTCCATTTCCCCAGAAATTACGGGGTGAGACTGACATTCAAAGCATTCAGAATGCTGGAAAGCACATGGTGTGGTGATGGTAAGATCTGGAAATGACTCCTGGTTCTACTATCAAAGTCACCTAACCTCTTTGAGAATAAGATAGGGGCACTAATAATCACAGGGTGATAATAGGTATCAGGCAGAATAATGTATATGGGAATGCTTTGTAACTAGAATATTCCTATTATAAGTGTTGGTTTCAATTAGTTCCTTTATGTGTTGAGTTTGTACAAATGTACCTTCTATCCCTGGTGTATTAATATTATTGACTCCAGGTAGGCTTGTGTATTAGTTAAGGTATAGGTTAAAGTACTGTTAATAGGGAGATCCAAAAATATGGCAGTTCAAACAAGACGGAAATCTGTTTCTCTCTCATATAACGGTCTAGAGCTATGCTGTCCAATATGGTAGCCACTAGGTACATGTGCCTATTTACATTTAAACAATTACAATTAAATAAAATTTAAAATTCAGTTCCTCAGTTGCGCTGGCCACATTTC
Organism: Herpailurus yagouaroundi; assembly: GCF_014898765.1. Classification (NCBI taxonomy): domain Eukaryota; kingdom Metazoa; phylum Chordata; class Mammalia; order Carnivora; family Felidae; genus Herpailurus; species Herpailurus yagouaroundi. The sequence continues at coordinate 3,548,098 of NW_024412414.1, read as the reverse complement.
AAACACCTAGTAGCCAGTTGACTAGAAGCTGTTGTATTGAACAGCACATAGAGAACACTTCCCTCATCACGGAAAGTTCTGTTGGGCAGCCCTGACCTAGAGGAGCGGTCCAAAACTTCAAGGGTAGCTCTGCTATACAAGGTCATCCATGGACCTGAGTTTCATGAATACTTTTGCCCTGCCATCCTCTAGTAAGACTTCATAACACATTTTTGGTGACTTTAGTCCCTTTAGCATTATGATAAAGCCTACAGACTACCTCACAGAGTAATATTTTTAAATGTATAAGATAAAATGCATAGAATTACAATGGCAATTATGTTGAAATATAATTGTCAAAGTATAAAAAAATAAACTCATGATAAAGTAGTCTGTGCTTTATTAATACACCAAGTAATGATCTAGTGCCAAATCTAATGGCTACTGTAATTTCATAGTATTGATGAGTGTGTGTGATTTTTCAAGATAATCCACAACAAGTATAATGTGATATGTACATATCTGTATTTTCAGTTAGTGACAGTCATGGATATGGCAAATACTACTATGGTTTGTTCCCTACATATTAACTGAAGGAAATGCTAAGTTTCAGATAGAGGCTAGTAAAAATAAAGTTATATAGTTTTCTTCCCATCCAAGTTTACAAACTAACATTTCTATTTATGGACCCCTTGGGGGGTGTGTGGAATCCAGGGTTAAGGAGCCCTGCTGGGTGATGTCAAAGCTGGCTTGGCAATGCCAGGTCTATACTCTAGAATGTGGGAAGGGGAGAGTAAATAATTTCTCTTTTAAAGGACATGACCTGGAAGTTGTTCCCATCCCATTGGCCAGCAGGCAGTCACATGACCACCTGTAGTATAAGGCAGGCTGGGAAATGTAGTCTTGAGGGTAGCCCTTTACCTTGCTATTAAAAAGCTTGGAGGAGTTAGTAAAAGGAAAAAGGGAAGAAGTGGTATTAGGATAAATAGCAGTCTCAGCTTGGTTCTTCAGTATGGAATTAAAACAAAAAATTTGTTTTTATTTTTAAAAAATGGCTCCTTTTTTCCTAACAGTTTGTGCACTCTTCAGGTCTAAGTCAAAAATGTGAGAAAGAATTTCACTCTTACTAACTGTGGACGGGCTCCCACAGTGTCACCAGTTCCTGAGGTATACAGTGTCTAAGGGATGTAACAAATTTGGAGCTGATGTTCCCCAATTCTATGCATCTGCTGGCAACCTTGTTATTAGTTCACAGACAACAGTTTCACCCCTCTCAGAGTGTAGGTGTTCATGCTCAAAGCACACTCAGTATGCCATTATCTGTACTGAGGGAAGCAATAATAAATTAGGCATCTACTCCTGTCACCAGTGACCAGTAGTCTATGTGCAAGAGAGCATAAAAAGTAGGAGGCAGGCTTTTTCCAAACAAACATTCCTTGAGCAAATGCCCTTTAAAGTTTAAAATAACAACTCTTTGGGTTGTACAGGCCTTTAACTTTTTAGAGAGCTTGAAGTACCTTAACTCTTCTTATTTTATTAAAGTACCCAGATCATGGGGGGTTTTCATTATTTTTTTTTTAACTTAGTTAAATAAATAGCAGTTTTGATTCAGCACCACATGGCCAACAGCTTTTAGCTTATAAATGAAGAGTCTGAAAAGGCATACTTACAGGCGAGCCCGCTTGGCTTCTGGCAGGAGTGAGGCCGAGCTGGTCCAAGCCCAGAGAGCACTTAAAGGGCCAGGCAACCCCTCATGCACACCTCTCGTCTCCATTCTGGGGGGTTCTGGTGGAACATGAATACTCAGTATTATTTACTTTAAAGTTCCTGATTGTGAGCTCCCAAGGGGCAGGCACTGGGGTCTTCCTAGCCCCCCCGAATGCTGGTGCAATTCCCTGTACATCACAGGCGCTAGACATATGTTTGCTGACAAATCGCTTCTATTTTATGAGCATTTATAATGGCCTTTTAAATAAGTGCCATTTTAAAGTTTGCTGAATGAAGTGTGGTTTTTATTTAGTCTTAGGGTCACCATTGTTTTATTTGTTTGGCCACCCTTCCCCCCAGTCCATCGCCAGTTTAAAAATGTGATTCACCAGGAAAATATGACTCCATTAATTGAATTAATTTTAGGGCCAACTTTTCAGGAACCTGTCTATTTCTGTAAAGTGAGATCCACTCGCAAGTGTACCATTTGGTGCCAGCACTCAAATTTTCCCTGACTCAGTTGCTCCGGTGGTGTTTCAGATGTCTTCCCATTATATCAGGCAGCCAGTGCCCCATACTTGTGAGGATTACTTACAGGGTCTTGTGATTCAGCCCAGGATCTGATAGTGATCTTGGTCGGGTGATATAAATAGTCTAGGATTTGCCAATGGCTATTTTTATAAGGGAAGCTTTCGAAGTTGATTTCTTTGAACCCAGAATGACTTTCTCCCTCTGGCTTCCCCTGTTTTCCTCTGCCACTGGGGAGATCCTCTTTTCTGCGGGCCTGTCTTTACACCTCTTCCAGCCAGCTGGTGTCTGCAGAAATCAGAAGGAAGATACGTGTTTGACACAGAGTTGCCTGAAATCCTATATCTTCACCCCCTCTCAGTATCATCTTTCTTTCATCCGGCCCAAGAATGGCACCCACCCCGCCCATCAGGCCACAGGATCTGGGGGACTAGCCGCCTTGTCTGAAATAGATACCCAATGGCTCTCAGGCAGGACAATTCCCTACATTCATACCTGAATGTATATTTTACAATATTACCTTTTATTTGTCTTTGTAGACTTGCCCCTGCCCCAAGTTGGGGGGGAAAAACACCCAAAACGCTCAGTAGACTTACTGTTGATGAACCAGACAGCCTCATTTGAGGTAACCCCAACTGTATGTGTGGCCAACACCCCTGCCCCGGGTGGTGCAGACTCTAGAGTGCCTGCTCAGGCCTTCCCTGAGGATGTCTTGGCCCCAGGTCTCCAGAGCTCTCTTTCCTCCTTGTGAGGTACCCCTCCCCCCACCACACACACACACACACACACACACACACACACACACAGTACATGTGCTGTCAGCCAGGAGAGGCTCGCCTTGGGGTGCCACCCTCTCTTTGCATCCTTTCCCCAGGTTTTCATGCTGAAAACAGCACATTCTCAACATGAAGCAAAAATTGATCCTGCTCTTTTTCATCCTGTGTTTTTGACCATGCTGTTCTTGGCACTCAAGCTTATAGGCTTGGGGGTAGAATTGATAGCTTCAAGTGTAATAAGTTAAATTGGTCGGCAGTATGCCATGTGTAGCCTTAGCTCCCCTGGATAATTTACCAGCATCTGTGGCTTCTCCCACCCAGTGGTCTTGAGTGTCTCCTTAACTTCACAACTGGCTTGCCTCTTGGAGCCCTGCTCCCTCCCTCCCACCCCCCAGTCAGCTCTGAGGGCTGGAGATCTTTCTTACTTCTTGGGCCAAGTACTGGAAGTAAAAGAGATTGTTTCAGTCTCTGAGTTCCACCCCAAGGTCAAGGGCCCCAGAGCCTGGTGCTGCAGTCTGGCCAAAGGGACCACAAAACCAGGTCACCAGTCAGTCCATCCATGCCCTGAGCTTTGGTTCTGCCTCTGCCTGGGATTAATGTCCCATCTCAGGATAACTATGAAGATCAAATAAGGTATTAATACTTGAAATACTTTATGAAAGGTAGAAAGATAACAGCAAGAATAAAAAATAGTGGGTGCTATTTTATGGCAATCTCTTGTGTCCCAGGTACTTTGTTTAGTGCTTTATGGGAACTGTCTCATTTACTCCTGACAACTACTCTTTGAAAGTATTAATATGCCCATTTTATAGAAAAGGGAAAGTGAGGCTCAAAAAGATGAACTTACTGGTCAGGATGCCATACCTAGAGAAAGTGGTAGAGTCAAAATTTGAGTCTGGTCAGGGTGAATTTAAGGCCTACGCTCTCATCTATTAAGTAGAATATTTCCCTTCCCATTTCAGGATTGGTAAGAGAAACATAATTAACTTCAGAGGTGGGAATTTACAGCATTTTGTTTGGGATATGTATTTTACCCTCCATTTTTGAGTCAACAAGCAAGTTTCTTGTGCTTAGGCCTTATTTCCGGAGCAGAAGGAACTCAGTGGTTTTCCCACTGGGAGAGGGAGACATGAGATGTGTCTGTCTGTTCCAGGAAATGGCACCCACTCTTGTCACCCACACTGCACCACCCCAGTGCACTGACGATACATTAGCCAACTCAATGATGACTCTGTTGTGTAAGCCACTAGCTGTCAAGATGACTAAGGCTCAGACAGTGCTCCCTGCATTTCTGTTTCTGTGGTTGACAGTGGATTGAGTAGGGCATTTAGGCCTGCTCTACTTGTAAGAACCTTTGGGCAGGTGAGTTCATCGAGCCCTGGCATAGCACATGGTTAGCCACAGGAGAATGAGACATAAAAGGCTTGGTTCCTGTGTGGGGTCGCCATCCTGTAGCAAAGACAGGACAGGCATTGTGACTAATCAGTGTGTGTATAATTGGCAGTGTAGAAAGAAGTGCATCCACCGGGAAAATTCAGAGAAGGGGAAGCCTCCATGAGAGTTTGATCTGGTTGCTGGCGCATATGGGTAGAATGGCAAGGAGAGCGAAGAATGTTCCAGATATGAGAAACAGCCAGGCGTATCTGGTCAAGATCTCAAAACGCTTTGTTCCTGGAAGCATTTTATATAAATTGGGTTTTAATCTTAATTCAAGAAAAGGCACATATTAAAACTTGCCACTTTTCAGAGTGTTTATGTCTTAACTGAGAAATCGTGTAATTCTGATCAACATGTCTAAGTGTATGCTTACAAAACCTGTAACTGTCAGTAAGGGAATTGAAGGGCAGTAAGGAAGATTATAGTGGTGGTGGCTACATAGACATATGTGTGTGTTAAAACTCACAGAATTGTTGGGGCGCCTGGGTGGCTCAGTCGTTTAAGCGTCTGACTTTGGCTCAGGTCATGATCTCACGGTTTGTGAGTTCAAGCCCCACGTCAGGCTCTGTGCTGACAGCTCGGAGCCTGGAGCCTGCTTCCTATTCTGTGTCGCCCTCTCTCTGCCCCTCCCCCACTTGTGCTCTGTCTCTATCAAAAATAAAATAAATCGGGGCGCCTGGGTGGCGCAGTCGGTTAAGCATCCGACTTCAGCCAGGTCACGATCTCGCGGTCCGTGAGTTTGAGCCCCGCGTCGGCTCTGGGCTGATGGCTCAGAGCCTGGAGCCTGTTTCCGATTCTGTGTCTCCCTCTCTCTCTGCCCCTCCCCCGTTCATGCTCTGTCTCTCTCTGTCCCAAAAATAAACGTTGAAAAAAAAATAAAATGAAATAAATGTAAAAACAAAAATTTTTTTTAACCTCAGAATTGTTTACCCCAAAAAGTCAGTTTATTACCATATGTAGATTTTTAAATGATTATTTTTAAGTGCATAAGGTTAATCCTTCCCCTCCAACAGCTTATAGCTTAATGAAAGACGAGATAGTAAACTGTCAGGGCACCTGGGTCACTCAGTTGGTTAAGTGTCCAACTCTTGATTTTGGCTCAGGTCATGATCTCATGGTTTGTGGGTTCGAGTCCCACATCAGGCTCCATACTTACAGTGTGGAGCCTGCTTGGGATTCTGTCTTTCTCTCTCTGCCCCTCCCCTCCTCTCTCTCTCTCTCTCTCAAATAAACTTTTAAAAATTAAAAAAAAAAAAAAAAGAGGAAACTGTCTTCCTTAGGTAATGTAGTGTGTGACAACAGAGGTTGAACAGAAGAACATTGTGGGGGCTTGAAGCCAGCACAGAGCACTGCTGGCTGGGGAAACCCAAACCATTCTGACAGTGCGTGGCATATGCAGCGAGATCTGGGAGAGAGAAACTGCCAGAATAAAGGCATGGGAGCAGGGAGGTGTGTTTTGAAACAGCTCACATTCTCTTTGGGGTGTGTGTATGTGTGTGTGTGTGTCTGTGTCTGTGTGTGTGTTTAACATACGACATAATTCCTAAGCTGGTATTTGTTGAGCACCCACTCTGTGCCAACAGAGTACTGGGGATTCCGAGATGAGTCCTCATCTGCATTTCCACCTCACCAGAGAAGATATACAGATGGCAGAACAGCATATGAAAAGATGCTCTATATCATCTGTCATTGGGGGATTGCAAATTAAAGCAATGATGAGACTCCACTACAGACCTGTTAAGGTGGCCCAAATCCAAAACACTGACAACAACAAATGCTGGCAAAGATACGGAGCAACAGGAGCCCTCATTCACTGCTGGTGGGAATGCAAAATGGTACAGCCACTTTGGAAGACAGTGAGACAGTTTCGTACAAAGCTAAACATAGTCTTAGAATCCATCCAGCAATCCTACTCCTTGGTATTTACCCAAGTGAGTTGAAAGCTTAAGTCCACACAAAAATCTGCACACATATATTTATAGCAACTTTATTCGTAATTGCCAAAACTTGGAGGCTCCAAGATGTCCTTCAGTAGGTGAATAAACTATGATACATCCAGACAATGGAATATTATTCAGTGCTAAAAAGAAATGAGCCATCAAGCCATGGAAAGACACAGAAGAAACTTCAGTGCATATTACTAAGTGAAAGAAGCCAGCCTGAAAAGGCCACGTATGGTATGACTCCCACTATGTGACAGTCTGGAAAGGGAAAACAATGGAGGCAGGAAAAGATCTGTGGTTGCCAAGGGCTGGTGGGGGGTAGGTGAGAAAACAAGTAGGCAGAGCATAGAGGAGTTTTAGGCAGTGGGGAAAAAACCCTATCCCTGTTCTCAAGGATGTCTGGGCTAGCTGGGGGACACAGACCCCCCAGATCAGAGGGAGGTAGAGGAAGTACCCAGAAGAAGCCAGAGAAAGGAAGTGACTGGCCATAGGGGGCTTCGCTAGAGGTTTTCTAGGGGAAGAGATACATCTTAGGTGTGACTAGAAAGAGCTGCAAAGAGAAAGAAAGAGTATTCTAGGCCACAGAAACTTCACATGCAAAGGCCTAGAGATGAGAGAGAGAGGAAGAGAAACCATCTGTGACATAAGAGCCGCTCAGCAAAGCTGGGAAGGACAGACAGGGAGGCTGATGCCCAGACGGGCCGGGCTGTGCGAGGCTTGCTGAGGCACACAAGTACACGAACTTCATGTTTAGAGCTGTGGGGAGAACCGCGGGGTTTTGAGCAGGATGACATGATCAGAAAGATCCCTGCTTCAGAAAGATGGCCACAGAGTGGAGAACAGATTGCAGATGATAGGCTGGCTCAAGGAGGAGAGTGGCTTGGCTAAGAGCAGGCCAGAAAGACGTGGATGAGTTGAGAAAGTAGAATCTGCAGATGCTGGTGATTGGTTGGGTGGTGAGTCAGAGAGAGGAAGGACTCTGGTACCTCTCTGGGCTCTGGTTCTGGTTTAGACAACCAGTGGTGGCGGGAGCAGGGGGTGCGGGATCCACAAAGGAGGATGAGGGTCAGGGAGAGAGGGTTGGGGAATAGGCTAGAAAGGGGGATTAGAACAGTGCTGTTTGCCAACGTGAACACTAGGTAAGGGAAGCCCAGGGAAGACACAGCCTCACTGCAAGTCGCTGTTTTGTTACTGCTCTCTTCTTTGGTAACATCAGACTTCAGCCAGACCCTGGAATATAGATGGACATCTGGGAATTGTTAGACTCTAGAATAAACATTTGACAGCCTTTGCATTCCCAAAGTGGCCCATACCCAAACTGACAATCGGGAGCTTGCCTGGAGAAAAACTTGATATGAGCCTCAAAGCCAATGTAGTTAATTAAAAGAGAATAGCTTTTATTAAATTTTAACAATTATTTCTTGAAGTATTGAATTCAGATGGTAAGGTAAACAGTAGAAACAACCTTAATCTTTCTTGACCCCAGTTTTCTCATCTGGTAAATGAGGGAAACAGACCTGTTGATCTCAAAGTTCCCTTCCAGCTCTGAAATTCTAGCCTAATAAAATTTTTCATCAAGGTTTTTTTTTTTTAAAAAGAAACCTCTATGTGAATAAACATAGAGCTCTCCCTTATTGAACCTCAAACATTTTTTAATCCAAAATTTTAATGTTGAAACTCCATCTTGTCAGATTTCCCAGAGTGTAAATCCTCTGACCAGTATGCTGTTACTGTTTGAAAATACTGTAACCTCTGAAGCTCTGACTGAGGGAGGAAAGGGGGGGAGGGAGGAAAGAAGAAAGGGGGAAGGGAAGTTCCATGTTTCCAGCAGTGAACTTCCTGATACTAATGCTAGGAAAGCCTTACAACAATCTTGCGTCCTATAAGGAACCCAGGCGCAGTTATAATCCTCATTTTTTTGTTTGTGATAACTAATTTTACATACTCCTTAATCCTCACGGCCATATGATGTGAGTAGGTGTGTTATCTTCCTCACTTTACAGATGAGGAAACTGAGGCAGAAAGTGGTGAAGTGACTTGCCTGAGCTTACACTCAGTGAATGGCAGAGCCAGGGTTCAAGATGTGGGGGTTCGGCTCTGGTGCACATGCTCTGATCACTCTGTCATGCTGTTCTCACTGCAGTGAGCATGAGTGTGGGGCATTTCAGTTGTAAATACTCTCTCCCATTGTCTTCGTCAACCACTAAGTAAAATGTGTATTTACACATTTAAACAGACACAGTATCTTGGTTTTACATCTTTGTTCATGTTTTAGGCCTTGATCTTACAGTAAGCATCTGTCTCACTTGGGAAGTTGAAGCCTTACTAGGTTACCTGCAAGTGTTTTCCAAGGCTGTGAGCCTGGCCCAGCAGCTGTGTAGGAAAGTGTTGGAGTGAGGAAGGATTTAGGAATACCTCTCTTCTTCCACTCAAGGCTGAGTGGGGATTTGGTTGCCAGGCATTTTTTCCTGGTCCCCTAAGGCCCCCACACTGTGGCTGGTGAGAGAGATCCTTCCCTCTTGTTGCCACCATGTAGTTAGCTAAAAATGAAGAAGTCATTCCTAATTATTGCCACAGCAGGCAGTGTCATGGGGAATGGCCAGGTGCAAAGGGAATGATACTTTTTTCGGAGAAGAGTCAGGATCCAACTCCTGCTGAGAACCTCAGATATAAATTGAGCATCACTCTGGTATGAGGGAATGCACAGAGGCAGGGTAAGTACCAGTGAGAAGTGTCTTGTAGTCTTGGGGAACCTCAGGCCCCCACTGCCTTTGCTTCAGGCTGAATAAGCACCCTGCTTAACAGCCTCTGCCTCCATCAAGCCCATTTCACATTGCCCATCTGGGCTAATTATAAGCAGTAGCATTAGCAGAAGTAATATTTTGTGTTTTACACTGTACAAAGTGCTTTAACTTGCACTGTCTCATTTGATCTTCATGGCAAAACTATGAAGCAGGTGATATCCACATTTTACAGATGAAGAGGTCCAGAGTATAGTGCCAGAGATGGCACCTGTACCAAAGTCAGGAGACTTCCTACTGTACCTCAGGAGCGAATGAGGACTTAGGGAAGTCTGTGTGTCCTTTTGGGGGTGGGGGTGAAGGTAGCAGTAATTGCTAACCTCTAAGATGCATCAGAATCACTGGGAGTGTGGGGGCGGGGGGGGGGGATGGGGGGAGGGAGGTTTAAAAACTAAAGATGCATGGATCTTACCTGAGATGTAACACAAGGAAATCACCAAGTCTAGGCACCCAGCATATGAATTTTAGAAAAAGAAAAGCTCCACAGTCAGTTCTGATGTACACCCAAGGTTGAAAAAACACTTGTACTCAGAGTTCTTCTGAATGTACCGGAATAGTCTGATGAAGCCTCGTATCCATCAAGGTAAATAGCTGTTCCCTTAGGGAAAACAAATCTTAAGATTTGGTCCCTGTGGGGCGCCTGGGTGGCGCAGTCGGTTAAGCGTCCGACTTCAGCCAGGTCACGATCTCGCGGTCTGTGAGTTCGAGCCCCGCGTCAGGCTCTGGGCTGTTGGCTCAGAGCCTGGAGCCTGTTTCCGATTCTGTGTCTCCCTCTCTCTCTGCCCCTCCCCCTTTCATGCTCTGTCTCTCTCTGTCCCAAAAATAAATAAACGTTGAGAAGAAAAAAAAAAAAAGATTTGGTCCCTGATCTCCAGGAATTTCTAATCTGGTTGGTATAAGACACATATACAGGTAAAGAGACAGCACAGTGGCCCCGGTCTACCAGCATCTAAGACCTGGGTAGTCAGAGTATCCGAGCAGTCCACAAGAGACGCAGGGGGAGGCCACAGAAGAAAGGTTTGGGTCAGTGAGATGATCAATTTGGCCAGAGCAAAGCATTCACGTGAGCGAGATGTAGGAGATGAAGCTTCTCAGACAGAAGTCATATCGTACAGGGTTTTCCCTGCCAGCCTGAAGAACTACAGATTAGCCCTCAACAGCACATGCATTTTGGGGGGGGGGGGGCGCGTTTAAAGCAGAATATAATCAGACATGTTTTACAAAGAGTCCCCGTTTTAATGATGAAGAAATAAATAGATGAGGGTAATTATTTCAGATCCCGTGCTTCCTTGGTGGAACAGATCTGGGTAGTGACTCTCACTCAAGATTTTGTTCTGATGATCGCAACCAGCCCTCTTTGTCAGTGCGGAGGCATACAGCGCACGACAGTCGTCTTCCATTCCAGCTCCCGGTATTCTTTGTTGTCGGTGAAGTCTGTTAGAGTTTTCGCACAACCTGCAATGTTTTTTCATCCCCGTTGTCTTCACTTTCTCCTTGCTTTCCCCACTCTCAGATAATGACACTTTTAATTTGGCATTGTAGAATGGATATTGTTTGGGGACCACATTCATACAGGTTGAGGCTGTGCTGTCCCTGACAGCTGTCCCTGAGCTGTCCCTGACAGCTATACCCAAATGGCAGCTCTGTGCTTGAGACCCTGCACACAAACTTACTTAATTTCCGTAAGAATCTAGTAAGACCCAGATACTGAGGCTCAGCAAAATTCAGTAAACTTACCCAGAGTCACACGGCTAAGAAGGTGCTGAGCTGGGATTTGAACCCACGTCAAACAGACCACCTCTGCTGCTCCCCCTCCCCCCCACCCCCGCCCAATTCTTTTCTGCTAAGCATGCTGCTTTACCATGATGGGCACCCATGGTTACAATGCCTTTTCTGCCAGTATTCTAGTAGAGAACTAGCATGTCTGAAATCTACTGCCTTCCTCTTGTTTGTTCATTCACTAAACAAGTGGAGGTGCTATATCCACCTCCCTCACTGGGACCTTTCGAGGATTAAAGAGATACAATCCCCGTAAGCATTTTGGCTTACAACTCAGCAGGAAGTACCTGCTGAACAGGAGCCCTTATGGCCACTACTCCTGGCTGCTGTGCCTGGCACCATCCCAGATGGGCTGGAGGAACAGACGTGAGGAAGTCGTGTCCCTGCCCGGGAAGAGCTCAAGCCCAGCGGAAGAAACGGCCCCCAAACAAATAACACACATATAGTGAAAGCAGGACCTCAGCAAAGACTGCACCTCTGAGCCTGCCTTCTTGCCTCACAGAGGAAATTACAATGACCTGACAAGCACGGTTCTGGAAACTACTGTGGGTCCAGCCCTTGGCTTGTCAGGATGTCAGCAGTGTGTTTCAGATGTGGCTCCTCCCTATTTAAAAAGTCGCTATTTGGTAGGATCCCTCACTCTCCTCTGCCTCACATCTCACTCACCCCTGAGAACGAGGCACAGTCAGCTTCGAGTCCTCTCCAGGGGACTAATACCCTGCAAACACTCGAGCGTTTCCTAGCACGAAGGCTGCCATGTTAGCATAACTCCAGGTAGCTATTGTTTCAGGCCACACGTGGGGATTTGAGAGGAAGAATAGTGGAATGGACAGCTATAGACCATCATGTTCACTGTTGTCTTTTTTGTAACATGGGGATGACGGTAAAAATGTCTGCCTAACAGAGGTGTTGGAGGGATCACCCCAACACACCATCAGTCATGACACAATAGGTGTAATGCACTTGGAATCTGTAAAGCACTAGCAGAAGTTAGTGCCGTTAGTAGGGATGAGGTGGGAAGGCCAGGAACCCATGAAACAGCTGAATGGACGAGAATGCCTCTGTTCACACCATGTGCTGACAAAGTACTAACGGAAGTCAGAGTGGCTGGCACCAGCCTGGGAAAGGGTGGCTGAGAACAGCATCACAGAGGTGGTGACTCAACCCCAGAGACTATGGGCATGCTGTCAGGGAGAAGAACAGGCACACATTCTAGGTGGGAGGAAAGGCGCACAGAGTAGCAGGATAGTGAGAAGGAGCAAGCCGCCTAAGGGGCAGTGGAGACCCTCTAATTCGAGACTCTGCACCCAAACAATCTCTGTCTAATCTGCTGCCAGGGCCTGCCAGGGGATCGGCTTTGCATGGCCCTCCCAGGAAGCTTTGTGGGGAATTTTCCATGTGCTTAATGATTCTAGATTGCTTGCTGCTGACAACAGGAACGGAGTAGGTAAATGTTTGAGTGCTACTGGTATTGTACTAACCCTTTATGTCCTTGGTCTTCACCATGACCACGTGAGGTAGCTACCATTGTTATCCTCATTGTATAGAAAGGGACACTGAGGGGCACAGAGTTTATGTGACTTGCCCCCAGGTCATTAGCTAATAAGTGGCCAAGCCAGAGTTCCCCTGCACAGCTGTCCATCTCCACAGCACGAGCCCTTAACCTAGCAGTACAAGGTTCTTCTTGAGAGGAAGAGACTTTTATGCCTCCCAAGCCCATTCACTTCCTTTTATCTACTTCTGTTTGAGACCTTCCCCGATGAAGAATTGAACCATAGCAGAGACGGCAAATCTTTTTGGCGGAGTGTCAGGGAACCCTAACATCCTAAAGCCGGGAGTTGAGTATCTTTGGAACTTGCCACCCTTTTGTGTGTTGGCTACTCTCCTAACTACAGGTGGGTTTGCAGTAATTTGGAATGTGACCCTGTGCTAGGAGACACTAAGGAATTCCTGAATAAACTCAGGGCTTGCTAATCAAAGAGGAGCTAAGAGCCTCACACAGTTCACAGCTCTGCAGGTCGGTCAAGTGAATCAGCAGGGGTGGGCAAGGCCACGATACACCTCTTCTGTGAAGTGTCTGCACAGGGCTGGGAGGGGCTTGGAACAGAAGCAGTCATGCCCCAAGGCAACAGACATGATATTAATGGAATTTAGACTAAATTCTGTCAAAATGGTCCACCCAATATTAAAAGTATTTGCTGGCCAGTTCCAAGGGACTGAATAACGAATTCAAACAAACCTCAACCTTCAGACCAGCCTATTGAATGCTCACTGTGTGTCCTCTCCTCTGAGCCTGACATGTCCGCATTCAAGCACGGCCACGTCAGTCAGTGGCAGGGCTGCCGGGAGATGTGGGCAGGCGGTGAGCATCCGCACTGCTTTGATTTAGTGTTTGAAAGCTGCTTTTCACAAGCTAATAGACAGCTCTGGATCTAGAATCAAACAGAGCGGAGTTCAAGTCCCAGCCAGCCACCCACCAGCCATATGGCCTCAAGCCACTTGCTGTTCCTCTCTCCACCTTGTTTTCCCACCTGTAAAATGGACATATTGAGACCTCTTAGGGCTTTGTCAGAGGGGCTAATGAAATTGTGTGATCACACTTTGTAAAGTACCTGGTAAATGTGGTGATGTAATTTTGTGTCATATAGGAAATGCTTCCTCTGGTCCTTGTAACACCCAATGCACATCCCTCTTGAGAACATCCCCAAAGTGTAAGGATCGACCTGAAATCATGATGACGGTTTTATAAATGGTTTGTGAATGTTTGGCCTGTAAACTAAACTTAGTACCTTTCCCTCCTCATTCTTTGCGGAGGGCTGTGGGGGAGGGAGGGGATGTTCAATTCTGTTAAAATGATCTTCCAAAAATTCTTACCCAACAGTGATTTTACCCTCTATCCTGGTGACCCATTACATGCAAGGCACATCCATGTAGCTTGTCCCTAGGCCTAGAGAGAGCAGCGGGGAGAATGCTTTTTAATTTGTACCGTATGCAAGACTCGTTCCCAATCTACCTTTTGGCAGAGGTGAAGTACTCCAAAGTGTTTGATTTAGAGTAATGGGGAAATCTGCCCTGCCTGTCCTCTGGGAGTCCTAAATGTTGATTTGCCTTTGGGAGGGCAGGGGTTTCGGTGAAACCTGATTTACTGCATCACCCTGGTACTGATTTCCTTTTGCATACTCTAAAGGAAGTGCTCTGGTAATATTGGCAGCGGTTTTAAAATGTCGGTTCTGGAAATGAAACTGCACCTTGTGATGTTAGAATAATTATACCACACTCAATCTCTGATTTCAGCCAACACAACAGTTGCTAAATCCAGCTAACATGGAAAAACTGGACAAGAAGGGGAAAATTCAACCAAACCCGTGGCAAGGGATGGAGAAGGGGGCCTTGGTCAGACACACAATCTTGTATTTCCATTTGTCTGTTGCTAACTGGAATACCTGGTGGCCCCCGGCCCAGGCCCCCACCCCTTTGTTTTCTGTAGCCCTAAGCTCTGCATGTTGACACTGGCTGTGGGAACTCTTATGATTGAGCTGAAAGAACTGCTTTTATCATTTCAAGTATGCAGCCCCGGGCTAAAACAGGCAAAACAGTTGGTAAAAGTCTCTGTTCAAAAGCAGTCTGAAACATCCTCTGTTTTTCTCACCTGAGTGTCCCCATCAAAAGGAACCCCCACACCTCTCCACAATTCAGTGTGCCATACCTCTCTCTGATTGTCTGTCTGGCAGGCTCCCCCAGGTTAGCTGACTGACCCAGTTAACTGGCTCCCCTGGGTTAACTGTGGTTTAGTTAAGCTGAATTTGAAGAGCGGAAGATGAAGGCAGGCATTTCCTCCCAGCTACTGACAGGGCAGCCCATTCCGCTGCTGGAAATCTGCATTGGAAAGCTGAAAAATGGGATTTGGGGTTTCCCTGACTGTGGCATGTTAGAGAAACAGAAAAGTGTCATTGTATAAAATGGTGGCAGCTGGTACACATTTCTCAAGAAAGCAGAAGTGTTCTAATAATGAACATATAGTCTGTTTTTAATGCTATTAATAAATACCATGCATTCCGAGTCTATAGCAGGACCCCCATTATCCTGTCATCTTCCAGGTGAGGGGCCGTAAGAACACAACTCTTTATCAGTGAACAGATGCTTAAAATGACACAGCAACAAACCCACATATTCTGTGTTGTCCCCAGCTGCTTCAGGATTTAGGATGGGACTTAAGGACATTTATCTTAATGTGCTCAAATCCCACATTAGCTATTTCCCCGAGGAGTAGAAGAAAGTGTCCCTCCTCTTTGCTCTGAGTGATTGACTTTATGCATAAGAGATTTGCAGTAAATCCTCGGTAGGGTTTTTTACTGTCTTGCCCTGGTGTTTGATAGGTACTCACTTGTTAGTTGATTGAGCATCTTTAATGTATCCAGTACAAATATCTAGTTATAGACCTTTTTTTTTGTTGTTTGCTTTTTTAAATCAAAGGACCAGGAACTGAGAAACTTTGTAGCCTTTATTTTCTCACATACAAAACAGATTCACCTGTCTCACAAGATGATTTTGAGGATCTAAAATGTTACTGTGCTGGTTGACTAGACTCATTGAAAGGCACAACTGTTTGTCCCTACTCATAGAATGTCTCTACTTCAAATTTATGGATGTTCACACCAAACAGTTCTCCAGTCCTCTACAGACACTGCCTGCATGTCCTGCAATTTAATTTGATTCTGACACTGTCTACCTGGAGGTGGTATCAGATCCCACAGTTTAAGAGCTCACAGTCTCACAGGACTACCCACCCCCCCACTTAAGATGCCACTTGCGGGGCACCTGGGTGGCTCAGTTGGTTCAGCATCCGACTTCAGCGTCCGACTTCAGCTCAGGTCATGATCTCACGGTTTGTGGGTTCGAGCTCCGGGTTGGCCTCTGTGCTGACAGCTCGGAGCCTGGAGCCTGCTTCGGATCTGTATCTTCCTCTCTCTCTGCCCCTCCCCTGCTCACACTCTGTTTCTCTCTCTCTCTCTCTCTCTCTCTCTCTCTCTCTCAAAAGTAAATAGACATTAAAAAAATTTAATTTTGAAAAAAAGATGGCACTTGCTCGTAGTAGGTCCCCAGGTTTCCCGCAGCCTCTGTCTCACCTGACTACAAATGAGGGATTCCCGCTACCGCCTGCTCAGATTCAGTGATTTGCTAAGAGCAACTCCTAGAGCTCAGGAGAACAGTTTACTTGCCAGTTTCTGGTTCATTATAAAAAGATACAACTCAGGAACAGCCAGGCAAGAGAGATGCCATAGGCAAGGTATGAGGGAAGAAGGGGTGTGGAGGGTCCATGTCCTCTGCCACCTTCTCCCCACCTCCCTGTGTTCAACCCGGAAGCTCTCCAAACTCCATCCTTCGGGGGATTTTGATGAAGGATTCATCATGTAGGCATGATTGATTGATAACTTAATCTCCAGCTCCTCTCCCCTCCCCCAAGGGTGGCAGGTGGGGTTAAGAGTTCCAGGCTTCTAACATGACTGGGTCTTTCTGGGGACCAGCTGCCATCCTGAAGCCATCCAGGAGCCCACCAAGACTCACCTCATTAGAACAAAAAATGCTCCTGTCACCCAGAATTCCAAAGGTTTTAGGAGCTCTGGCCAGGAGCCACAGACAAAGACCAAAATACATATATCTTTTTGTTGGTGGTGATGTTTATCCATATTTATCCATTTGTTTATGTGTTAAATGTTCACTGAATCATTCCTTTGGCCAAGACTCTGACTAGGTACTGAGGACACAGAGGAAAGAAAATTCTTGCCTTCAGGGAGTTTCTAGCCTGATCATCTCACTCATGTGTTTCCTTCTTTTATTAAGCAGTCTACTTTTATCCTCCAGAACTATTTTCTTCTTTAGATTCCCCAAAACTTTCTAGGGCAAGCAACTTTCTCCATGAAGCTTTCCCAGACCAAGTGAGGCTCTGTATTTCAATTTCTCCAACATAAAATAAAGCCCAAAGGGACCTAACTATATTTCCAAAGGTTCTCACAGGGTTAAAGCAGAATTTTAAAAAAAAAGGTTTTATACCTTTAGGAAAAATTTACCAAGTGGGTGACATTTTACTGTCAGTTCTAAGATGTGTTTGCCTGGAGAAATTCTTGTTTTGTTTTGTCTTTTGGTTTATTGTTTTTTTAGTACCAGCTTTATTGAGATATAATTCACAATCATATAATTTACCCGCCTGAAGTATACATTTGAACAGGTTTTAGTATTTTTGCAGACTTGTGCAAACATCACCACAATCAATTTTAGAACATTTTCATCACCCCGAAAAGAAATGCCATTTCTTTTGGCAGCCACTCAACTCGTCTTTCCTTTATCAGTGCATTTCTTAGTATACACAATAATATTGCACTCAGTAAACTGTAAAATGCTATGCTGATATAGATGTGATGATTGCTGCTCTGTTTTTCAAATTTACAGGCAGAGTATGAGATTCTGTAACCTTGGGCGGTAACCTTCCCTCAGAAATCCTTGCCATGGTAGAATTTTGACTTTGTTTTTAAATTGCTAGCTTCTTTTTTTTTTTTTTTAATGTTTATTTATTTTTGAGACAGGGAGAGACAGCATGAATGGGGGAGGGTCAGAGAGAGAGGGAGACACAGAATCCGAAACAGGCTCCAGGCTCTGAGCTGTCAGCACAGAGCCCAACGCGGGGTTCGAACTCACGGACCGCAAGATCGTGACCTGAGCCGAAGTCGGACACTTAACCGACTGAGCCACCCAGGCGCCCCTTAAATTGCCAGCTTCTAAACAAGGAGATTGTCAATAATGCCTCTGATTCCTTCTGTTACATTTTTCAAATTGGTTATTATTGATACATAAGCAGAACTATTGTTGTACATTGCCTATATGTCCAAAAACATTGTTGACTTATCTCATTAGTTTTCATAGTTTGTCTGAAAACCCTTTTATTTTTATTTATTAACTTTTAAAGATTTTATTTGTAACTAACCTCTATATCCAACGTGGGGCTCAAACTCACTACCCCGAGATCAAGACTCGCACGCTCCATTGACCGAGCCACCCGGGTGCCTCTGAAAATCCTTTTAGATTTTCCATGTAGACTGTCATATCTTTTTTCAGTTAACAATAGTTTGGGCTCTTCTTATCCAATTCATATACACCCTTGCTTTTTCTTATTTTGTTTCATTAGCTAAGGCTAATCCAAAATATGTTGAATCAAAGTACTAATAGCAGATTCCTTGAATGTTCCTTGAACTGTTCCTGACTTTACTGACAATGCTTCTAAAGTTTTAACATTTTCATGATATTCATTGTAGATTTTATTAGATTAAGGAATCTTCCTTTGTTACGGATTTCATGTTTTGCTAAAATTGTGAGAGAAAGTTATCTTCTCCTGATCTATTAAGATGTTTAAATTTTTTATCCTTTTATAAAAATGAGTAGAATGGTATATATTAAGATACTATATATATATTTTTGTTTGTTTGTTTGTTTTATGTTGAACTATCTTTGCATTCCTGAGATACTATCATTCCCCTCTACCTGTCCCCAAATGATTATCTCCTATAGTTAAGAATATACATTCCTGGGAACTCCTGGGTTATCAGTGACATTGGATTATTTTTCATATTATGCAAATGCCTCACAACATTTATCAGTGTGTATCAGGGTCGGGTGGGAAGGAACACAGTCATTGTAGGCCTGTGCTTGTAGGCACATTTGTGTAGACCCCAAAGACTTTGAGAAGCAAACATATCAAAGTTTGAGAAACTTGTATCCTAGAAAAGACTTTAACTGCATTGGAAACAGTATACTACCTTCCTACTTTAAGATTTATTACCCTTATCTATGCAGAAATTCAACAGGGACCTGATTTGGTATTTATCCTGTTTCCATGCCTATTGGTTTGAATCATTAAATCTTCCCCACTTTGCCTGCTGCTTGAAGGTCACTCATGCAGTCATTTCTGTTTCACTTGTGGACTTGCTATCACCTTTGCATTTGGGGGACCACGGGAGTCTATGCAGCAAAGAAAATAAACACATGAATGAAGTAAGGTTCTCTTTGCCATTCTAGTTTCACAAGAGAAGGTTTTCTATACTGAACCCTGTTTTCAGCCCACAAGAATGTTGAGTCCATTTCAACCAGCATCTATTGAGCTGCTGTTGTTAAATCAGCAAGTGTCAGCCCCTGCTCAAGTGTCCAGGTATATCAAAGTCACAATGGCACACACCTTACAGAAGTATAAATCCTCTCTCCTGCCTTCGGAGGGCTTAGAGTCAGTCATTTATTATCACTAATATCTAGCGAGCCAGATGGCCATGTACCTTTTTTGTGCCATTCACCATCAGAGACCTTAAGAAGACTACAGTACGAGGGGCGCCTGGGTGGCGCAGTCGGTTAGGCGTCCGACTTCAGCCAGGTCACGATCTCGCGGTCCGTGGGTTCGAGCCCCGCGTCAGGCTCTGGGCTGATGGCTCAGAGCCTGGAGCCTGTTTCTGATTCTGTGTCTCCCTCTCTCTCTGCCCCTCCCCCATTCATGCTCTGTCTCTCTGTCCCAAAAATAAATAAAACGTTGAAAAAAAAATTTTTTTTAAGAAGACTACAGTACGAAAGGCTGGTCTCTGACATCACAGTCTAATAACATCATGTCCATAGGAGGGACAATGCAAAGTATACCTAGAAAATGTAAAGTAACAAAAATGCAAATGAATACATTTTAAAGATCTGATTGGCTTTATCGAATGATTCATGAATTGGGCAGACTCCCATCTAGCAATAGAAAGGAACTGCATTAAATTGCAGCAAAGGAAAGGTTCTTAAAGGCAGAGAGGGAACAGAAAAAAAAGGAAATTATTAGGAAAGAATGCATTGTTTCAGGCAAGGATGCCCTCTTAAGGAGAACCAAAGGGGTCTCTCAGCAGATTACCTCCTCATGCTGATTAAAAGTCACATTTAGGGGAAAGTTGTAACTGCCCTTGGGTTGGGTAATAGGTTTTGGTTTGCTGAAGTGCGGCTTAGTACAGGTGACTCCATTTCAGATCTGTTATTTCTTTTTAACAAAAGTTAAAAGTTGGGGTGCCTGGGTGGCTCAGTCGCTTAAGCGTCCAACATTGGCTCGGTCATGATCTCGCAGTTCATGGGTTCGAGCCCCGTTTCGGGCTCTGTGCTGACAGCTGAGAGCCTGGAGCCTGCTTCTGTTTCTGTGTCTCCCTCTCTCTCTGCCCCTCCCCCATTCACGCTCTGTCTGTCTCTGCCTTTCAAAAAGGAATAAATTTTTAAAAAAATTTTTTTTAAGTTAAAAGCAACATTACAAGAGTAAGGTCACAACTGAAGGACACAAGGGAAGTCATAAATAGAATGTTGTTGAACTCCCATAACTACATAAGCAGTCGGGTTGTCAGTGGGGCCAACAAAGGTGGGAGAAGGCTTTCTGCAAAAGGGATAGGAGTTGCAAACGTGGGCCTGGGGGGACGTTTTGGTGAGAAAAATATTGCCTGGAAAGCATGGTTGACAGCAAGGGATGGTACATGCAGGTGACAGCGGGAACCGTCCAGTGTAGCTAGATAAGAGGGCACATGAAAGGGGTAGAAGGAAGGACTAGGAGTTAAGAGCCCAAGGGTCACGTTCTGGGACAGTCAAAAGCCAGCCTGGGTTTGTTTCTCCCCCTGAGGGCACTGAGGCACATATGGCTCTGCGACATTGTCACCTGCAGGCACTGGTTCTCTCCCCTGCTCTTTGCCCTGTTGTTACCCTCACAGTGACTGAGGAGAGAGGAGGAGCCTACAGCCTTTCTCTCACACTCATTCCTTTTTAATTTGAAAGCAGTGGAGCAGGTGCATCACTGGCATTTGTGGCCATGCCTCTCGCTCTGGCTGGAGGGTGTCGGGTTAGAGGCAGGCGTGCAGACTGCATGACCCACGCAGAGCGAGCCGGTGCAGAGGCATTGCAACATCCTCCCCACCTCAGCAGACGTGACTAAACAAACCGTCTGCTTTGAACAATTAATCCGTTTGTCAGAGCAGCTCACAGGGCGAGTGAGGCCTTGCAAGCGGTGACATGTTCTCCACAGCAACAGTCCTGGGTGTGTGTCTGCAGACACTTCCTTCTGTTGAGAGTGTGGCCAGCCCATGTTGAACACGCTAAGATAAACTTTGAAGGAAGTGCAGCCCTTTGAATGTAAAGAGCCATGGTGACCTGGGCTACGCCTTGGCCCACAAGTTGCTTCCAGAACTCCTTTGGTTGGTTTTCTGAGAAACTTGGATGCTGAAGTGGGAAGTGATGATTTGCTTTAGCTGAAACAGAAATGCAAGAAAAATCCAAATTCTTTCCAACCAGTACCCAACCTGGACCTCATCATGAAGTGTGCCCCCTCCTTTGCCTTCCAGACTCCTCCCTCAGCTGGTGACCTTCATTTAGCCATGATCTTTCTCTCTCCAATTCTCTGTACTCGTTTGCTTTATTCTTTAAAATGAGGACTGCCTTCCTCCCTGTGGTGACCAGGTGACTGTCCCCTCCCCATAGGAGTGTGTAATAAGGTAGAGCCAGCTTCACCTCCCTCAGCCCAGTGGTCTCAGTTAATAAGTTACAGAGTCGAGACTAAAATCCACTTGTCCCAATCCAGGCCTGGCACCCGGGGGAGGGAGGGGGGAAGCAGGGACTGTGCATGGTCCTCAGCCAATGCTAGGGTCCTGGGGGAAGCGGGGAGCAAGAGTGTGAGGGTGGGGACCTACTGTCCTAGCCACAAGCTGGAGAGGTGGGAGGACCTGGGGACAGAAGGGGACTTCACTGTCACTTCATGCTTGGCAGTTACTTACCTCTCAGCCTCTATGTAAACCTGCCTGGGGAGGCAAACACCTTACCCCCAGGGACACCCCACTCCCTTGCACCAAGCCTTTGCCAGATGGCACTAAGAATGTCACCCTTTTGTGATCATCCTTAAGCCCAAGGAACAGTCAAATAAATGGTGTACAAATCTATGTGTCAGCTTTCACCCTGACTACATAGCATTTTGCTTCTTAAATAGCTAAAAACAGGCCTAATAATAATAGTCGTAACAGCACCTAACATTTATTGAGTGCCTGTTGTATGCCAAGCAGTGTTCTAAGTAAACACTTTGGTGGCATCCAATTCCATCAATCAGTTTTAATTTAATCATCAATTCTAATTATTTGATTTTCCCCAGAAGCATTGTTTAGAAAGTGACAACTTGTTAAGACTTAGAAATGAAAAGATTGTATTTCATGCCAACAGACAGCCGAGTCCGTCCCTAAGCCTCTGGTGCTAGGCAGTGTGCAGGCCTGCAGACACTGGTTGGGGGGCAGTGTTGCCATGAGGGTGCTTGAGATTCAAAATGGTGAGAAGAGAATTTGTAGGATATGGCTTATTCTTTAATTCCTTCATTGCACAAGCATTTGTTGAGGCTGACTTATGATTTATGCATGGTTTATAATTTATTGAGCAGTTACTGGCTCTAAGTGAGATTCTGCAGGCACAAAGCTTAGGCTCAGCCCCTGGCCTGGAGCGCATCATCTGCAATTAGCAAACCAGAGGTGCCCTGTGCTGGCCGCCCAAGAGAGGAGGAGGGCAGAGGGCTGGGTCTCGAAGGATGAGTCAGAGGTACCCAGAAGGGAGATGGAACAGGTGGTTGAGACCACAGGCCTCTCTCCCCAAGTCACCAATCGCACCATCTCCCTATAGGGTGACAGTGGACGTAGGTAACATAGGAGTGGTGTTTACCACAGTATCCAGCAAGCTGGAAAAATGAGCTTTGTTGTCATTAGAGTAAAAGGGCTCTGACAGAGGCCCTGAGTTTTATTCGTTTGTCTGTATGCCATCCCCTAGCCTACCAGCTGGGTACCCAAGTGCTAAGCTGGAGGGTTTCCCAGGAGGGTGGAGAAGAGGAGCACGCCCCAGCCTGAGAGAGGAGGGCTGGAGGAAGGGCCCCAAGACAGGAACAGCCTGGAGGGGTGCCTTTGTGCAGAGCAGAGAGGGAGGGTGCGGGCTCAGGGCTCTGTACCCCAGGAGTCCCTGACCTCATGCCCCCCTCTCCCCAGTGCCACCTGGGGGCATGGTCTGCCTGGAGTAGTCTCTTCCCCCAGCCCCACTCTTCCAGCCCCTTTCATCATCATGGTGCATGTGCATTTAAACTTAGCAGGACACATGCCAATGAAAACAAAGAAAATGATCTCTTAGTGGTTATTTATATTGTAAACCTTCTCTGGAGTGACTTTTTTCCTAGTTCAGCTTGCAATAATTTATTAAGAAAGATAAAGTGATTTTTAAGTGTGATTTTAAAGAGCTAGGACCATCCACGATCTTGCTCTGTGTTATTCTTCTGCTTGGGTTTGATGTTTCCAGCGTGAACTTTGATTTACCTCCTTCTCAGGGTAGTTTGGAGCCACTGAGAGAAGTCCCGTTCTGTGAAAATAGTCACCCATTACAGACATACATTGAAGCAGAAACTCTTTTCTGAAAAGACTGAAAACTGTCATTAAAAAACTGCTTTCTGAGAAGAGAGAAAAGATGGGAAGGAATACTGATTCTTTAAGGATTTTAGTTCTTGAAGCCACGGCTGTTCGTTTGTTCTTTGTTAACCAAAGCGCAGCCTTCTGAACTTGGTGCCTGCTGATTATCAACAACAATAAAAAGAGAAAAACGAAAGAAACTAAAAGCGGGAAACACTGAATTGCTTATAAAGTGGATTTTTTTTTAAATGTTTATGAAGAAATTGAACTCCCCTTCTTTTCTGCTCTTAAAACTTTAAGCTCTTTCAAAGTTTTGGCAATTTTTAAAAACTTGCAGTGCATCTTCAGGCCCAGGTTTCCCACTATCAGAAATGTGTAGCCACAAAGGAAGACTCTAGAATTATGGTACCTGTGAACGGTCTGGGCTGGAAAAGTACTGACCAGAGGGAAGCCTCAGGCTGGGGCCCTGGGGCTCAATGCCTCTTCCTCCCTCCTGGTGAGAAGCTGCATATCTGTCCAGTTTGCATTGCTGTCTCCCGCTGCCAGGCCACGTGCCATCTTCACCTGTAGCTGAGGATGTTCAATCTGAACGAAAAAGGAACTTGGGATCCTAACAACGTGTAGTGAAAAGCTTCTAGAGTCTTAACACCGTGCCCTTCTGTTGTAAGTCGGACTTTACCAATTCTGTGGCAGCGGGCAGATGTTCTACACCAGCATCTATATTTAGGTGTGGGCATGAGATTGCCAAGGTAAAGAAAGGCATGGTCGGTGTCACCTCAGCATGCTTTTTGTCTTGGAACAGAGGCCCTGTGTTGCCCTGGGGGTTAAGCGCTCTCAAGGAGGAGAAGGCCGCTGCCCAAAGCCCAGGCAATTTGGAAGGCAACAGAGCCCTTCCTGAATGACTGTCCTTCATGCTGGGTGGCTACGTGCTGCCAGGCAGGGACTGGACACTGTGGTTCCTATTTGCTGTCCTGTCCTTAAGGGAGCCGCTGCACACTCTTTGTTAGCAGCCTGGCAGTCACACCCTGAATGACCCAGCCATGCCCGGTAGATCGTCGTCTCTCAAAAGCCAGTGTTCTTCAACCCACAGAGGGGAGCTGCTCTCTCCTGGCTCGGTCTTCTGTGTTGTAGAGCACCTGGGGGATGGAGCCCCAGTCACTGCTTCCCATCACATACCTGGCTGCCTTGGGACCTCCTTAGTGTCCCTCACATCCCACAGTGGCTCAGCTCAAGCAACCTCACTGTAGATTCAGCAGGCTTTAGCCACCTGGCAGCCCAGATGCTTTTCCCAGTTTGGGACTCCTACCCCAAAAGTCTCCTGTGCCTATCTTTTCCTTACTTCCTGACAGGGGCCTCCATTCCAGCTGGCCTTCAGTCCTCTTCCTGAACCTCCTCACCCAGTGTCTTTGTTTCCTTGTATTGTCCAACTCTCCTACCAGTTCACACCCTCATTCACTTTCACCTGCTCCAGGAAGCCTTCTGTAAAGGGCAGAATGATTTCGTCCTTGGATACCTTGCTTAGAGGCCTCCCTCTTGGCCATGCTGGCATTCCTTCTGGAATGTTCCATCCTTCGAGTTCTAGAATGAGACCATCCCATGCAGAGCCTCAGCTTAGTTTCCAGCCCTATGTTCCCTCTAGCTAGGACCACTCCCCTGGGCTCATCTATCAGAAACCTTGTCTAATGTTATCCAAGGTGTGCCTTATCTTTTTCTGGGCAGACTGAAGGCTGCCTGGGATGGGGGCATCCTCTGTTAGTCCTTTTTGTGTCCCTAGTAACACCTACCACAGTGCCCATGGCCGTAGCATGGAACCCCAACTTGTATCAGCCTGAAAGTCTCCTGCATCAGCCCCTCCCAGAGCAGGTAGAAGAGCATGTGCATAACAAGAGGAGGTTCACAGCAAGCCTCCTTTCACAGGCTTGGGGAGGAGATGATGGGACTTCATGGGCTTGCTGGGGGGCCCTCTGAGATGATGGCTGTAAACCCAACGGGAGGACCAGCCGTTCGGGTGGATATGGCAATTTGAGGTCCAGGCTTCCTCAGAGGAGGGTTGGGACCTATCAGTTATCAAATATCCAGGTCCAGGCTCTTTGGCACAGAGGTTGGGGGAGCCCAGGATGATGACAGGCTCTGGCTTCTGGGAGAGCAGTGGAGTGTGCTCTGCCATGCCTTCCAGAGCCCTTTGGAACTCTCCGGGACCCCGGGCTCCCACTGGCCTTGTACCCCCACTCTCCTGGTAAGACACATCAGTGCTTTTTGACCCCACTGAAAATGAACCCCAAAGTTTACCTTACCTTCAGAGGGGCAAAAAGCAGTTCCATATGGGATGGACAGAGCCCCCTGCCAAACCACTGTCAGGCCTGGCCTCAGGCTGGGCCTCCATTCACAGGTTCAGGATGGGGCTTCACACCTGGCCAGTGGAGATAAGAGATTTTCCTTCTCCACTTAGCAGGTTAGGGCCAGTCAAGCCAGTAGGGGGAGTTTGGAAGGGCTGCCCCAGGGCCCATGGGAGCAGGACAGGGGCGGAACTGAGAGGCTTCAGTGGGTTTGAAATAGCTCATTTGGGACAAATTAGGTAGCAAAAGAAACGTCTTTAACGACTGTTCTTAGTGAGGGTAGCCCTCAGCTGGCCCACTCAGCCCCTCCCCGGGTGGGCTCCAGGAAGCGTGCCCACCCTGTTCCATCAGCAGCAACCATCATCACGGACTCCTTTTGTTCCGTCCTGCCCAGGGAGCCTAGGTTTCAGGATAGGTCAGTGCCTTCCCAGGACCTTCGCAGGAACTACAGAGGAAGAAAGCCAAAACTTCCTTTTCCCAAGCAAAGTGCAGAGTTTCACGCACACCTAGGGAGGATGTTTGTGTTCCTTTGAGGTCACTGCCCTTGTTTTTAGAGTAAACTTTTGTGTGAGTGCACTCCAAAAGGGGGAGTCCGTGGAGAGGGGACGCTCTCGCCTCTGTTTCCACAGGCGTGCACCTAGCCTGAGCCTGAGGTCCTGACCCAGGAGAGCCAAGGACCACCCTGGTAGACCTAAGCTCTGCTTATGACCTTGCTTAGGCCATGTACCCTCTCTGGGCCTTGGTTTCCCCTTCTGTAACAGTGGGGACTAAACACATGTAAGATCATTTCCAGCTCTGACATTTTAGGATTCTGATCATAAGTATTTATGAAAATGTTGATCATCTCTCCAAAATACACTTCAGATATGCACACTGCTCTCCATTTCTCCTGGCACTGACCATGATCCTGTCACTGCAGTGGTATAGAATAAGCTCAGACTCTTTACCATGGACTGACTCTCTGATGACAGATTTGCCATGCGTCTGCCTGGGGCTTTTCCCACCCGGACTGCAGGAACTGCTGTCAGCCTTGGGGCAAGCCACGCCCTCTCCTGCCTGCTCTCTCGTACCTGCTATTCTGTCCACCAAAAAGCCGCCCTCCCTCCGTCCCTTAATGGGCTGACTCCTTCCCATCTTTCAGATCTTGGCTTAAATGTCACCTCCTAGAGGCCTGACTCAAAATCCCTGTCTATAGTAATGTTCCTCTGTTATTCTACCTCTCACTCCGTGTTTATTTTCCGTCATGGTCCATAAATGTCTTGAAGCCATTTTCTTGGGTCTGGTGGTGTGTTACTCTCTTGTTTGCCTGCACTAGAATGTGGGCTTCACACAAGTGGGGACCTCCAAGAGTGAGGGCTTTCCTTATCAGTCCTCATCACTACTGAACACCCAGAGCTTCGCACAGTGCCTGCTACGCAGCAGGTGTTCCATAAATGTTTGTTAAATGGACGCACGGTTGAATGGATGGATACCCCTCCATAAAGAGCTCCCGTTTTTCCTCCTGACTGCTCAGGCCCCATTTTCCCTCTACGATCTGGATGTAGCAAAAGGGAGATTATAAAGCAAACCAAATGTCTGTTGTGAAGCCGTTAGTAGCCGAGCCGTGTTTTTACTCCCCACTCTGCTCTTTGTTCCCGCAGCCTCTGCACAGTTGGACCAGATTCCGCCAGTGTGATTTCCTAAGGGTTAGTGTTTTCCAGTCATTATTTTATTTACCCTTGGTGACCTTTGTGAGGTCGATGATAGAGGCCAGGTCTCAGAGATTAAGTAGTAACCTTGCCTGAGATTGCAGAGCTAGTAAGTGATAGAGCCTTGCCCCAGGTCCGGTGCTGTTTCCTTCACGCCCCATGCCACCGAGCCAAGCTGTGGCCCTGAACATGGCAGGAGCCCAGGAATGGTAGAGCCAGAGCCGGCATTGTGTGTGACTTCAGGTGGCCTTTATTGTCCACCTAGCTAGGAGAAACTTGCAGCCCAGTTCTGGCATCCCTGAGTGTCAGGGGAACCTGAGGTAAGGTCTTGGGATTTCTAGAGACCTGTTGTCATAGAGAGCATGGGGGTTGTGTTAGGGTTAGTGATAAAGCCTAGGGGATGGGCTGGGTGATGCTGGCCCCTCAGCAGTAACCTGTCAGCTGCTTGAGGAAGGCCTTTCTGAAGGCCAGCACAGAGCCTGCCCTTCAAAGAATAGTTCTCTTGGTAGGACATCCACATGGAGCCTCAAAATAGGCCTATTTGCCAGAAGCTGCAGTGGAGAAGAGAACAGAAGGCATGCAACCAGAAAGACCTGGGTTTGAACCTCAGCTCTGCTATATACAAGCTTTGTGAACCTGGCCAAGGCATCTGACCTCTCTGTTTTAATATGATGCAGAGTCAATACTTCCTAATTCTTGTGCCTGAGTGAGTGCGTGAAGAAATCACATCTAAGATGCCCTCATCCTGAAGGGACAACAGAAAAGAGGAAATAGCTTCGTGTTATTTTCAGCATGAAAAACTTTAATTGGGCTATATATGAAATGGATTACTCACAACTTAGAAGAGCTTATCAATAAATATTAATGATAGGAACAGAGATTCATTTCTTCAGGTTGTAAAGTTGTGTGCTCACTGATATGAAACAAATAACAGTACACACTCCTGTCTCTACCCTGTCAGCCACTATTTGAGCACTTTGTATTCCCTTTAATTGTCACAACAGCCCCATAAGGAAGATACAGTTTGGGCTTTGTTTTTCAGATGAGAAAAATGGAGGCACGGAGAGATTAAGAAAGTTGCCCAAGGTCACACAGCCAGCAAGTAAATGGCAGAGCAGGGACATAGTCCGGGAAGTCTGACTTCAGAGTCTGAGAAGCTCTTAGCTCCTGGGCTACGTGATTTGGTGTTGTTTGGTGACCAAAGGGGAGTTTCATGCAGGACACAGGGTGAGAGGAGGACCATTTAGCTGAAGAAGTATGGGAACCCTGGATCATAATGATTCTGTTCTGCCTAAAACGATTAGAAATGAGACTTCTAGATAAAATGTTTGGGAGCCAGTGTTGGTAAGAAAAGGGTAGAAATGGGGTCTGTCTTTAGGATTGCCCACCCTCTGCCATTTTAGAAAGGACAGTATTCCTCTTTTATACTTTTGGAAACTATTATAATTATGTGTTTCTGTTCTGTGAACTCTCCCTTTTAGCTATGTTTCTTTTTTTGCTGAATATTTTTTTTTTGCTGAATTTTTAAAAGATCGGATTTATTGAGGTATAATTCATGAATGTAAATGTGTACATTTCTATGAGCTTTGACAAACTTACACATCTGTGTATAACCACCACCACAAGCAAAATAGGGACAATTTCTATCACCCCAAAAGGTAAAACTTTCCCTGAGGCCCTATATAGTCAGATCACACCCAGCCCCAGACAACCAAGGGTCTGCTTTCCATCATTACAGATTCCATTTGTATTTTCCAAGGTTCTGTACTAGTGGAACTATATTTTGTGTTTTCTTTTTCTTTTTTACTTTTTAAATTTATTTTTGTCAAGACATAATTCACATACAACCTTGTGTAAGTTTAAGGTATCCAGTGTTGATCTGATACTTTTATATATGGCAGCATGATTGCCAGATTACCACGTTAGTGTTGGCTAATCCCTCTACCAAGTTACAGTTACTTCTTTTCTGTGGTGGGAAAAATTAAGATCTAGTCTCATAGCAGCCTTGATGTATATAATAAAGTGTTGTTGACTCTAATCACTCTGCTGTGCATTAGATCTCTAGACTTATTCATCTACTGGTGGCCAGTTTGTACCCTTAAACCACATTTCCCGAATTTTCTCACCACCATCCCTAGCTCGTGGTAACCACCATTCTATTCTGTTTATGAGTTCACCTCTTTTAGATTCCACATATCCTTGGTATCATACAGTGTTTGTATTTCTCTGATTTATCTCACTTAGAGTAATGCCCTCAAGGACCATCCATGTTGTCACAAATGGCAGGATTTCCTTTTTCTCATGGCTGAATAATAATTCGATTGTGTTTATATAACACATCTTCTTTATCCATTCATCTGTTGACGGACACTTAGATTGTTTCCATAGCTTGGCTATTGTGAATGATATCACAGGGAACATGGGGGTGGGTGCATCAGTCTCTTTGATGTCACGTTTTCATGCCCTTTGGATATATACCCAGGAGTGGAATTGCTGGATCATATAGTGGTCCTATTTTTAATTTTTAAAGGAGTCTTCCTACTGTTTTCCATAGTGGCTGAACCAGTTCCCACCAGCAGTGTAGAAGGGTTCCCTTTTCTCTACATCCTCACCAAAACTTCTCTTACCTTCCTGACAACAGTTGTCCTAACGGGTGTGAGGTGATATCTCACTCCAATTTGCATTTACCTTATGGTTAGTGATACTGAACACACTTTCATGGACCTGTTAGCCATTTAGGTGTTTTCTTTGGAAAAATGTCTACTTAGTTCCTCTGTCCATTTTGTCATCAGATTGTTTATTTCCTTTTTTTGTTATTGAGTTGTATGAGTTCTTTATGTATTTTGGATATTAACCTCTTAACTTATACATGGTTTGCAGACATTTTCTCCCATTCCATAGGTTACCTTTTCATTTTATGGGTGGTGGTGGTGGTTATTGTGTTTTGGTGGGTTTGCCTTGCAGAAGCTTTCTGGTTCTACTTGTTGAATTTTGCTTTTGCCACTTTTGTGCTTTTCGTGTAGTGTCTAAAAAAAATCATTGCCGGAATGCCTGGGTGGCTCAGTTGGTTAAGCGTCTGATTTCAGCTCAGATCATGATCTCACGGTTTGTAGGTTTGAGCCCTGCATCAGGCTCTGTGCTGACAGCTCAGAGCCTGGAGCCTGCTTTGGATTCTGTGTCTCCCTCTCTCTCTGCCTGCCTCTCTCTCTCTCTCTCTCTCTCTCTCTCTCTCAAAAATAAATAAAAACATTAAAAAATGTTTAAAAAATCATTGCCAAGACCAGCATCAAGGAGCTTGTTTCCTATGTTTTCTTGCAGGAGTTTTACAGTGGGAGGTCTTGTGTTTAAGTCTTTAATCCACTTCAAGTTAAGTTTTGTGAGCAGTGTCACATAGGGGTCCAGCTTCATTGTTTTGCATGTGATGATCTAGTTCTCTCAGCACTGTTTGTTGAAGAGACTTCCCTTTCCCCACTAAGTGTTCTTTTTTTTTTTTTTTTATGTTTACTTATTTTTGAGAGAGAGAGAGAGAGAGAGCGCCCAAGCTGGGGAGGGGCAGAGAGAGAGATGAAGGCACAGAATCTGAAGCAGGCTCTATGCTTAGCTGTCAGCACAGAGCCCAATGTGGGGCTCGGACTCATGAGCTGTGAGATCATGACCTGAGCTGAAGTCGGATGCCCAACCAACTGAGCCCCCCAGGCACCCCTCTCCACTAAGTGTTGTTGACACCCTTGGCAAAAATCAGTTGACTGTAAAAAATGGGGGTTTATTCCTGGGTTCGCAGTTCTATTCTGTTGGTCTAGGTCTCTCTTTTTATGCCAGTACCATACTGGTTTAATTACTATAGATTTGCAATATAATTTGAGGTCAGGAAGCATGGTGTTGGGACACCTGCTGGCTCAGTAGAAGAGCATTCAGCTCTTGACCTCAGGGTCAAGTCCCACATTGGATGTAGAGGTTATTTAAATAAATAAAACTAAAAACAAAAAACAAAAAAAAACAAACAAACACAGGAAGCTTGATCTTTCCAGCTCTGTTCTTCTTTCTCAGGATTGCTTTGATTGTTTGGGGTCTTTTGTGGTTCCATATACATTTTTTGGATTATTTTTTTGAATCCCATGGCTTCTTTGGGCCAGCATATTGTTGAGATCCATCCCTGTTGTTGTGTCTCAGTAGTTGGTCCCTTTTTACTGCCGAATTGTATCCTATTTTATGAATATATCAAATTGTTCCTTCACTCACTTACTGATGAGTATTTGGATTGTTTCCACTTTGGGACTATCGTAAATGAAGCTCCACTGTGTGTTTACATACGAGTCTTTGTGTGGAAACGTACCCTCATTTCTTTTAACCGATTTCCTAGGACTGGAATTGCTGGGTTTAAATGGAAGTATACGTTTGATCTCTTAAGAAACTATCAAACTGGTTTGTAAAGTAGCTGCACCGCTTGCTGTTGCCGCCACTAACATCTGAGAGTTCTGGTTGCTCCGCCTCCTGGTCAGAACGTAGGGCCCGGCGGTCTTCCCTTGTCGCTGGGTGGCTGGGTATATGGCGGTAGCTTGTGGTTTTGATGGCAGTCCTCTGGTGACAGTGGATGCCTGCCATCTGTGTGTCTTCTTTTCGTGACGTCTCTTTCAAACCTTTTGCCACAGTTTCCATGGGGTTATTTACCTCATTATTGGGTCGCAAGAATTCTTTATATTTTCCAGACGTAGGTCCTTTTTCCGATACACACACTGCATATATTTTCTCCATATCTTTGGCTTGCCTTTTCATTTTCTTAATGTGTTTAAGAACGAAAAAGTTCTGATTATTTAACAAAATCGAGTTTATTCATTTTTTTATGGCTCATACTTGTAGTATCTTAAGAATTCTTTGCCTGCCCCAGAGTCTCATTAATTTTTTTATGTTCTTTTTTTTTTTTACAAGTCTTATACTTTGAGCTTTTACATATACTTCCATGTTTCATTTCAAGTTAATTTCTGTACATGGCTTGAAGTAAGCATTGGGGTTTGTTTTTCTCCATATGGATATCTAATTATGCCCGCATCATTTGTTGAAAAGACTCTCTTTTCCTTAGTGAATTACTGTGGCACCTTTGTTGAAAGTCGGTCGACCCCATATACGTGTGGGTCTATTTCTGCCTCTCTCCTCTTCTCTGTCTTTATTTCAGTGTCTCACCGTCTGATTCCTGCAGCTTTATACATAAGGTCGGGGGCCGGTGTCTGTGTCATCCCATGATCTCTGCTGGTGGCGCCCAGAGGCAGCACCCTCAGGGCTCCGTGCAAGGATACCAAACATTGTCTTGAATGTCTGCCAGGGACTGAATCAGGGCCCTCTCGTGATATTCCAGGTCACCCGCCTTTGCATTATTTAAAGTTTCAAAATTCTCTCTTACCAAGTGAAGTCTCTATGTTTATATCCCGTTCTCACCTCACTGTAGAGCTCTCAGCCCTCCCGCTTTTCTCCTTTCCCTTCTCCCTCTCTCCAGTATTGACCCCAGAAGGCCTTTGAGGTAGAGAACAAAGATGCCAAAGTGTCCGCCTTTCTACAGGGGGCACTTTTCAGAAAGTTTTCTAAGGCACTGAAAAAAAGAACTACATAATGGAAACCATTTTGCAGCCTCCAGCACGGCCATTTATCTCAATAACCATTTCATTTAAAATGTGGGCCAAACATATAAATCATATCTTGAAAGAAAGTATGTTGGTGCCACAGAAATTGCCCTGTATTCTTACCACCTAATTTGAAAAATGTGTTTTGAAGCTGAGAAGAAAGCAAACAAGCCTGGGGCCCGCCTGCCCTTCTCCTACACGTCCCCTTCCTTCCCTCTGTCCCCAAAATAAATCCACGCTACTCCCCAAAGTAAGTAGAGAAGCTGAAGCACGTAACACACACCCTGTTGTTAGTCCTTCTCTGGGACTGCCACTGCTATTTTGGAGCCTTCGCCTTTGAATGTCGCTTGGTAATGAGGAGTTGAGAACCCAAAACCCAGGCTGCTCCCCACGGTCCTTGGACTCGACTGACCCCTCTCAGGCCTCAGTCGCACCCTCGTCCTTAGGCAACAAACACTCGTTAGAGCGCTCAGATACTGGTGCTCGTTTAAGGACAGGTCCAGAGGGGGGGTGCTAAATATAGCAGGGTCCCAAGGCCCATTTCCAGACTAATCAAATGGGGAGACACTGGGCAGCCTCTGCTGGGGGCTGGGAATTCCAGGGTCCGAGTCCATGGTCAAGATGGCGGCATCTCCACCAGGCCCAAGGTTTCTTATTTTGCTTCTCGCCACTTCGTGGGAGGGAGAGCAGAAAGTAACAGCGGGATGCCTCTGCCCCGTGGGCGGCTGGGCACTTCCGTAGCCGGTGCGCTGGCTCCCAGGGTCCGCACGGAGTGGCAGCACCCTCACCCCCACCCAGCTCCATACCACATCGTCTTCTGATCCAAAAAGAGGCATGTGAGCGTCAGAGAAAAACCTAAAATAAAGAATAAAATTGGCACCCATGACCCCACCCCTTGGAGGTTATTGTTCGGTTTTGCTTTTTCCTTCTAGGTTTTTTTGTAACCATGGGTGTAAGTGATTGGAGCACAAGGTTTTGTTTTCTCTTTTAACGTATACGTTTCTTTCTTTTTTTTTTTTTTTTTTATTTTTTTTTTTTTTTTCAACATTTATTTATTTTTGCGACAGAGAGAGACAGAGCATGAACGGGGGAGAGGCAGAGAGAGAGGGAGACACAGAATCGGAAACAGGCTCCAGGCTCTGAGCCATCAGCCCAGAGCCTGACGCGGGGCTCGAACTCCCGGACCACGAGATGGTGACCTGGCTGAAGTCGGACGCTTAACCGACTGCGCCACCCAGGCGCCCCTTAACGTATACGTTTCTGACAGTTTTCTTGTATCATTGGAACTTGCTTGAAAACATGTTAATTGCCTGCCCAGTACTCATCCTGTACATAGGCCAAGCTCTCCCGCTCAGTCTCCCCTGGTGTGACGACAGGGATCCCGGTTTCTCTCTTCTGCCCCAAGGAATGGCTTGAGACTCCTGTCCTCCATGAGACATACCTTCTCCCTCTGCATCCTTCTGTTCTGGCCTTGGAGACCCACTCAGCCCCTGGTGGAAAGGTGGAAACAATCAGCCCTTCCTCAGGTGGATGGTCACAGAGCCTCCCTGCCACCCACTGGGTATTGTCACCTGAGGTCTGTGCCTCCCCAGATGGAGGGGAGCCACAACCTTGATCTTATTCTCTCTTTTTCCTCCCGCTGGCCTACTAGCTGCTCTTGGCAGCCTGTTCTCTGCTGCTTTCCTCCTGCACTTCAAGATGACCACCTTCCGGGCATCCCTCCCCAGAGCGTCCTGTCCCCTGTCTTGGTGTTTCAGGTGTAAGCTGTGTTTTCTCAGTACCCGGGCCAGCGAACTTCGGAACTGCTGAGTGCCTCCCCAGCACTTCTGAGTGCGGGCCAGGTGTGTTGGCCTTTTTGTCTGGATCTAGGTTTTGAAATAGGAGGCCACTTTTTCAGACTCCCTCTTGTCATTCGCAGCCCAGAGCATCTCTGCTGGGGGAGCCGTGGGGGAGGATTGGGGACAGAGGCCCCTCAAAGGTAGCGTGCAAGCTGCATGTGTGCACAGGCCCGGGCCGCGCCTCCTCTCTCGATGTGTCTTTGATCAGTTGTGCAGCCAGACAGAGGCATCTTTCCCACCCCACTGCAGGGGGAGAGGCACCCCATCCTGCTGCCAGCATGAAACATTTCCTTTCTCCTTTGTCCTCCCTCACCATTGGCTCACCAGTGTGCTTTGTATAACTCATTATTTGCATCTTACCAGCTGACTTGGCCACAACTTTTTCTTTCTAGTAAAACCTTAACCTTGTTCGGGACCCCCTGGAGCAATGGGTCATAGGGCAGCGCACACTGGCGCCCCGCATTGGCAACAGTGGGGGTGGAAATGGGGAAGGCTGGTGACGTCTCCACCAGAGGACTCTTGTGCTAGAAGTTGCCCCAAGAGTTTTAGCTACCTCCCAGCCTCTTCCCTTCTGCAGCCCTCAGCTGCCTGGTATCTGAGAGGCTGCTGAGTTTGGGGCTGGGTTTTCCACGAGAAGAAGGGCTGGGTCATAATCCCTCTCTCAAATTAGGTGCCCAGGAGAGGCTAGGCTGGAGGAGGTAGTGAATGTTTAGGGCCCAAAGTTGGAAGAGCAAGCAGGCATCTGGAAAAAGGAAGGTACCAGAGCAGTCACGTATAAGAAAAATTGCAGAGCCCTGGGGATGGGATGGGGAAGGAATTGTTTCATCTCCACTGAAGGAGGGTGAAAAGGGTATGTAGATGGAGTGTGAGCAAGGGACCCTGGGTGCTGGTGACAGTCAGGGCACCTAGAAGTCCCCTGCAGGGTGTGGGTGTTCGATCACCAGGGTGGCTCTAGCCATCTCCTCCACACTTCCTGGTGCAGACTCTGCCCTTTCTCTTCTCTCTTGTTCGTCCCTTATGGCCATCACCTGCTTATACCAGCAGGCCTAGCCAGTTCACATCAGCTACCCTTGCCTTAGTAGAAAGGCAGAAGGATCTGGAAGTTTTCAGATCCCATGGTACAGACATGGATGCTGGGGCACACAGGCTGTCCTCTCGCATTCTGGACTTACTGTCACTTCTGAGTTGGCCCTCGTCCCCATGGTGTGGTGTGAGCTCCAGGTGGGAATCTGGGAACTGGGAAGTCAGAACCTGGTCCTTTACCCAGTGGCACCTCAGGTGGCCCTCCCCAGGCCCGCACTGCAGGAGTAGACCTGGGTTGGGCATGGTCACAGGATAGCCTGAAAGGCCCTCCATCTAGGGAGGCTCCCCTCCTACTACATACAGAGCATCCTGCACTGGGGCCCTTAGAATCTAGAAGCAAGAAATGGCCACCACTGTGCATTGCCTTGGCCTGGTTTGGGACCTGATGGTGGGGCCCAGGAAGGACAATAAGGGTCTCTGTGGTCTGGAGCCTGGGCCTCCCTTGGAAAGTTGGCTCTGCTGCCTGCTTACTCCGTGGGCTCCTTGCCCTACCCGCAGCCTTGCCCTACCATCCTTTGGGGTTTGGAGGGCAGGGATTGACTTGTTGGAGTCCCCAGCAACCATCTAGACTGAGGAACACTTATCTTTACTGTTTGATTCTTGGGTATTACGTTCGCACCAAAAGTCCCTCTTTCCTTTCTCCACTGTGGTATCATATACAGAGCAGAAGGTTCCAAATCACTGTTCATTCAAAGGCTGTGTATGGGGCCAGACTCTGTGCCAGAGCCGGAGGCACAGCATTGAACTCAGTCTGGGCCCAACCCTCAGGTGGTTCACATTCCCAGAGGGAGTCAGGCAGATGCACAGACTAGGATGTAGTGGCAAATTATGGTAGGGGCACCGGAGGAACCAAATGGGCTGTTTGCACCAGAGAATGAGGGAAGGCTGTTTCAGATGGGTGACCAGGGAAGACACCAGCAGCCATACGCAGGCAGGAGCCAGCCAGGCAAGGTGGTCATGGGGAGGATCTTCCATGGCTAAGGGAAGCATGTGTGAGAACCCCGCACAAGGGAGAAGCTCTCGAGCTCAGGTGGCTGGAAGCATTGAGTGAGGAGTCCTGGGAGGTGAGCTTGTGGAGGTGGACAGGGCTGGGCATGGGGCCTGGTGGCACAGAAACAACTATGGACCGCACTCTCCCTGTGAATGGCACTCAGGGACTGTGGAGACCCAGGGGGAGCGACCAGGGAGCAATGACACCTGAGGACAACAAATCCTGTACTCTGGTGGGCATCCAGAGTCTACAGAGTGACCCCAGAAATAACCTGCCTCCCTCCTCAGGCTGTCAGCGTATCTCCCCCGGGGGCTGTGGCAAAGACCTGCAGGACGCCCCTGTGGTGGGGTGGGACAGGGGTTTTGCCAGACTCTGGCCTGCAGTCTGCCATCTGTTCCTCCCCACTCTTTGCTCCCCCTGCCAGGCCACCTCCTCCCCTCCCTTCCTGTCCATGAACCTGACCTAGGATGTCAGGGACCAAGGGCAGGTCCACCACCTGCTGGGAGCCCTACAATCCCTGTCCTATCTCTCGGTCTCGGCTGTGATTGGTCCCCTGTCCTGGGCAGCCCTGCCTCGCTTGGCCCTCCAGTGGCATGTGTCTCTGGCTGGCTGCCCTCCAAAATCTTTTTGGTGCTATCTTCTGGATGCCTGCTGTCCTCCTCCTCCGCTGGTCCCCATGGTCCCTCACAGGTACTCTGAAGGAGCTCACAGACAACCAGACCCCCGTCCCTCAGATGAAAAGGGGCTTAATGCCCTCCACTGGTTTCCCACAGTTTAGAGAAAGGTACTGACCACCTGGATGGCAAGAAATGAAGGACATCCCTCACCCTTCACCTAGTGCTGCCTACCCAGTGAATGTTCTTTGGTGGGTGATTATACATGAGTGAATGAATGAATGGTTATGTGTGTGATGCATTTGGAAACATGATGGAGGCTTCATTCTTTCCCAAGTGGACAGAACCCTGGGCGGGAAGTCTGTTGGGAAGCCCAGTCTGATGTCCTCATCTGGTCCCTGGCCAATGCCACCGCCTAGACCCCTCTGGTCTCTGTCCTTCCCACAGAAAGACACATACACATACCTGTGAGGATCCCAGAGAGGAGGTGTGGGGAGCAGGGCTGCTCAGAGGCCCAGAGAGATCTGGACATTTCCATATTTACATTAAAAAATAAAGAAATGCCAAAACCAGGTTTCAGAAACTGTAGTGTATTTTAAATGTTTACATTTAACAAATGAACACTGTTAACACACACACACAAATATAATCGTGCCATTCACAGGGTAATTACAGTGTTTATAAAAGAAAAACCTTGGTTCATGGCAGGCTCCAGGCAGTGTGGTCCAGAAAGGGGACCCAAGTTTGGAATTGGATTATGGACCGCTTTAAGGAAAATGTGCCTGTCTCATTTGGAGAGAGCGAAAAAGTGAAACCTTAGGGCCCTTTGGGCGTGTGCAGTCCAGCTACCCATTCTGTCCGGCCTCTCATGATGAGTCCCGATGTTGGAAGGTCCCCCTGACTCATAGCAGTGGCCCCAGCCCCGCTGTCCTCACGCCTACACTGGCTTGAAGAGCCAGAGCTCCTCCCCCTGCTGCAGGGCCGCCAGGGGCCGAGGACAGAGAGACTCTGTCAGGCCGTGACCACCGGGGGCCAGGCCCTTGGCCAGTCAGGAGCAGCACAGTCCTCAGGGTAGGAGCTGGGCCCCCCCCCCCCCCCGGGGGGGGGGGGCCCCGAAGACAGGTGGGGGGACCCCGGCAGCCGGGACAGTTCGGAGGCTGGCCTGGCCCGTCGCGAACCCTGGGTTTCCCCATGGTTCCTGTGGGTGCTGTTGGCCGCGGGGCCTCTCATTGTGTGTCAGCATGACAGAGGGTCGGTCCAGGAAGCAGGTTCAGAGACTGTCCTTCATCATTTTTTTTAGAAAGAATTGTGTTTAACAATAAGGAAGTGGTGAGATCAAGTGGAAACAGCCTCCGTTCTCCCCCTTACCAGCTTGGCCTCCTTGACGAGTTACATCATTTCCTCTGGGTCAGTTGCCTGTTTTGTAAATGGTCGCAGCACTGTACTCGGGCTCCTGAGAAGACTGAACGCAGGCGTGCGTTTGGCCGGATGGTACTACACCGTCCTGACAGACCACACCTCCACGCGTCAGTTCGTGGCCATCAGTGTTGTTTCTACTTCTACTTTGGGACTATTACGAATAATGCTGTGAAGGCTCGTGTACAGGTTTTTGTGTGGTCATAGGTTTTCCGTTCTCTTGGGTACATACCCACCAGTGGAATTGCTGGGCCATCGAACAGCCAGACTGTTGTCCACAGTGGCTGCACCATGTCCCATTTTCCCTAGCAGCGTCTGGGGATTCCAGTTCCTTCACATCCTCGCCAGCACCTATTATCTGACTTTTCGATGAAAGCCGTCCTCGTGGGTACGACGTGGCATCTCCTTGTGGTTCTGATTTGCATTTTCCTAATGACGTTCAAGTATCTTTCATGTTCTTCTGAGCCATTTGTCTTTCTTGGAGAAATGTCTACTCACCTCCTTTGCCTGTTCATAAATTAGGTTGTCTTTTTGCTACTGAGTTGCAAATGGTCTAGAAACAAGCCCCTTATCAGATCTATGATTTGCACGTATCTTCTCCCATTTCTGTGGGTTGTATTTTCACTTTCCTAATAATGTCCTTTGAAGCACACGTTTTTAAATGTTGATGAAGTCCAGTGCACCTGTTGTTTTGTCCTGCTTGCTGTGCTTTCAGTTGTTTTTCTTCTTGATTTAATATTTTGAATATAGAAACACTTACCTGATGCTCCAGTGCAAAGGTATGCTCATCTCAAAAATGAATAAACGTTAAGAAAAAAAATTTTTTAAAAGTATGCTCAGATCAGCCTCACGTCCATTCCCCCACCATCAGTAGCCATTAAAATGAATTTCCAGTTTATCATTTGTGTTTTTATTTTTTGCAAAAATAAAAGAATATAAAACTGTTCATATTTCCTCTTCCATCTCTTCCCCCATTTGTCTTTCTCTTGCTAAGTAAATCCTGGAAATGGCACCCTACTCTTCGTTGAACTTCCTCGCCGTGTTTCGGGGCCACACTGGTCCCTGATGGGGGGAGGGGCATGTGCAGCGAATGAAAGGCTCAGCTAGCTGGTTCCCCACTGAGGGTCACTTGGGTTGTTTCCAGTCTTTGCCTGTAACAACCCATGGGCAACGAATCATGTCCTTGTGTGTTTGTGGAGGTGTATCTTTAGGACAGACTCCTAACAGTAAGCCCGCTGAGTCAAACTTTGAGACAGGTAGTTCTGTTGGATACTCCACAGGGGCCTTGCCGTTTATGTCCCACCAGCATCGAAGGGGAGTGCCGTTTTCCCACAGATTCGCAGAATGTAATGCCAAGCTTTGGGATTTTTGCCCATCGGATAGGTGAGAAAACGTTCTGTGTAGTTTAAAAAAAAAAAGTCAACTTTATTAAGGTGTATAATTTGTGTACAATAAAATACATCCATTTAAAGTGCATGGTTTGGTGAGTTCTGACAGGCCATCTACTTTCTGTCTCCATAAATTAGTTTGGCCACGTCGAGAATTTTAGATACATGGGTCCGTATGGTATATATGGATCTTTTGTGCCAGGCTTCTTTGACTCCACATAATGACTCTGAGATGCATACGCGTCGCTTGCGTGCATTTGTAGTTTGTTCCTTTGAGGGTGAGTAGTACCCACTGTATGGATGTACCTCTGTTTGTTTCTCTGTTTGCCTGGCAAGAGTCATCTGGGTTGATTCCAGTTGTGCTGTGAACATACTTGCAGCAGTCTTTGTGTGGACACGTGTTCTCGTGCCTTTGGGGTACATAGGAGTGGAGTGGCTGCATCGTGTGGATGTTTCACTGTACAAGTCACCAGACCTTGCTCCCAAGTGGTTTTGCCAGTTTCTGCCCCTGCCCGCAGCTGTACGAGACTTCCTGTTGCTCCACAGCCTGATACAATTTTGTTGTTACCGGCCTAGTTTCATTTTGGTGGTTCTAGAAGGTACAGTGTGGTGCCTCTTTCTGGTTTGCATTTCCCTGAGGACTAAGGATGCTGAGCACCTCTTCAGGTTCTTACTGGCCATTATATTTCCTTCATTGTGAAGTGTCTATTCACATCTTTTGCCCATAAGAACAAAACAAAACAAACAAAAAAAAAAACAGGTTATCTGTCTACTATTGAGCAGTAGGAGTTCTTTATATATTCTGGTTACAAGTCCTTTTTATATACACTATGGATATTTTTCTTTCTAGTGGAATAAAGATGAGAAGTTTTGATTTTTGTGAAGACTCAATATTCTTTCTGGTTAGCATTTTTTGTATCCTATGAAATTTTAGCATTTCTCTTATTCTGAGCAGTTGAACCCCTTTTCTTATGTTTAAAGGCTATTTTCCATTTTTTCTGTGACCTGCCAATGTCCTTGGTTTGTTTAAGAAAGAATCAATTTAGGGGCGCCTGGGTGGCCCAGTCAGTTAAGCATCGACTTGGGCTCAGGTCATGATCTTGCGGTTCGTGGGTTCGAGCCCTGCCTCAGGTTCTGTGCTGACATCTCAGAGCCTGGAGCCTGCTTCAAATTCTATATGTCCCTCTCTTTCTGCCCCTCCCCCACTCTCACTCTGTCTCTCTCAAAAATGAATAATAAAAACATTTTTTAAAAAGGGGCGCCTGGGGCGCCTGGGTGGCGCAGTCGGTTAAGCATCCGACTTCAGCCAGGTCACGATCTCACGGTCCGTGAGTTCGAGCCCCGCGTCGGGCTCTGGGCTGATGGCTCAGAGCCTGGAGCCTGTTTCCGATTCTGTGTCTCCCTCTCTCTCTGCCTCTTCCCCGTTCATGCTCTGTCTCTGTCCCATAAATAAATTAAAAAAAAAAAAAAAGTTGAAAAAAATAAAAAGGGGCGCCTGGGTGGCTCAGTCAGGCCAACTTCAGCTCAGGTCATGATCTCAAGGTTCATGGGTTCGAGGTCCCACATAGAGCTTTGTGCTGAGAGCTCAGAGCCCAGAGCCTGCTTCGGATTCTGTGTCTCCCGCTCTTTCTGCTCCTCCCCCACTCAAGCTCTGTCTCTCTCAAAAATGAATAACCTGGGGCGCCTGGGTGGCGCAGTCGGTTAAGCGTCCGACTTCAGCCAGGTCACGATCTCGCGGTCCGTGAGTTCGAGCCCCGCGTCGGGCTCTGGGCTGATGGCTCAGAGCCTGGAGCCTGTTTCCGATTCTGTGTCTCCGTCTCTCTCTGCCCCTCCCCCGTTCATGCTCTGTCTCTCTGTCCCAAAAATAAATAAATGTTGGGGAAAAAAAAAAAATTAAAAAATTTTAAAAAATGAATAACGTTAAAAAAAAAAGAATAAGTTTATTGGTCTTTCTCATCTTGATTATTTTTATTTTTTTTTAATGTTTTATTTTTGAGACAGCATGAGCAGGGGAGGGGCAGTGAGAGAGGGAGACACAGAATCTGAAGCAGACTCCAGGCTCTCAGCTGTCAGTACAGAGCCTGACGTGAGGATTGAACCCACAGACCACAAGATCATGACCTGGGCTGAAGTCAGTCACTTAACCAACCAAGCCACCCAGGCGTCCCTTCTCTTCTTGATTTTTAAGAGCTATCTGTATTTTAGGGAGATTAGCCCTTTATGCAGTGTTTTCTCCCACTTGGTTGTCTTTTCAACTTTGCATATAGTGATTTTTCTATGTATAATTGCACACGTGTGTTTTCACATAATCCAGTGTATCTGTTTTATTGCTTAAAGATTTTAAGCTATAGGCTCCCCACTCCCAGGTTATAAAGGAGCTTACCCACATGTACCTCTAGTATTTGTATGATTTTGCTGTTGTACATTTAGACCTGT
The DNA here is from genome assembly GCF_014898765.1 of Herpailurus yagouaroundi. Lineage (NCBI taxonomy): Eukaryota > Metazoa > Chordata > Mammalia > Carnivora > Felidae > Herpailurus > Herpailurus yagouaroundi. The sequence goes on along the minus strand of NW_024412414.1, from coordinate 3,505,288 downwards.
CCCATTTGGAGTAGATTCTGGTATACAATGAGACATGGAATCAGTTTTATCTTTTTTTTAAGTTTATATATTTTGAGGCGGGGGCAGGGGGAGAGGCAGAGAGAGAATCCTAAGCAGGCTCCACACCGTCAGTGCAGAATCATGAGATCATGACCTGAGCCGCAACCAAGGGTCAGATGCTTAACCAACTGAGTCACCCAGGCGCCCCAGTTTTATCTTTTTGCAAATGACTGTCTGGTTGTCCCCATATCCTCTATTAAAAAGTCCATCTTTTGGTAGTGATTTGAGATCATATTCCCCAGACCTTTATCATTAAGATACTAAATTTCCATATGTACTTGGACATACTGTTCTGTTGTTTCTGGACTCATTTTGTTCCATTGGCCCATCTGTCTGTTCCCATGGTGATGTAACCTTCTCTAAATTGGAGACTTTATGACATGTTTGAACATACAGAACCTCCTCGTTGCTTGTCTTTGCCAAGGTTTTCCTAGATACTCTTGCTTATTTGTTTTTCCTCATAAACCTTAGAACCAGCTTGTCTAGCTCCAGAAAAGATACTTGTTGATTTTTTAAAATTGAAAGTGTGGTAAATCTATGAACTTGGGTGAAGTTGACATGTTTATTGCTGTTGAATCACCCTGTGCACAAACAAGGAGCATTTCCCCCATTCGTTTCAGTTTCCTTTCCATAAGACTCTCGGCAGGACCCCTGCAGGACTGTGTGGGAGGGCTTTCTCAATGTGGATCTCAGACATTTCGTGTAGGTTCATTCCGAGTTGGATCCCTTGCATAGCTTATAATGGGCTCTTCTCTCTCACTCTTTGCCAACTGGATACTGTTTGCATATATGGAGGCTAGAATTTGTTGTTGGTAATTTTATACCTTGCCCTCTTACTGAACACTTTATTGTCTTTATTCATATTAGCTTTTATTTTCTTGGGTTTTCTAGGTGTGCTTGAATATCATCTGCAAAAAGGAGATCATTTATCTCTTCCTTAGAGTATGTGTATTTTTATTTTTTTATGTTTATTTTGAGACAGAGAGACATGGAGAGAGAGAATCCCAAGCTCTGTGCTGACAGCGCAGAGCCCAACACGGGGCTCGAACCCACAAACCATATCGTGACCTGAGCTGAAATCAAGAGTCGGGAGCTTAACCGACTGAGCCACCCAGGCGCCCCTGAATGTTGTTAAAGCTTTGCATTATATATTGCCAGATCTCTTCTTCTAAAAAATATGGTACCAATTTATGTTCCTTCTGGAAATGTTTTGCCACTCCCTTGCCAGCACTGAGTATCAACACATTTTAAATCTTTGCCAGTTTAATACAACCTTCATTCATCCTGAAGAGGACATCCACAGGGCCCCTTCTACACCAGGTGCTGTGAGGGAGGCTGAGGACACAGCGGGGAACAGACTGATCCCGGCGCCCCTACTCTCAAGTCCTTATTCTAGAGTGAGAGGACGCTGTCGTTTGTTTTTTCCTCCCCAGCTTTACCAAGCAGTGACTGACACAAATTGTATAAATTTAGGTTTTACAAAGTGGTGATTTCATATACGTTATGAAATGATTGCCACTATTAACTACCACAGCCATCACCTCACATGGTTATTGTGGTGTGTGTGTGTGTGTGTGTGTGTGTGTGTGTGTCGAGAACACTTAAGATCTATTCCCTCGGCCAGTTTCAAGTAGATAGTATTTTTCGCTGTAGTTGCCGTGCTCTGTATGCGGGACCTCCAGAACCTACTCCTCTTATAACGCAAAGTTTGTACCCTTTGCCCCACATCTCATTTCCCCCCAGCCCCTGGCAACCAACCTTCTGTTCTCTGGTTCTCTGAATTCAGCTTTTTTGGATTCCACCCAGAAGTGAGATCGTAATGGGTTGTGGAGCCTTAAGTTTCTAGAAGCTTACAGTTAAGCTTTCCTGAGTCCAGAGGATGGGAAAAGGACTGGCTACCCTAGTGGAGAAACCCTCTTCAGGCCCAGGGAACTCCTGGAAAATCCCCCAGCAGTTATGTAAAACCCATTACCCCCCGCCCCCCCTCTGGGGGGGCCTGGCAGCCTAAGCCCTCTGGACGCCTCACTTGATGCCCTGCACCACCGGGGTGCTCCAGGAGCCGGGGCCAGAGCCTGTGCCTCTCCGGCGCCCCCCCCCCCCCCCCACGGTGTGCAAAGGCAGGGCTGGGTGCTGAGGACCCTTCCCCATAGCTGAGATGCAACCAAACGGGTGATAAAGTGGATGGAAGCTCCCTGGAGCTCCTGCTTTCCCGTAAAGACCTACCCTGGGCCTGGCCCCCCAGTGTCCTATGAGAAACCCCATCTATTCACAGAGGGCACTGCCTGTTGACACAGACCTCCCGGGCCCTGGTTAGCATCCCTCCCACCTCTGGCAGGCTACAGCCCACAGGCCACGGCCCCTTCCTCTGTGCAGCCTGCCCTGGGCAGCCCCGGTTGTTCACATACTTCTTCCCACACGCCTGTGCTCCCAGCTCCACACCTTGCTGTCTGTGTAATCCAGGGCAAGCCGTCTTACCTCCCTGAATGTGTTTCCATCCACACCTCCCAGGCTATTGTGAGGAGTGGAGGAGGGAGTATTTGCACCAGGTCTATGCAGCTGTAGCACAGGAAGGGGCTCCACAAACATGTTTATTGAATGACTGAGTGAAAAGAATGGATGAACCTCACCAGCGAACCCTCTGGTGGCTGGTTTCCCAGTCAGGGGGTCTGAACCAGAGGATTATCACAAACGTGGGCTCCTAAGTGCACCCTTGGTTCGAGATGCAGCCACCCCCGGCCCCCACCACCACCAAATCCCATGGAGGGCCCAGGCCCAGAGTCTATTTCAAGTCGTACTGTGGATCTGCTGGGTGGGGAGCTGGACCCAGAGGAAGGCAGGGCCTGCCTGGCCTCATTCAGGTGGCCGGACCCCAGACCGAGCTTCACCCCACCCGTCCCTGCTCCTGCCGGCATCCGGATCTTGGCTTGCACATCCCATCTTGGTATCTCAGGACAGTAGGGTGTATGTAGAAAGGGGGATGGGTGTGAGAGGCACAGCCACCACCAGCGCTCGGCCCAGGCAACTGGGACCTCAGGATAAAGGAAATTTCCTTCTCTCTGTATTTATTTTCCACATCCTTGACTTTGAAAGCCAAGCTGGTGTTGATATTTACCTTGGCCGGGCCTCCCCATCTCCCTGGGCCAGCCTCGTGTAAACATGATGTTCCTTCTCAGCTCTGCTAGGGTTGAGGTGGCCTTTTGCAACCAATTCTAGGAATTTTGAAAGTCTGAGGCATAAGTTCAGGGACCAGCCCCCCCAGGGATCCCAGGGTGTGAGGAGCCCTGGGGGGGCCTCCGTGCTGGCCTCGGGCTCCCTCCCAGGGACTCCTGCAGATAGCTGCAGCAAAATAGACCTCTGGGGGACAGCTAGAGGGGCCTCCAGGCCTGCTCCCTCCTCTCACAGCAGCACGGCTGAGGAAGCCCCGCTGTCCCCATGAAGGTTGGCTCCAGAAGTTTGGGGTTCACCAGAGACACACAAGGAGGGACAGAGGGAGGATCTGGCTGTCTCCCCTGGGGCTGGTGGGCAGAGAGCTTACTCACAAGGGACAGACAGCTCGTCAGTGCTTGTCCACGTGTGCCATCTGTAGTGCATTTGGCACCTGGACCGCAGCTGACATGCCGCCCGAGAGTGGGAACCTGCCACGGTGGGAAGTGTGTGCGCAGGCAGGCTGGGCCCCCTCAGAGCAAGCGCACGAGCCAGAGATCCTGCGCTCAGTGAGGGCAGACAGTGCACAATGAGGCGGTTGGAGAGGGTGATTTGGGATGGTGGTCGGTGCTGCAGAAACAAGGCAGCAGGGCCGGTCGGGGCAGGGATGGCTGCTGTGCAGTGGACGGTGGAGGTGAGGGGTGTTCACGCTCCCCGTTCAAATCTCAGCACCCCCGCCCCCAGGCTAGCCACTGGTTCACTCACTCAGCAGTGAGGCCTCAGGTAAATGACCTCCCTTCTCTGGGATTTGCTCTCACTATACAAGAAATAGGGTGTCTGTCCTTAGTGCCAAGGGTGTCTTGAGGCGCGCAGTGAGTCATCTGCAGGTGGGAGCCATCATTCTTCTTGTCATCACCCAGCGCAGGTTTGAGCCCACAAGAGCGGGCACCACCAGCCGGCTGAACACTGAATGTCTCCCCTTCTCTACACAGATCTGGGACATGAGCGACGACGAGACCGTCTGATGCGGCCCACCCTCGTGTGGCTGGCTTCTCCCTGGCTGCCTGTGGAGGACTTCTCTGTTGCCTGAATGCGACTGCCACCTCCAGGATAGGTGACTCTGGGCCCTGCGCCCCTCCCATCTTTCTGGTCCCCTCCTCTGCATACCTTGAGGACCAGGGCCCCCTCTCCACTGCCCAGGAGCTTCTGGGGTTCTCCATTTCTCCTGATTCATGATCCCGCCAGTTCTGAGCTAAATAATAACCTTGGCTTTGGCATTGCCACTGATCTTGGACTTGGTTCCCTCCACGAGTTCTTTTTTCTTCTTCTTCTTCTGGTCAAGTGTTTGATAGTGAAAACTCCCAGGATCCTTCGTACCTTGGCCCCGGCTGGGGCAGCAATGAGAACAGGGAAGAAGTCAGGCCTACACACAGCCAATGGGGAAATGAGAAACCAGCTCCTTCCGGCAGCCACTGTGGGGGCAGCACCAGGGTCCCTGGGCCACGATGCAAACCCGAGAGGGGCCTATGGGCACCAGCGAGGGCTGATGTGCCCGTGAGGTCTGTCAGCCTGGTCTGCTGGAGAGGGAGGGCAGGAGAGCTGACCTCCATGTGGAACAGAAGGGCCCACACTCGTCCCAGTGAACGCAGAACTCCACTATGGACAGACGGCGACCCAGATGGCTCCTCCGCCGCTTGGCCTGTCCTCATGTGTGGGCAGAGCATCTGTCCGTCCCTGCTCAGGGGAGGAAAGAAATTGCCACTGCCGCCTGGGCAGGTGCCCCTCCTGCCCCAGAGAGGAGGCCTCGGCACCCAAGCCCACTCTCCTGCAGCCAAGTGAGGGGGACGCCTGCCCCACCCAGAGGTGCCCTCTACTGTCTCAGGCCCAGGACCCAGGCTAGAGTGGAGTCTGAGGCTGGCTCTTACAAGAGTGGGGATTCTGCAGGCCAGGTTGTCAGCGGTGTTCCGGCCCGTGTGGGATCTGTTGGTGCAGGGCCATTGAGCCCTCCCCGGGGCCCGCGGGTCACACACACAGCCTGTGGTTTAAGAGCACTTTATTATTGTTCTTAAGGCTACTTTTAAGTACAAAAAAAAAGATGGCCTGCCAAACCTTTTTTTTTTTCTTCCAGGAAAACAGGCCACAGAGAATGGTATATTACAGATTTACAAACATGGAGAGAACGGTCAGAACTCACTGCAACGGCGTGGCTCTGTGAAGAACTCACTGTGCTCCTCCCGAGGCCAGGGAGTGTGTCCTTTCCCAGTGAAATGTTTGGTTTTCTGCTTCCCCACTTGCCGGTGCCCCTCCAGGGTACTGCCTATCCCAGATAGGCCAGCGCCCCGGGGCCGTTCCTCCCAAAGCAACGGCCTCGCTTGGGGACAGACTAGATGGCTGTCCCAGGAGCCTGCTCTTCACAGAGCCCACCGGCAGTGGGGTTGTTTTCCTGTGAACGCTCAGTAGCCTGTAGCAATAACAAACTAGTGGCTATTAAGGCAGATGCAGTGTTCTCATAGAATAACTGTGTTCCTGCACTTTTACAGACAAATCTACGACAAAAAAAAAAAAAAAAGATCAACTTTTTTTTCCAAACCAAAAAAAAAAATGATTACAATAGGAAAGGGGAAAATTAAATAGCTACATATCATTAACAAATTAATTGTTCTTCAAAAAATACCTACAAATTTCTCTGTACATTCTTTACGCACAGCGTAATGATGGTCTTAAAGTTACCTATATAAAAAAAGTGTTCTCACTGATTTCTTCCTACAGAAAATATAGGGGCCTGAACGCGAAAGCCTGGAAGCCCAGTAAGTGGGAGTGAAATGTGTGCAGGGGCAAGAGGAGAAGGGCTTTTCTTTCGCCTTTTGAAAGACCTGCGGCCACCCTGTGACCACAGCAAGAGCCAATCCGCTGACCTTTTTTTCCCAGTGACCATTTTCAAAATTAACCAGCTAACTTATATTTTTCTTACACTGAAAACCAGCCTGGAGGGCTCCCGCGAGTCCACAGTGCCTCACGGGGTGGGTGGGGGGGGGGGGGGAGGCTGTCACGCCTGTGTCACCAGGGCAGGTGTCTTCTTAAGCCCTCTGGTGGGTGAGGCTGGAATGTCGCACGGTGGAGGGGTGGGGGGATAGAAATGTACGTTTAACACAAAAAAGAGGAGCAGCTGTTGAACATCCACAGCTGTGTCCGTCATGCTTTCTTCTTTGCCTAATTTCTAGTTAGTAGCTATTACTATAGCAAACAATAATAAATGCAGTAATAACTGTATAAAGTCAGAGGAATGTATACTGCCTTGGCCCCAGCGTACGAGGAAGCACACAAAATACCATATCACAGATTGTCAGTAATCTGCTGTTTAGCCAAAAGGGTTGAAAGGGAACAGTTTCTGCATGGAGGGAAGTTGGAAGACACAAATCCCAACTCCCCTGGGCACTAGTAATAAGCAGACAGGGATGCAAAAAATAAATGTCAGCCGGCAGCAAAAACTCCAGCATCCTGCACCGCGGCTAACCAATGACTCGACTGCCCCTCTCCAGGGCCGGGCGGCCCCGCGCTGCTCAGGAGTAGTGTGACGACCAAACACAAATCTCAGAGTACAACTGTACCAGCAGTACGTATATCTAGGACTGTAACTGACAAAAATAAACTAATTCTGAAAAGAAGCTAGTAAGTATTAAGGTTCTTGTTTACTATCTATACAATTAATAGAAACCAGCTATTTTTCTCCATTAAAACATGCATCACGTTGAAAGCACTATAGAATTGTCCAACCTCAGCTCTAGTCTAACAAACTGCAGTGTTTAGGAAAGGTAAAAATGCCCGTGATTGGTAGAGTCTGCAGTCCAGTTGCGAGCACCTGAAATCTAGAGAGAAAGACCTATAACCTGTATGAGACTTCCCCTTCCAAAGCTGTTTTGTCTAAATTAAAACAAAACAAAACGAAACAAAACAAAAAAAAAACACAAATGGTCAGAAATGTCATCCTTAAACCCTTTGTTTTTCAGCAGTTTGCCCTCAGAGTACTAGCATCTCACATAAAGTTGTCAGGCAGGCAACTTTAGCCCTCCTCCAATAGTGCAAATCAGACGCGACAGTTCTCTGTTCTCTTCAAGTAGACGCGCGCGCACGCACGCGCGGGCCGGACCAAACACGCAATGGAAGCTAAGCCACACACACCCTGGTCTCGAGAAGCAAATAAAAAGCACAAAGCATTTGAGTCACCAACGTCATGGCCTGTGACTGAGAAAGCGTGCGCCGTGGAGTCCTGGCCCCCGTCAGGGCAGCGGACCTGCATCAGAGGTCTCTTTGGTAACTGAGGCAGGAAGGTAGGACGCTACATCGGATGCTCCACGTGCAGCTCCTGCTCTCGTGTCGGAGGGCCCCCAGGTACGAATACCAAGCAAGTACAAAACAGAACAAAAATCCCAACGACATGGTTTTTGCGAATAAACCATCCCTTCCCTACCCTTCCCCCGTTCCCCCCCCCCCCCACATTTTTTTTTTTTTTTTCTGTGTTTTAAGCACTGACTGTTCAAAGCTCAGGCAAACCATGCAGATTGACATCTTGTTCAAGGGTGGTGTGCTCCCTTCACGAGACCACGGAGGGAGAGTGACTGTGGCTGACCATGTGTGCCGAGGGGCTGGAGGGCTGGCCCCTGCGTGAGGCTGACTCGGGGCTGCTGGATGCGCCGTCCTTGGCTGCCTTGATCTGAAGCCACGTATCACCCAGGGCTTTGGCAAAGTGGTCGTCCACGGAGCCCGTGATGGACACCGAGTTGGGCGCCGGCTCGGGCTCCTTGTAGTTCTTGCCCAGGCTCCTGCGGAAGTGCTCCTCCACCACGGGGTCACAGGTGGTGGTGGCTGTTGGGGGGTAGGACAGCAGTCGGTCAGGGCTCTGGGGACAGAGGGCCCGTCTCCACCCGCCCTAGCTGGGCATTTGGGCAGGTCGCTTCTCTGAACACGGCAACAACGTGCCACCCTGGACTAGGTGTGAGTTCAGAGAGTGCGTGGTCTTAAGTAATTGTAGATCTTGTCCCACTACAGTGGGATCCTGGAGGTTTCTTCCCTCTGTCCCACTAAAGCCAGACACAATGCTGGGTGCCTGTGGGCTCAAAAACAACCCACACTTTTTCGACCTCTATAAAACAAGCTCCATGGGGTAGTTGTTCCATCCACGGCACGATGCCGAACTGCAAACACTCCACTTGAATCCTACCCAACGAGGAAGCCCAAGCCCCCGCCCGGCTGCCTCCCGCCCCACACACAGGGTGACTTACAGCTCGGGGCCCTCCGGTAGCTGGCTGGCCCAGCCGCCACGCAGCCGCTGTGCACGATGGGGCAGTGGGAGAGGTTACAGTTGCGGGTGCTGGCCGAGGCGCACGTGATCACCGAAGGCCGGTTCTGGGAAGAAGAGGAGGCTGGGGTCAGCTGCGGCTTCGGCAGGCCGACAGGGAGCGGCGTTGCTTGCTCGCCCCAGCCGGGACCCCAGTCCTTCCACACGCGGCGCAGCTGCGAGGGAGGACGTGTCTCCATGTCCCTCCGCCACCGTGGACGGGCACCCATCCTGCCTGCAGGGAACGCAGCTACTCCGCGCAAGGCCCTCATCAGCACCCTCCCCTCCTCTGCCGTGAGCGTTTCCCGCAGCCCTTCCTGATGAGAGACAAAGTGAAGCCCAGCCCGTCTGCTGCCTCTGACTTCAAAACTGAAGACAACCTGCTAAACCACAGCAAATTCACAGTGAGTGGGGCATCGGTGGGTATGTGAGAAGCCTTCACAGCCCCTCCAGTCAAGTCCCCAGAGCAGCCCAGTCCCTGCCTCTCTCACAGTGTGCCCTGTACCCCTCGGGGTGCTCTAAGCCATCCCAGGACCCTTCCGACATACCCCTGGTTTCTGCTTAAGCTAGAGACAGCTCCAGTCGGTTTCTACTATGACCACACAAATCACGATGGAGGCAGAAATACAGGATGTATCCCACCCCTCACCCCCTCTGCTCTGCCGACACTCTCCCCTGCCCCGAGAACATCAATACTGTCTGCCTGGTAAACTCTGCTCATCCTTTAAAACCCCATTCACCTATCCTCTCTGTGAAGACTTTTATGGCCACCTGCACGTTCAGCAAGTCAATCACCCCTTCTAAGTGCACCCAGAAGACACCGGCACCTGGCTCCTCTAGCCCAGGCACACTTGAGAGCAAGGACCAGGAAGCGTTTCTGGATCCCCAGACCTTGGCCTGGTATCCAGGACAGAGAAGGTCTGTGAATTAAATAGCTGCCTAAAGTTCCAGCCAGGAAAGACCTCTCCTGACAGTGCAGAAGACAAGATGGAGAAGGATGTGCCCTGAATTGCAAGACAACTGGAAGACAGCTGGTTGAAGGGCCACCCAGAGGGCCCAGGGGGGAGGGCAATGTCAATGTGAGGGGGATCAGGGCTCGTCCACCCCTGGCCTTCCCTTTAAAGATTTCAACCAGTAGCCAGGATAAAGATACCAAAAGCTTGCACAGCAAACCTTCCCATGATGGGAAATGAACAAGAGTGAAAAACACATTCTGTGATAAAGATCTGGACCTACAAGGATGAGCCAGGACATGCTTGGATCTAACATGAAATTACTCACATCCAAGATGGGGGAAGATGTGGCTTAGCAGCAGCACATTAAGGAAAAGTAGGGAGTTTCATTTATTAGCTCAACACATCAGCAATGGGGATGGAGTGAGTGTGACCCATCCCAGTATGGGCAAAAATGGCACCACGAGAACAAGGCCAAGAGGCCAAGTAGACCTGCGGTGAATGCCAGCCCTCCACTCATCAGGCAGTAGCCGCACCCCTCTATAGCCTCCATTTCTCCACGTGTGAGAAAGGAAGAGGAGCAGCTGCAAAGGGGTTGGAGGACCTACCGGAGGTGAGGGGTTGGGGGCCAAGCCCGTGGTGACAGGGGAGTCCTGCCCTTCAGGGGCTGGTCATGCTTCCCATGGAGGACAGCCTGCAGCTTGAAGCCCACCTTCCAAAGGGTCTTTTTAATGCTGAGCCCGTGTTCTCCCCACCTCCTGACCTCCATCCACGAGGCAGGACTAAGATAGCCGTGGCCAAAGTGACCTTGTCCCGTAGGCCAAGCTGGAAATCTGACCCAGGCACGGGGCCAGCTACTAAGCGAGACTCAGTAGGAGACTGAGATTGGTCTCAGGAGCCATGGGATGGCTGTGCCAAGCTGGCTAGGTGGGTGAGCAGCAGAGATGCGGGCTGGCACAGAGCCAGGGGAGGGAGAGCCTGGCTTCCTCACCAGCTCTCCCAGGCAAGGGCCGGCCCTTCCTTCCTGATAACTGCTGTACCCATGACCCTGGGCTCCAGGAGACGGCCCGGGGTCCTCCCAATAAAACTCCCTTCCTTTTGTGCTTACGTCAGCTCAGGCTGGTTTTTGTTCCTTGGAACTAGAGTCCTGACTGACGCAATGTCGCAAAGTGGGGACATGTTTTGGAGAGGTGGTCACAGAAGGCAAAGAAATGTAAAGCGTCCTAGAATGAATGTAGAGAAGCTTGGAATAAAGCTAGAAGAATAAAGTCAACGTGCGGCCTTTATTTCAGCCACTCCCAGACAGAATATGGCCGCCTAGCAGGGGCCAGCAACACAGAACCACCGATGAACAAGGGGATGCTGTGAAGACATTCTAACTTCAGTCCTGGCAGCAGGTCATCTCTAGGGCACCTCCCGAGATGGAGGGAACACAGTGGCTGTGCACATGGACAGCAGGGGGCAGCCTCACCTCCGGGGGGCCCCCCCCCCCCCCCCCCCCCCCCCCCGACCCACCTGGCAGAGGGCTCCCAGGACAGGCTATACCACCACCCTCCTGTTCCGAGCTCAGGCCCATCTCCCCGACTCTGGCCGAATGCACGCTGTGCTTCAGCGCCACACACCCACCTGGAACAGACTGTGAGCTCACGGGATGCAAACTCCTCCCCCAACACCCTAGTTTTCCAGATAGAGAAACCAAAGGCCCGAAATGAGTAACTGCTGGAGCCTCCACAGCAAACCAGCAGCAGGGCCAGGCTGAGAATGTGTCACTCACACTCCACTCACTCCTCTCCCCACCCACATTGGCTGCATGTGGAACCGACGCTGCCCTGGAGAAAAGACCGACCACGTGAGAACCATCCCGATGGACACTATCCCCCGGGTTAGTATTTAACCTTAGCCTGCATCTCCCCATTTGCTGTCAAAGCCACTCTCGCGGTCTCTTCTGGAGCTTCCTTTAGGACACACGATCCCCTCGGAGCCGCCATCACAAGAACACGAAGTGGGGTGACATTTTCTGCAGCCTCCCCAGACATGCCTCTCCGGGAACTTTCCTTTTCTGGTTCCCGGAGATGTGAGTCACATTTTCCACCCAACAGAGGAAGGCTTCCCCTGGCCGCCCTGCACCGCCTGTCCTGCCTGCCCACCGCACACAGCTGTGCTGCTGCTCCAGGAAGCCCCCACCCAGTCCTCTCCCTTGCTCAGAGCTGCGGGACGGCAAACTCACTTCCCCACAGGAGCCACCCTGACCGCTCACAAATAAAACAGAACCCCAGCAAACAGCCTCTGAGCTGACCGTGTTGCTCACCTCTGTGTGGTCAGCAGAGTACTGGGCACAGAACTCGGTAATGTCTGAGCAGTAGCTCAGGTTCTAGTGACCGGCCACACCACACCACACTGACAAAGGAGGGAGCTCATTGAGCGGTTACCCCATGAATGAAACACACATGAATGATAACCTTTGCTTCATCACCACCCCCAACGTTAAATGAAAGCTTAGGGGTGTGGCCACCACATCCCTTTGGCTTTGTCAGCCTGCCCCACAGCCATGGCTTTGTTCTCCATCCAGGGATCCCCTAAGAACTCAGGTGGGAATTCAAGGTTCTCAGTCCTAGAAAGCCTGCTCCACAGCCGCACGGCACATCGGACAGGCTAGGGACCTTCCTGCTGGGGGGCAGGGGGCAGCCAGGCACGTTTTACCGTAGGGTCAGGGAGACCACGGTAAAAGAGCCAAGTCACTGTGTTCAGCAGCATACTTCTCACACAGCAAATGTGACCCAAACCAACCAGAAGACCCTCAAAGTCATGGAAACCCATGATCCAAGAAACACTAAAGCTTCAGAGACAGCTGTTCTGGGCAGACATGGCTCCAGGGGCTCCAGGGAGCCTCTTCCCCCAAGCCACCATGGGCTTAGAGACTGATCTTCCCAGTGGAATCCCACCCCCACCTTGCCAAGGGACTCCCCACAGCAGTGGCTGCAGCTGAATTCTCTGTTCCTAGAATCAAATTCTCTGATGCCTAAAACACCTCTACTGTGGGCTCTGAGTGCAATCCTCTTTGCACGCACCCACTCCCCTAACTAGACTGCAAGCTCCTTCCGGGCTGGAAACGTATTCCACTCATGTGTCTCTGTACCTCCAGAGCTTTGCCGAGTGCAGTAAGTGGCTGTCTACAGATACGTTAATATAGTTATTTGATAACCAGTCTCCTCTACGCTAAAACCATGAGTGCCCTTATCTTGCCTGCCCAGCTTCTAGCATCCTCGTACATAGTAGGTATCTACCCCGTTCTGTTACATGAATGAACGAAACAAACGGGATGCAGATGTCTGGCTCCCCCGTGGGAAATGCAACTGTTCGTCAGCCTTACTGGATTCACAGGCACTGGCATGACTTCGTCTGATGCCAAGGCCCTGCCGACAGCAGTTACTACAGACTAGATCAGAGACTGGCGCCAGGCATGCTGGGCCAGCTGTGTCAGGCAGGGCGGCCGGAAGCCCAGTGACAGGCACTTCGGTGGGGGGCTGCAGGAAAGCAGAGGGGAGCCCAGAAGCAGAGCCTGGGCCTCCAGCTGCACGCAGCATCTCCTCAGGACCCGGCACCTTCCTCCACTCACTGCCAGTCGATCTTAAGCAAACGCTGACAGCGGGACCTATTAGGTCACAAGGCCCTAGCGGTTCAGAGAGAAACACCATGGGCTCATGCAGGGATTCCAAACCTCAATGCCAATGCTTCCTTTCGTATTTCCCCAGGAGCCCCATTTTTGAAATATTGGGTTTTTTAATCAAGCGAACTGTGTTTATTAAGTAATAATTTAATTTCCTTATTTTCCTTTAATAAAAAACATTCCTATCTGCCAATCACAGATTTCTCACCAGCATGAGCTAATAACCCCTCTGACCACTGACTTTATAGAATTCCAACCCAAAGCAAAGCAACCTGACATTTAACTTCGTCACAGTGTGACCTTGTAACAGGCCGCCGCCTCCCTCCCGGTCCTCTGCCCCGTGGTCTCCACCCGGGCCGCGGTCCCCACACCCCTGGACCGACGACCAGCCGCCAACCTGAGCCCTCCTGGACAAAGGCATACCTGCTGCCGCTCCGCAGGGGTCAGCGTGGGCGCGATGCCAGCCGGCCTGCTGGCGTCCATGCTGTTCTTGGTCAGCGCCAGGGGCTGCTCCATGCTGAGGCTGGGGAGGGACGTGTACAGGTGGTTGCCGTGAAGGCTCATGGTGGGGGCCACGGCACGCTCAATGGGGCTGCGGCTGCGCTCCCGGGGGTCTTTTCGGCAGTCTCCGTTGGCAGTCTTGTTCCTGAAAAAGAGGAATGAGCGCTCGGATGGAAACCCTAGCACGCTCTGAATGGCGAAGGGGAGACCGGCCTTGCGCCGGGCACCTCATGCTGATTATTTAATTCCTCACCACACTAGGGAGAAATATCTCATCACCATCGTCATCTCCATTTGCCGAGGCTCAGGCCAAAGAGCTCCAGTAAGGCGAGGAACGCCCGTGCTCACCCAGGTCGGTGTGACGCCAGAGCCCCAGCGTCTGAGGTCGGCCATGTGGGGCCGTCCAAGCGAAGACGCCACCCCTCGGCTCAGCACCCTGCCCCTGCTCGGGGACGTGCTTGCAGAGCCCTTCCATAATAAACTCCGCTTGCTCGCAGCCTGGAGAACTCGCCTGCGTGCTCCAGGCCGGCTTGGTTTGACAAGGATCTGCCACTTGGCATAATCCAAAGTCACCAGATGCCTCCAACGTGGCGGATCGTGTTCTAAGCTTACTCCAGCAGCATTAGCTCTCTGGAACTTCCCCACAGCACGAAGGAGGCACCGCAACTACTTTCTTTCCATGTGACAGAACCGAGACTCAGGGCTGTGGTGCCACACTGGCTGAGAACTGGTGCCGTCTGCCCCGGCTCCGAGCGTGCAGCTCTACCATCCAGAACATACCGACCACAGCAGTCCACTTGAGTGGACTTGAGGGAAGTCCCTCAAGGGACACTCCCAAAGCCCTCAGCTGTGTGGAACATGGGTGGGGCTATAAACACCACCCCCACCTGCAACCTGAGTGACCCACTCCAAAGGCAGCATCCTATATTGCATCTGTTAGAGAATGCTACAGCGTGGGTGACTGGCAAGGCACAGCCAATAAAAGACCAGGAACACCATTGTGGGCTCAGCCCAGGTCCCTCCTCCCCTGTTTATTCCTGGGGTTCTTTCTGCCTTGGGTCTCAGCCCCCACAGTCCACCATGTTCTTTACTGCCAGGACAATCTTTTTTTTTTTTTTTTTTTTTTTTGTAACAAATGAGAAGTCTTTTAACTAGAAATGTGGTGGGTAATTTCAATGACTTTTCTTTAAGGGATGCAAATTATTCTCAGAGTCCACAGCCACCATCCGCCTCAGGGGGCAGCCTGTTTCACAGCAGAGAAGCTTGGGCTCGTGCACTGAAAAACCCAGAGAAATCAACAGTCACAGCCCACCTCTCCGCCTGAATCAGATGAAAGGTAAGCTAGTATTTTATGCACCCAGGCATGCCTTCTCCCACTGCAGACTCACAGGCAGTTGTAGGAAATGAACACACGGCGATCCCATATACCCTTTGCCCTGCTTCCCCCATGGTGACGTAGGATGGCACCACACCCAGGCTACCCACACTCAATCTGAGCCCGTCTGATGCAGGTGTCCTGCTTTACTTGTTTTCATCCCAGCGTGAGCTCTGTATAACGCAGATCCGACCACATCACGCCCTTAGTTACAATTTTCAGCAGCTTGGCACCGCCTTCTCGCCAGAGTCCCGAAGGCCGACCACCTTCCCATCCTCACACCCCCAAGCGTTGTGCTCTGCAGTTCCGACAGTCTACTTGCCATTCTTCAGGTAAGATGTGCCACTTTCTGTGGCTAATGGTGTATGTGTGTGCCCCCCCAACACACACACACACACACACACACACACACACACACACACACACAGCACTCACTGCTAACCATGCCTGCAGCTTTAGGAGGTATGCTCTGGATCCCCAAGTGCCCAAGCAAACCTTTAATAAAAAGCTCATCACACCAATATTAACAACGTCTTCACCTGCGCCCCCGCCCCACCTCTCTGGGGGCTTCCAGAACCACACCAAGCCCTGCTCATCCTGTACCCTCACTGCCCGGCACGCTACCCAGCATGGTAGGCCCACGGTCAGGACCGTGAGTGAACAAAAAGGAAGCCGTACACGGGTGATGGGGGAAGGAAAGGCAGGCCCCACGGCCACGGAACGAAGGATGGGCAGAATCGTGAAGGAGTGAGGGCAGAGGGGCCGCTTGCGAGTATGCTCACACCTTTCAGGTGGATTGTGTGCCGGGATCAGTACGCCATCAGGGGCTAGGTGGAAAGAGCAGGAGACGTGGCAAACTCCAGCCCCAAGCTTTAGTTCCACTCACCATCTCACAGGCAAGCCGCTCAGCCCAGTGCCCTCATCTACCATGTGTCACAGTACAATATGCCTCGGAGGGGTTTAAATAGGGACTGGACAGAATACAGACCCAATAATCGTACTAGCACAGGGCAAGTGAGCAGTGAACGCGGAGGGACACATCAGCTCTAAGCCTAAGTAATTCACTGTGTAAGCCACAGCTTTTCATTTATGGGTGATTTTTCTCCCTCTTATCCTCTGGGTTGACTATATAGAATGACTTAAAAGCAGTTCAAGAATAAATTTTCAGCCTATTAAGGCAATCACGGGAGAATATGTTCTGGTCAAGCAGTTCCATATATGCCACATATACCCCAACAATTTTCGAAGAATTACAAAAACCAAACCAAACCAAAAAACCTTAATTTTGAAACCGGCCTGTCCACAATTCCATCTTCCTGTGATGATTCAGAAGACATTACAGGGCTTCCCAACGAACGCCTCCGGGGCTATGAGAGCAAACAGCCATAATCACACAGCATAGGCCGTTTCACTGGACAGACTTCCAGCCAGTCGAACCCGAGATAAACTGGACTTTACCTAAATGGAAATTTATCGCTAAACACACAATTTATCAGACTAGGGAAAAACTACATTGTCACAATACTCCTCTTCAGTATCAGGTTTTCTTCTCAATCTGGATAAGACGTAATGCTTGATAAGGTGCGTGAACTGCTTCCCTGAGACTATCTTCTCCCTGCCCGCCAAAATGAGGTTCCTGGAGCCTACCGAACACACTCCAGAAACTCTGGATGGAATGATGAGCTTCCCAGTCCGAATCTGCCTCTGTCCAATTCAGACTCCAGTTTTATCAAGTAAGGTTGACTGAGCCCCTATCCTGTGAAGGCCACAGAAAGTAAGGCACATCCCTGCCTTTTCACAGGCTCATGACCTGGCTACAGCAGAGAGGCCTGGGGAGGGGCCAGGCTCACACATGACAGCTACAGCCCCGGGGAAGCCAGCACATGCCACATCACAGACAGGGGAGAATGCGGGAAAGAGCCAAAGGATGAAGAGTCGCCCAGGCTGGCGGGAAGAAGCAGCCTGAAGCTCAGGCCATACGTACCTGTGACTATCCATCCAATGTCAGAGTCACCAGCACAGACCTACTATAGCACCGGTGATCATCCGAATCTCATGCCCAAGTGGCACGTCAATAGTGACAAGGCGCAGTGAGGTTTATCAACCCAGCCGGGCCTCCGGACAGTCAACTGAAGCGCGGGGATTAGTAAACCACGTTATAGGGGAAAGGGATGCCCCAAGGCAGTAGTGAATGGTCTAAAGGCATCTGGCTAACAGGGCAATGCCATATCCACAAAGTGTGCCCCCGAAACCCGCTCTGCACCCACACCGCCCTGGGGAGGAGACGAGAACTCTGGGAAAGCTAACCAGAAAACTGATCAGCTGCAAACATGACACAGTGGGACATCACAGATCAGACAAGACACTGAAAACACAGAAAGAAAACGTCTGAAGTACCTGGCATTTAATTTTAGTAAAATTATACATTACTCACATTTCCAGCTCACTTTCCTGGTTCCCGGAGCTTAACGACAGACACTGTTTTCCATGTTTCCCCCTCCTCCAGTGAATCATACCCAAGGCTCCACTGCTTCCCAGAGCATCATGTGCTCTCACGGACAGCAGACAAACCGCATGCTTCCTGCCTGCCAGATCCAAGTCGCCCCCGTCGTAGTTAAAGACAAAGTTTGCTCAGGAAAAACCCACTGCAGCCCCATCAGAGCCTAAAGGGCTCCCAGGTGCCTTGATGCCACGGCCCGGCTGCTGCCTCCGATGCACCCGGCCCCCTTCCTGAGAACCCACACTCATCCTGGGGCGGGATTGCCAGTGCCAACTGTTTCAGGAGAGAAAACGGAAAGGCGGGTGGGTGTGTGTCCGTCGGTGGGGGGAACAAGGGTAAAGAGGTGGTAAAAAAGAAGATGCCTATTACACTTTTTTCCAGGACAAAGCGTTCCGGGGAACAGACACCACATGCTCCCTCTGCCCTCTCGGAGCTGAGAAATCAGAAGTGTCTACTGTGCTTGGGGAAAAGTAAGCTGGATTCCAAGCACTGAGACTGTGAAAGAATCACGTGAAGAAAGTGCACCGTGTCCACTTGTATTCTCATTAAAATGGGATTTTCCTGCCCTTAAACAGGAGCTTGGGCCTGAAACCAAACCCTTGGGAAGGTACTACTTGATATTCTTGGGCCCTGACTGAATTCCATTAACTACTGACGGCCATTAAATAAACCAATGTGAGTCCGAATTCCTCCAGCAGGGGAAGGGATCTGTGTATAAGACATTGTAGGTGTTGCTTTCAAGGAAATATTCTGGGCCCAAAGGCCCCCATGCTGCAGGTCTCTCGGCCCAGGTGGGTGTGGTGGGGCCCACTCAGACCCCAGACCCAGGTCCCGGTGACACAGAGAACATCCCTGAAGTGACAGCGTGCCCTGCGGGGTGGGGCACCAGACCAGTCCTGGTGGGGGTGAAGTGAGGGTCTGTGGCAGCCTCCACTGGTGCACGAGGGCTTAGTGCAGACAGAGCACTAAGGACCCAGGAGTAGGGGTGAGGTGGGGGGGAGGAGCCCATTGGGTGAGGGTCGCAGCCAAGATGCAGTCCTCTCCTCAGCATAGTGCTCCTGCTCCCATTTCACTGCTCACAGGAATGGTCGCCCTCTGGGAACGAACAGGACAGTTCACAGTTCGTGAACAAACAAATGTTCACAGTCTAGCACAAACAATCAGCTCAGTAGAGCAGCTTTGGTTTTAAAAAAAGCTTCCTCAAGACAACATACTTAATGCCACTGAATGGAACACTAAAAATGGCTGGGGGTGGGCGGGTGGGGGAGCGGTGCCTGAGTGGCTCAGTCAGTTAAGCATCATTCTCAGGTCATGATCTCATGGTTCCAGCCCTGCAGTGGACAGTCAGCACAGAGCCCACTTTGGATCCTCTGTCTCCCCTCCTTCTCTTTCCGCCCCTCCCCCACTTGTGTGCGGGTTCTCCCTCTCTCTCAAAAATAAACGTTTTGTAAAAATGGCTAGGGGCACCTGGGTGGCTGTCGGTTAAGCATCCGACTTTGGCTCAGGTTCTTGTGGTTCATGAGTTCAAGCCCCGCGTCGGGCTCTGGGCCAACAGCTCAGAACCTGAAGCCTGCTTTGAATTCTGTCTCCTTCTCTCTCTGTCCCTCCCCTGCTCGGGCTCGGTCTCTCTGGCTCTCAAAAATAAATAAACATTAAAAAAAAATTTTTTTTTTAATGGCTAAAGGGGTGCCTGCCTGGCTCAGTCAGAAGGGCATGTGACTTTTTTTTTTTTTTTTTTTTTTTAATGAGAACTCAAGTGAGAAAGCAAGCATGAACGAGGGACGAGGGACGGGCAGGGACAGAAAGCCAGAGGAAGAGAGAGACGAAGAGAGAGACGGAGAAAGAGGGAGGGAGAGGGAGAGGGAGAGGGAGAGGGAGAGGGAGAGAGAGAGAGAGAGAGAGAGAGAGAGAGAGAATGAATATCTCAGGCAGGCTCCACGATCAGCACAGAGCCTGATGTGGGGCTCAATCCCACAACCCTGGGATCATGATCTGAGACAAAATCAACAGTCGGATGCTCAACTGACTGAGCCACCCAGGTTCCCTGAGCATGTGACTCTTGATCTCATGGTCATGAGTTCCAGCCCCACACTGGGTGTAGGGATTACTAAAAAAAATAACACTACACTTTTAAAAATATGGCTAGAATGGTACACTGTATGGTAAATATGCTTTACCAGAATTAAAATTAATGATTTTCTCAAAAACAAAAAGCATCCCACAGCCACCACTTACTGGGATCCCCCTGGGTTTGTGACTGTGTAGGTGGTGCCGTCTCAGTCGTGCAGGAAAGAGGAGCAGGATGGTAGAGATGAACACTTAGCCAAGGACAGAGGGGGAGGCAGGGCATGAGCCATCCTCTCCCTGGGTCGCTGCAACAGCCCTTCACCACCTCCTGCTTGCTCCATGCTGCCGGGAGACCCTGTAGGCCTGGTCCTGTAGGCCTTGCTCTCCAGTCAGCCAGCTCCACGGGGCGCTCCAGAGGGCCCTGCACCCCTATGCTCTGCTCTCTCCCCAATGCCCTGTGCAGGGCTGAGCAGACGGTGAATAAGTGAATTATTTAAGTACCTACATTACACGCGTGTCCAGTGAACAGCATCTGTGGTAAATGAAAAGGGAATTAAGAAAATTTCAGGGACAATTCCTAGCAGGAGAGACTTTCTTAAAGAGCAGAATTCAGGGAGCATTTAAATATGGAGAATAAGCAGTAGTGAAGATACCTTCCCCATTTTCTACTGTCCCCCCCATCCTCCTCTAGGGCATCCAAACCTCACATACCCCCTCTTGCTTTCTCCTTGTGAGCAGGGTAACCCACAGCTTCCCGACATGCTTCCAGATGTGTCCCCAAGCATCCTGGTCAAGCCTGTCCCTCCTTAGTACCAACTACAGACAGGAAGCAGAGGGGGCGGTGACACTGCCAGGGCACTGCTGTACAGAGGGAAGGCAGAGACACCCTCCTGGGTGCAAACTGATGAGCTGCGTGTCACAGGCAAGAAAAGTTGGGAAATGTTGCCATTCACGGTGTCCCAAAGACAGAGAACAATCTGGGACCTCTGCTTTGGTCACGAACATGTCCTGGCCAGCAGTGGAAAGCAGATGGAGACTGCCTTTGACTTTAACTCTAGGGAGAGATATGTGTTGCACACGACAACTATCATCCCTCAACATCACTTAACAATCAAGACAAAAGCCAGAGCCCTGCCACCCTCAGAAGTTCAAGGGAATCCAACCTGTGCCTGAAGGGCACTACAACTGGTGACTTACAGGGTTGCCACATCTATCCACCCATGTAACTTTTCCCCTATGACTCCCCGATAAAGGTAGCGTCCCCCACTGATAATTCAGATTTCAGAAAACGATGACACAGAACCAAGCCACACCCTCCCCACTTGCTCTATCGCATGACATTTGTGACCTGCAGTCACAAATAAAGACAGGATCTTTATTATCGTGAACTATCACTTATTGAATGCCACATGCCAGGTCATATCCTAGACCATAATGTGTTATTCAATCTCTCACTATGCTACACAGTAAGTATCATCATGCCCATTTTATAGAGGAGTAAACAGGTTCAGAGAGGTCAAGTAGTTCATCTAAAGCTGCAAAACCAGAACCCTACAAGGATTCTAATTTCTATTTGACTGGTTCCAAAGCCTTCCCTTTTCATCTTTCCCTCTCAAGTGAGGGGGAGAGTGGTAGAGAAAACTACCAACACCTATGAACCTACCATCCAAGACTAACAAATGAAATTACATATTGTATTTGCTTCAGACCTTTTCTTTCCTCTTCTAGGAAACGCTGGCAGCCATCAGTACAGGAGAACAGGGCAGACTCAGCTGAAACCCTTCCTCTGTGATCGCCCCCCAGGCTCATTCCCCCTCTTCAGCTCTGGATGCACCGCTGTCCTGTATTTGGGCAATCTTCCTATTCGTGTTTATGAACTCTCACCACATAGGAGTAGATCTGTAAACAGTATGTAGCACACTTTTTAAAATATTTGTTTTATTTATTTATTTATTGAGAGGGGAGGGGAGGGGAGGGGAGGAAAAAAGAAGAGAGAAGAGAGAAGAGAAGAGAAGAGAAGAGAAGAGAAGAGAAGAAAAGAAAAGAAAAGAAAAGAAAAGAAAAGAAAAGAAAAGAAAAGAAAAGAAAAGAAAAGAAAAGAAAAGAAAA